>NC_135737.1:43435884-43741339 GCF_041903045.1 Epinephelus lanceolatus
AATAAAATATGATGACTAAATGAGCATATAAAAAGTAATGCAAATATAGATTTTTAAAAAAAAAAAAATATATATATATATATGTATATATATATATATAGGCTACATTTAGCCTCGCATCACCAGGCTCTTCACGTACGGGGAAGAGCCTGGTTTCCATTCACTCTGAATTTTGTCTGGATTCTGGTTCCAGTCTAGAGAGTGGATCCGGAATTCACCAAATTCACCAAAGTAAAACTTTAAATTCTGGCGCACCATCGATTTACAATAAAAGAAAAAGGTTAACTTAATGGCTTTCTTGTAAATTATATTCTTTAAATTCTAAAGTTTCACCGCATTTTTATTAGCTTGGTGCTTTTATTTTGATGGAAAGGCGTATCCATCGAATTCCGGATCCTGTCTCTCTCGCCCTGGTTCCGGTTCCTTACCAGAGCGGCCACTAAACAGCCCCAGACTAGGCTACATTATCTGATTATTAGCTGATAGACCTGCATAGCTTAAGAACCACCACACGACTCAGTAAATATGTCACAATCCAGGGTTTTTTGTTTGTAGTCTTATCTCTAGGATTTTGTTTGTAAGTTCTTCCTCCATTCATATTTAAGCTGTTTCCTGTTTTATTTTGTAGATTCACATTTATGTGTTATGTCTGCTTTTATTTCCTGTCTTTGTGTGTTTTCCCGCCTTAGTCTTACTCAGCCCCGCTCTGATTAGTTTCACCCACCTGTTCTTACTCCCCCAGTCAGTGCCTTTCCCTCATTTACCCAGCTACACACCTGCCCTGCATTAGCTTCATTAGTCCGTCCCTGCTCCAGTCAGCTCCCTGCCTGTTCTTCTGCCTCATCACTTCATTCCCCTCACCTGAGCTTCTCTGCACTTTTTCTCTACCTGCTCTTCATCCCCTCGTCAGGCTGGTTTGTATTTAAGTCCTGGTTTTCAGTTCAGTCTTTGTTGGATCCTTGATTTGGTTGTGTGATCTTCTTTATTTAACTCCTGTGGTCTGCTGTCTCCTGCGTTGAGGTCCACCTTCTCCACACCACATAACAAAGCACCTGTCATGGGGACGTAAATGTTCTCTGAAGTCATTAGGGCTCATACAGGTTGTGGATGTGTAATGTAACAAAATAGTCGATTCCTCAAAGAACAGCTGATGTGGTGCGTCACTTTTAACGTTGTTGCCACATGGATCCGGTCGAGCACACCCAATACTTAAAGGGATAGTGCACCCAAAAATGAAAATTCAGCCATTGTTTACTCACCCATATGCCGACGGAGGCCCTGGTGAAGTTTTAGAGTCCTCACATCCCTTGCGGAGATCAGTGGGTGGAGCGGCTAGCACACCTCATGGTAGAGGGCGCCCCAGACTAACATCGAAGAACACAAAATTGAATCCACAAAGTATCTCCATACTGCTCATCCATAGTGATCCAAGTGTGCTGCAGCCACGACATAAAAAGTTGTTTGGAAAAACGTCATATGAACTCTGTTTTTAGCCTCATTGTAGCCTGTAGCTCTGACTGCTTCTCTGTGCTCTGCGCTCACGTGTGCGCGCCTGTGCGAGACCAGCGAAAGCATGAGCTTTGCTCACCCGTGTTTACATCACATGACATGTGCACTGCAGGGAGAGACAACGTAACCACAGAGCTAAAAGATAATTTGCACTACAGTCTTTTAGCAAAGGACAGCCAAACATGTCTGAAGACTTTGAAACTGAGGAGGAACAGCATTTCTTTGTTGAGCCGTATTTGTTTGAGCCTGAGTATATGGACGGAACTCAGGCTACTGGACGAAGCTCCAGTAGCCTGAAGCTCATGAGCCTCAGCCAGCCGCAGAATACCGGAGTCGAGCACTGGAAACCTGGTGGTGTAGTTGTTTCAAATGCAAAGCATTCCTCGGATGAGGAAAGTCTTTGCTGCTCAGACTGGGAATTGGTGATGCCTGCACTTGAGAATCTGGACATCAGTACTGACGAGAGTGCTGCTCTTCAGAGACCGTGCATCACCGATCACCCTGAGCACGCACATGTGAGTGCAGAGCACAGAGAAGCAGCCAGAGCTACAGGCTACAGTGAGGCTAAAAACAGAGTTCATATGACGTTTTTCCAAACAACTTTTTATGTCGCGGCTGCAGCACACTTGGATCACTACGGATGAGCAGTATGGAGATACTTTGTGGATTCAATTTTGTGTTCTTCGACGTTAGTCTGGGGCGCCGGTATTAGGTATGCTAGCCGCTCCACCCGCTGATCTCCACAAGGGATGTGAGGACTCTAAAACTTCACCAGGGCCTCCGTCGGCATATGGGTGAGTAGATAATGGCTGCATTTTCATTTTTGGGTGCACTATCCCTTTAAGGAGATCATTAAGGAAGCATTGACACAACCTTTCCTTAATTTTAAGGGTTTAAACAGCTTTTATAACGGCGGCCATTTAGATACTTCAAGGTCATTTCATGCACGTAGGAACCATCCTAAATCCCAGTTCAAGACTGATGATTTGTGACAAAACAAAACTGTTTTTAGAACGTAGCAGAGAAAAGTTGCAGCGGTGTCAACTGGCCATGTGACTCAATTCAAGCTGGCTGATGGTGTCACCTGCAACTCAGCTGATCAAATCACCAATGGCTGGTTTTAGAACGTAAAGCACATCACCTGTTTCAACGGGAACTGCCCATTGTTCCGACATCCCATTGTTCCGACCATATTAAACCCATTGTTCCGAAGTCTGTTTCGAAATCATCATGATGCCCTGTGGTTAAGGTCTGGTTAGGTTTAGGCACAAAAACCACTTGGTTAGGGTCAGGAAAAGATCATGGTGTGGGTTAAAATGAAAAAGAAAGTGACAAACACATAAGCCGTGAGCCTGCTTCGCCTCAAGCCTTTCCCAGCTGACCCAGAGCCGGTCGCGGCGCAACATCAAGGCAGAAATACACCCGCCATGAGCCGTTCAGCACCGCGGATGGCGTGTTCGCTTGCTGCGGCAAGTGTCAGCCGAGCCCTCTGGTTGCTGCTGCTGCTTGCCGTATGTGCTTATGCCCCCCCACACACATTCTCATTAATTAATTAATTGGCGCTGGTTATTTATGTTATTGTGGCGTTTATTATGAATACAGTCCATCTTATATTCGTTTTGTTTTTCACTGTTTCATCACTACTACAAATGCAGCTGTAGCCAGTATCTCACTATCACTATCCTCATTCATATTTTAAGAAGCTACAAATTATATTCAGCCACAAAATAAGCCTGAAAAGCTGAAAATCAGAATGGAGTAGTAGTTGCCTGTTTCAACTCATCTTGTCGCAAATCTTTTGGTCTGTATGGAGCTTAAGCAAAAACGACAGTTCGACTGCAGCCCATCTGTTCAGAAGGCACTAAAGAGCAGGTCTCTTCCCCAGGTGACGCCATGTACCCAGAGGACATGAACAGGTGTCTTTAATCACTTATCAGCTGCTAAATACCATGTTATCACCTCCTCTCGGGCAGTTTCACATCATGTAGCTTTAACTGGAAAAGCACAGGTGCAACTAATAACATTAGGCTGCTAATAAGATTGAGATGTCCCATTAAACCCAGTCATTGAGCATCCATACACATGCCCATGGCACATGTGTGTGCAATTCAGCTGTTCATTATATTACTAACTCAACCTGTGCTGTTCTTTTCTCTGTCTCCTCTCTTCTCGAACCCGAATATATTTTGTGTGACAGCCTTAATCCAGACTGCGGGAGTTTGTTTCTTGAACAGTGAGCTCCAGCTGTGATCACAATCATCTGCACTGATGCATAAGGGCAAACCCCATTTTCCCAGTATGGTACCTGTTATCTGCAGTGTGAGGGGAGCCTTGTCCAGTAAAGCCACCCCAACCTGCTCTGGAGTATCACTTACATTAAAGAACAGAGTTGACATTTATAAAGAGTCATTTTATGGCCCGGCGCTCTGTATCCCAGCAGTGTATCCCATTAGTGCTAATGCTCCTGAGCTGAACGGTGCGCTATAAGATGGATCTCTGAAAGTGGGAGTGATGGGAGCAAGGCTGGGGTCTAAGATACAGGGTTCCCAAGGTCATGGAAAACCTGGAGAAGTCATGGAATTTTTAGAAAATCATTGAAAGTTTTTTGTGTGTAATGAAATTAATTGTTACAGTAATCTTCTGGGGATAACTTCAATGTAATGTGACGTAACAGTAAATTTATTTTTTGCAAGTTAGATGTTGATATATTGTAGCTCTATAAGAGTCAACTTAGGGCTGCATGATATATCGTTTCAGCATCGACATGGTGATGTGCAATACTCACACTGAAAGACATGCAATGTCAAGGAAGGCAAATTACCTCAAACAACTTATCTGATGCTTGATACAAATGGAAAACTTTCCAGTTCTCATTCTTCTTCGACTTATAGCAGCCAAGCCTTCTGCTTTTAGATGTTACGTGTATATGTGACGTAGTGTTGTGGTGTTTGTTATGGGAAGTGAGACTCTCCTGCATGTGTGTGTGTAGAAAGGTACTGTAACCAGGCCGGTGAGTGCAGCAGGCACAGTGAAGTGGATGCTTTTCCAAAATGAAAAATTTTATTGTCCTCATATGTGTATTTATACAAGGACATTACATTTTGGGTTTATTTGACCTTACACTTCTTTCTTCTTAACTCAGAACTGTTGTACTTATTCGTGCACACTTCTTTGTGCCATCCATGTAAAAATAAGATGGCAGCCATCTCTGCCAAGTCAGTCTGCAGCCGATCCCAACACAAAAGTGGACAAGGTCAGCAACACTATTAATTAGAAAGTAGTCGTTTGAAGACATTAGGACTTTATTATCTTCTCCTTTGGGGACACTGAGGCATAATTATTGTCGACAGTGTTTAGTTTCCTATACTTATTGGATCCTATTGATCCCAGAAAGCTAGGAGAAAAACTGGGGTCTCAGGAGGTTATGAGTCCTTGAAAAGTCATGGAAAAGTTTTGAAATTTTGTTCATAAAAATGTGGTGTGGCAGGGCTCAGCCTTAGAAATAGAGTGAGGAGCTCAGACATCCAGAGGGAACTTGGTGTAGAGCCGCTGCTCCTTCGCGTCAAAAGGGGTCAGTTGAGGTGGTTCAGGCATCTGATCAGGATCCTCCTGGGCCCCTTCTGTTAAGGTGTGGACACACCAAACCGACATCAAAGAACTAGCAGCGACGAAAGCCAACTGTTGCGTCGTCTACGTCGCCTCACGTTGCCCTGTGTCAGTTGCATTTGAACACACTACACGGACTACATCCGACGGCCAAGTAGCACGTACATTCTGTGCCTGCGTGAGAGAGAGCGGAGTGAGAGAGTGGTACATCCTGTCAGCCGAGGGGTTTCCTATCTGTGCAGCCGAGCACCGCAGCACCTCCACGGACTATTACATCCAGACGGTCCTGGTGTTTCCTCCTCAGGCTCCACTTCACTCAGCTGCCCGATAAACCTGCTGTTTCTTCCCACTTTAACCTGAATAACAAACCAGGGCTCGGTGCTCCGGTTGGATCCAAACGGAGAGCCGGGGCTAGCTCAGAGACTAGCGGAGGCTAACTGGCTGTGCTTCCCTCCGGTCATGCTGCGGCTAACGCTCTGCTAGCCGCTCCCAGCTAGCTTCGGTTTGTTATTCAGGTTAAAGTGGGAAGAAGCAGCAGGTCTGTGGGGCAGCTGAGTGAAGTGGAGCCTGAGGAGGAAGCACCGGTTAGCCCCGGTTTCACTACAGGCAGATTCACTTGCTACAGGGGCGAGGAAGTAAAACCTGAACAGCCCATCAGAGTGATCTCTCTCACCGACAAGCTCCGCCGCCAATTTAACATGCTCAATCGGCCGAAAAGCCGCCGCCACCAAAGGGCCGACGGTGTGGGACACACCACAAAAACTAGGCCGACAGACGCTCACCAACGGTCCGACTTTGGTTGACGGCCGACCGTCGGCTTGGTGTGTCAGGGCCTTTAGAGGTGTTCCGCACATGTCCAACTAGTAGGAGGCCCTGCTGCAAAATCCAGAACACGTTGGAGGGATTACCTCATCTGGCCTGAGGACACCTTAGGGTCCTCCAGGAGTAGCTGGTCGGCGTTGCTGGGGAGAGGGATGTCTGGGGTGCTTTCCTCAGCATGCTGCCCCTGCAACCCAGCCCTGGATAAGTGGATAAAAATGGATGGATGGATGGAACCCCTAAAGAAACCCTGGGCAACAGCTCGCTGTGTCCGACAAGTGCACTGGATTTTGATTTAAAGTCTTTTTTAACAGCCCCCAGGAAACTAAATGACATGATGACATATGGCAGGCCTGTACTGCATGAAGTCACTGCACACTCTGAATGGTCACATTTCCATTATTTCTATCTATAGTTTGTGTAATGTAGTGTGAGGCTGCCTATTTTCCACATCACTGTTAACGACATTGGGGATCCTGTATAGAGAGAACAGATATTGAAACTCATTTGTCCCGGTCCCCTAAATAGAATGTAAAGTTTCTCTATATCTCATTTACACATGAAAGTGTACTGCAAAGTTTTCAGTCTCTGCAGGACAAACATGACCTAGAGCAGAATGACTTTTTCAGACACCTGGGGTATTTGCAGTTTTCAGTGGTCCTAAACTACCTCCACAGATTGGAGAGAACAGTGTTGGAAACATATTATGAGATATCTTCAGAGCCCACACCAGGGAAAAAACAAAAATACAAGTCTGACATGTTGGAGACACTGTGGCTCAATGTAAGCAAACTAATTTCACATATGTTGTGACTGTCCCAGACTGACATTATACCAGAGGGACCTTCACAAAACATTAAGCACAGTGTTTAAGACTTAAATGCTCCTGAACTTGGAGACTCTTTATCTGGGTCACGTTCTGTTTGTGAAACAGATGATGGATACAAAGCTGCTGCAGGCCGTCTTGGCAGCAAGTAAAAAATCAATCACTAGAAAGCAGCTAAATCCAGTATTACCTACTCTGGAAGATTGGTATGGTATAATTTTAGAAATATTCAAGATGGAAAAAGCTGACCTTTTCATTGAGGATCCAAAAGAACAAATACTATCAAATCTGGAATAAATGGATTGAATTTTTAACCCTGTTACGTGCAGACTGTGTATGACTCCACTACTGTGTCACCTTCCTCTCCTCTTCTCAGTAAGACCTGTAGAAGTGTAAAGTTCCATTGTTCCAGTTAAGATTACATACAGAGTTTTACTTGTAACTTCAACAGCAAGTAAAGAAAGCAGAGAGTGGGAGTAGGGATGTGACACTTTACTAACTGTAAATGATTTCACACCGAGGTTCTTGAGAAAGTTACGCGAGGGGGAAATCCAAGTAGGGTGAGTGGGAGAGGTGGTGGATGGGTCCAACAACCACCAACTTTCATCCAGGATACCAGTGTTCACTTCCTGTAAGATTGTAAAGCCAACCCTGATCTGTCTTCCTAAACCCAACCATGTGGTTTTGTTGTTTACCGCAAGCGATCCACAAGCGTTGGGGCAGCACACGTGTATTCACACCAAAACCGAACAGAGGCGTTGTGCAGCGGCCGCTGCTGTCCCGTCAAAATACAAACCACACCCGAACAGTTGGTGGCGGTAGTGCACCGTGTTTGCAAATCTCTAATAAACCCCAAAGAAGGAGTTTGGACCCAAAGCCTGGGGTGGACAGGTTCACGCACCAGTGATTATTCCAAGGCTTGGAGAATTAATATTTAGCACTACAAATGGGTAAATACATGAAACATGTGCCTGTCAGGTCTCGCTTGGTCAAGTGGGAGATGTCTACGGTGGCCGAGAGACATCACACCACACACAAACCCGTGTTTTCTGTTGAATACCGCGACCATTCCCTCACGACTCGCGCAAAAAATCAGCATCTCTTCTAACCTGTTAACATGCTCACCGAAAAGAAAACGCAAGTAAACAGCGACTGTTTGCGAGCGCTATGCGAACGCACCGCTTGCGGTGTAAATGAGGCCTAACCCTCTCCACACACAACTCCTACTACCGGACTTTTCAACAAGCTGAGGTGTTGTGTAAAAGCCATTGTTTCTAGCAAAGACGATGGAGAACAGGCGCTCGTCCTTGGCGCCGAATGACGTGCATATACCGCCCCTGTCAGTTCTGACAAGAATCGACACGGCCCGCTGAGGGCAAAGTTGTATCCGGTACTTACGGTACCAAAAAAAAACACAAGTACCGACATATTTTTTGCATGTTGGCATCGACTTGGTACCAGTGTATCAGTTCTCATGACAACCCTAGTTGCCATAGCTGTAAATGCAGGGTGCTAACTAAACTAGCAGCTACTGTAGGGTTATGTCCAACCTCTCGTCCAAATATGGTCACAACAAGATGATGACTGCCAAAACGCCGACCTTGAAGCCAGAGTCAACAAACCAATGGGCGACATTGCACACATTCTGTGTGTCCATTATTTATACAGTCTATGGTTTTAGTGGACTATAATGGGGACAGTTGTTTTCCCCAAAACTGAAACAGACCAGAGAAGGAGTTTAGAGAGCTGGCAATCTGGCCAAGCAATCACTGAGGTACTGGTATTGATCAGTGCCCCTCCACTGACAGAGCAGGGTCTTCATGTTACACAGCAGGAACATCTGACTCACTGCCACTTAAAGAGCATCCCTACAGGGCGATCTGTGATGCATATCCAGGTGTGTTCCAGTGCATTGTTAGTGCGGCGGCGAGGCTGCTGAAAGAGGCTCTCTATTCACACCGAGCCGCCTGATCACTGAGATGAGGCAGGAATTTAATGGTGTTTCCACATGAGCAGATGGCTTGAAAGGCCATGAAATGAAACAGTGAAACTTTTATACTCCTCTATAGCCTACAGCTTTTCCTCTGTAGCTTATGTATGTTATTTGCTACCTACTCACACCCTCGGAAACTTGCGTCTCCTCACCGGTTACAGCAGGATCCAGGCTCGGATGGAAGTTTTCGTTTCCTTTATATTTGACTTTTTTATTTTAGCTCCTTGATTTAATTTTGTATCTGGAGACACAGCTTCTGGCAAACTCACAAAAATTATCAACGCCGTCCTCTAGTTACTGAATTACTTATTTGAATGCTGAGTATCTCCAAAACTTTGATGTTTTTAGGAGAGGGGGAGCCAGGAGGAGAAAATAAATTTCATTGCAGATTTCTCTTGCAAAGCAGGGACGTGACTGAATACATGAGATTTAAGCTCACATGTGGAGACACATGCCAGCTATCTCTTGTAGCGAAAACAAGTGATTCATACTCTCCAAAATAGTGTAACATTACCTGTTTTAACTTACTGTGAATGTTTTTTAGTCGTCGAAGTCAAATAAAAGTGATGCCTCTGTGTGTGTGTGTGTGTGTGTGTGTCTGTCTGTTCTCACTTGCTCCTTATCTATTAATACAACATGTATTTTCAAAAATGGAAAAGTCTTTTGTCATTGCAGTGCTTTTACACACTTTTTTTTTAAATTAAAGATGTTTTTCATTTACCAAAAATGCTTCAATAAAAGCTTCGTAATAAATATTGATTGTACGATTTATTGTTTTCTTTCTCCAGAACTTTAGTGTGAAATCATTTACAGTCAGTGAAATGTCACACCCCTCCTCCCACTCTCTCCTTCCTTTACTTGCTGTTCAAACTACAAGTAAAACATTTATTTTACTTTTAATCATTCCAAGGCAGCGATGAATCTGGGTCACAAGGTGATTGAAGCGATAAGAAACATAAATCGTATCATTTCTGTTTTTATTAGAATTACACAAAACTGTAGACTTGCATTTTCTACAACTCCTTGAAATGAAACTCAGTGTTTGGCATAACTGCTTACAGTCTATGTCAACATGTAAAGACAACACATTCTCCCTCTGACCTCGTCACATACCGACGTTTGGTCACATCGAGATATGATGTGCAAGGTACCCTGGGGGTTCCGCTGGTTGTTGCTGCTGCTGCTGGAGGATCATCTTGAGCAGAAGATAGACCCTAATGTGGAGCTGTTGAGTACAGGAAGTGGCCAATCAGACTAAACTATGGTCAAATTACTACCCAAACTGTCTATTGTGGACTTCCTGGTTCAACTTTGACCTAACATACATACCATTGCTTTTGTGCACCAGCGGAGATATCCTGTGCAATGAGAGATTGTGATCATCATTTACGTTTTTTTTTCTACAACACAATCATTTAGACACTTTTGTCCAAATTCTATTCACAATTCTTCTCCTCACACATCAGCCTTTGGTGGTGTCTTGCTCAAGGCCACTTTAACACACGCACACACAGAGGAGGAGTTGGGGATCCTACAACAGATACCCACTCTACCACCTCAGCTTTGTGTGCCCAGCATTAATCATTTCACCATATTCCCACATGTCAACAGTGGTGCAGTTATTTTAACTGATAGAAAAGATAGCTACAACCATAAATATAAGTGTTGTAATGAACAACAGTTTTCCTTTAACATGCACAGATGGCCGCAGGAGATTGTTGTTTGCATGATCCTGTTCAAATAGGTTTAAAATAAGAACCACAATAACAGCTGGAACAGTCGTTATTTTTGCAGCAGAGGGCTAAGATCATCACGTCATGACCTTGTGTTACTATAGCTTCTGCTGCGGTGCAAATGTGCTGCTATACCTTAAATGTCTTTTTCAACCTGGGCCCTATTTTCCGATCTACTTTTGTCTAAATGAGTGATAGGATGTTCAATATGTGACATTTCTCCAGTACGAAGCTAGGGCTGACCTGCCTGCAGCCCGTGAGCGCGCACTATATTAAATAATAGGGCACTCAGACAGCGTCAAATAACGTCAAAATATGTCAAAATACATCCACTAAAAGTGCATTTTTTCACACAGATAGGCTCTGTTAGTATAATTATCTGACAACATAATGGAAAGGAGAAATGAACGTCTGTGTTTACCTTTAGCTGGATTCAGACATGTTCCTCTGCCTGTTGCTGCTCCCTCTCTCTCTCTCTTTGTCTGCTCTTCAATTTCAATGAGCTCTGCCTCCGTGTACATCCGTGTGTTCAAATAAATACGGGCGGTCATCAAATTCAAATGGCTCATCCAGATCCAGTTGGTCAAAATCGGGTAAAAATTCAGCCATGACTACTCCAAACAGAGTAACTCCTCGCGTTTGTAAGGTCGCTCCAGCAGTAACTTCCTGCAACAATTCAAGTCTCGTGAGACGTGAGATTTCAGAGCCAGACTTTTACTCTCTGGATCTGGATGAGCCATTTGAATTTGATGACCGCCCGTATTTATTTGAACATGGAGTACACGGACGTACACGGACGCAGAGCTCATTGAAACTGAAGAGCGGACGAGGAGAGAGAGGGAGCAGCAACAGGCAGAGGAACATGTCTGAATCCAGCTAAAGGTAAACACAGACGTTCATTTCTCCTTTCCGTTATGTTGTCAGATAAGTATACTAACAATCCGAGCCTATCTGTGTGAAAAAATGCACTTTTTAGTGGACGTATTTTGACGTTGTTTGATGCTGTCTGAGTGCCCTATTATTTAATATAGCGCACGTTCACGGGCTGCAGGCAGGTCAGCCCTAGCTTCATACTGGAGAAATGTCACATATTGAACATCCTATCACTCATTTAGACAAAAGTAGATCGGAAAATAGGGCCCAGGTTGAAAAAAATATTAGTTCCCCTTTAATTAATTCAACTTTATAATTATACAGCACCTTTCATACAAACATGCAGCCCAAAGTGCTTCACATGGCAAAATTAGAATGATGCAGGCACAATTTAAAGGATAAAACAAACAACTATACATAAAGTTTTGCAAGACTGGAAAATTACAAGAATAAGACAATAAAATATCTAAAAAGCAAACCAAACAAAACTTAACAAACTAACAAAAAAAGATGATTAAACACCCATACAATTAAAAGAATGTAAATAAATGAAATAGAATGAAAATAAACAGGAGGGATAAAATAAGGTAAAAACCAGTGGTTAAAACGTGAAAATCAAGACTGCAATGTTACTCTCCAATATTTTAACCTTAAATCAAGAACAAGTTGGAAAAAGTGGTCAAGTTGTGCTTTAAGATCATAACCTGCAGCATCTGTATGAAGAGAGGGTCACCTCTAAAGCTCAGATTATTTTCTCAGACTCTCAGCATCCCCTCCATGTTGAGTTTCAGATGCTTCCATCAGGGCCGAGGTTTTGCCTCCTTAAATGTAGCATGTAGCGTTGAAGCGTTGTAAATTATGCATTGCAGATCGTCCTTTGTTCCGTCAGCTGTTGGTGATCTTAACCAGCACTGACCACAAATGTCCATGATTTATCCTTGACAGTGTGTGATACTGGATTTTGTGTGTTATTTATTGTCCTGTCTGTTTTGTTGTACTCATGACCTCTGTTGGTATCTCAAATTATCCCCCGGGGACATTTGAGATACCTCCACCTTTTAAAAAGTTGGTATTTCAGGAGATCATTGTTTGCATAATCATGTATATATATCATGTGTATACATATTGATCTAAACAACATAACAGCACAAACATTTATTCTTTTTGCAGCAGAAAGCTAAGGCTTCTGTCCTCTGTTAACACATTGTATGGTTGTGACGTGACGTCATTGTGCTACTTCACGTGTAGTGCAAAACCCCGACGGTGGCACCAAAGGAATGAATGATGAAACGATCAAAAAGTTTTTGCACTGTGCTCATAAAAATGAGCACATCTCAAAAACTTAATAATATTCATTCATTCATTCATTCATCTTCTAACCACTTCATCCTCTTGAGGGCTGCGGGGGGGTTGGAGCCTATCCCAGGCAGGGTTCACCCTGGACAGGTCACCAGACTATCACAGGGCTGACACATAGAGACAGACAACCATTCACACTCACATTCACACCTACAGACAATTTAGAGTCACCAATTAACCTGCATGTCTTTGGACTGTGGGAGGAAGCTGGAGTGCCCAGAGAGAACCCACGCTGACACGGAGAGAACATGCAAACTCCGCACAGAAGGACTCTCATGCCCGGGATCGAACCGGCAACCCTCTTGCTGTGAGGTGAGAGTGCTAACCACCACACCACCGTGCCGCCCACTTTATAATATACATAGACCAAATAACTTATGGAGTGTTAAGAAATGTTTTCTTTATGTTTCTACATTTAAGAATCTTTTGGATCAGTGTGATTTGTTTTTATTTTGTAAAATTTGATGAAAAATGGCGGCACAGTGGTTCAGTGGTTAGCATTGTCGCCTCACAGCAAAAGGGTTCCTGATTCAAGCACTAGAGGGAGTTTGCATGTTCTCCCCGTGTCAGCATGGGTTTTCTCCAGGTGCTCCAGCTTCCTCCCACAGTCCAAAGACATGCAGGTTAATTGGTCCCTCTTAAGCCTAGTTCACATTACACGATTTCCACTGCGATTTTGACGTCACAGAGGAGCCACATTGGGTCAGAGGTGAGTCGGCAGATAGTCTGCCACGACGAGTCCTCGTGTGTGAACAAGCCTACGAGCAAGTCGCCCCCTCGTCTGTGACTGGGACTGGATATCTGGCATGCTAGAAAACTGGAGAAGTCTGACTCGACTGACAAAGAGCATCAGCCAATGAGAGGCGGGATACGTCCCACGTCAGCACGCAGGAGGACGGAAGAAATGTGAGGAGGACAAGCCGCAGGGTTGCCAGGTCCAGTCGCTTCTTTTGGGCTTGTTTCCATAGCCCTGGTTGCTTGTTTCTCTCCCAAGATCTGGCAACACTGACAACCTGGCAAGCAACAACAACAATGGCGGCGTCCACAGGATCACGGGGAGCACGTTGTGTTTGGACCCAGGATAATAAAGAATATCCATGCCTTTACGATGCGTCGTCTCCAAGTTTGGTGACATCACCGCGTCATCTGGAGCTCTGTCGGCGAGGGCTCAGTGGAGAAATCTTGTGGTGTGCACACACAGGTCGTAACGCAGTTGGCGAGACTCCCGCTGACAGAAACACACGTCACCAGGTATGAACACTGAAAAGATTCTACAGTCTCTGCGACGCAAAATCAGGGTGAAAATCTTGGATTGTGAACTAGGCTTAAATTGTCCGTAGGTGTGAATGTGAGTGTGAATGGTTGTCTGTCTCTATGTGTCAGCCCTGGTCATCGTCTGGTGACCTGTCCAGGGTGTACCCTGCCTCTCACCCAATGTCAGCTGGGATAGGCTCCACCCCCCTGCGACCCTCAACAGGATAAGTGGTTAGAAAAAACAAAATGGAATGATTAAATGATGAAAATGTCTGATTTTTGTATTTCTTTAATGACACAGTTTCAATACTTTTATGAGTTACTGTGGTTTATTGACCTACAAAGTCTTTTAGATTTGGTTGTAAAGATTTTAGGGATTTGAAGTCAAAGAAATGACATCACAATAAGCAAAAATACCAATGTAGGCACTGGCGGACCGTTTCTAGAGACTTCTGCGGAGTTCAAAGGGTTAAAAGAATATAGAAAGTAAAAAGAATTACACATTTTCTCGCTGTGTTGCACATATGGGTCTGTCATGTGTACTTCCTGTCCTCTGGAGAAGGTCTTCTGTCTCTTATGTGTCATGATCCTTCCTCTCCGGGGATCAACAGGCGAGAATGTCACAGGCTTTTATTAAATTTACTGTAAATGGCATCACAACAAGCTTCCAGAGAAAGACAATAAAATCCATAATAGCCTGTTTCAGTAGAGTGGAACCTGTTAGCATTTTTCTCTGATCAGCAGAGGTTTCCAGTGCTCGGGGGGAGCAGGGATGAAATTAATGACTCACAACTGAGCTATTCAAAGTAATTTCCAAGAATGTGTTATTCTTGTAACAATACTGGAATGAGCTTCTTGGCTGCACCGCTCTCAAAATCGTATTTGTGATCCACTGTTTTCCACCGTTGCTAAGGACACTATCTCTGCTTGACACATGAATCTGACATCAAACAATGGTCTCATCTTCCCAAATAATCCTCCCAGAGATCTCAGGGCACTGCCTGGATAGTTTATGCAACGCAGGCGAAGCATATGTCAAAGCGGGGGCCTGTTTTTTCACTCTGTAGCATCATCGTTTCATTCACATTCTGTGACGTGTTTTCTTGCACAAGCTGTGAGTGATTCAACCTGTTCACATACGTGTTGAAAGGAGGCTCTTAAGATGACAGATTTGTGACATTAGGCACGTGCTGCAGATATTAAAAGCATGCTTTCACTTTTTCCCTCATTAGTTCGCGGCCATTGTCTGCGACGGCTGCGTTTCATTTGGAGACAAGGTTGAAATTTATATCAGACAAATAGGACCAATATTTGGAGCACATGAGGGATTTCTTTAAGTGATGCGGTGTTTTCCAACCCACCAACCAACCATCAGAAAAGGGTCTGGAGCAGTTTTTTCCATTCTTTCATGGCAAAGTCTTTCCATTGCATTTCTGGGAAGTCATGGAAAAGCCGACCTGACAGCAGTGACAGTAAAACGCCTATGACACCTGTGACATTTTCCAGTAGTCCTGGTGTCAGCCAGCACATGTGGCCAATTTGTGGAGGCCAGAACCTGCATATGAGCTTCAGGGAACATGGAGGGATATTTTTCATCATGATAACCCTCGAAGAATGTGTAAGGGATCGTTATGCATTCTGAAGACATGCCAGTAAATGTGCGGATTTTATAACCTTATTATTTGGGTGATTTTCAAGACTAACTTAATTCATTTTATTAAGCTTTAAAGATCAAGTGGAATTTTCTTGAGTAACAACTCCATGAGAAATTAAGTAGGTCAATAAATTCATATTCATGTCTTTATTATTATTATTGCTGTTGTTTCTTATACGTTTCTTATATTGCTTTTCTTTTGTCTCTACCTCTGCATGTCAGACAAATGACAAGGTTTTAGTCAAACTTTAAAGGGATAGTTCGGATTTTTTGAAGTGGGGTTGTATGAGACGTCAGTCGGCACACCCCCACTTTGGAGAAGCAGGCTGGCGTCGAAGCAATGCAATCTACTGCTGTGGATGGAGGTCAGCAGCAAAATTCCTTTTAGCCACCTAAAAAAAAGTCAATATCAGTTTAAGTGTTACAATATATTGGGAGTATATTCACTGCTTTACCTTTCTGTCAGACAGTGATTTCCAGTAGGACAATAAAGCCCTTCTTTCGCCCTCTTTAGAGCCAGAATCCATTTAGAAAAACAGTGATTTAACTGACCCTTCGCTAAGTCCCGCCCCTGGACGCAGACTGGCCAATCATAATGTAGCATTGGGCCGGCTCAGACCAGGGGCCGACAACAACACAGCTGTTTTGTTTCAGATTTCCTTCATTTCCAGGCTGGTTTTGTGGATTTGGAGCTAAATGTTGTGCCTGGGGCACGTCGTGTATTAATGATACTCGTTACCTGGAGAGGTTGGAGAAAGATATACGTTTCTTCCCTGTTCCAAAACCAAAATCAGACCCTGTAAAGTGTAGGGTTAGCTAGCTAGCTACTGAAGATATAGCCTACTGAATGTATACACATGCTGCTTTTGCTTTTTGATGATAATTGTAATACTGAATGTTGTTCGAATTCCCCCGGAGATCCCTGCCCGTCCAGCTGCAGTAGTCCGGGAGACACGCTGTGATGCCACACAGCTGGATCAATATCAGTGAAGTTTCCCTTTATATACATTGTCTTGTGTGGATATATCCTTCAAACACAGACTGTAGACCCCTCTGTCTGCTTCCCTCTGGAATCACTCTTTCTTCTTTCTTTCTTCAGGGAGTGAAGTCACACAATACCACAAACAAAAGGCCTTTTTAAATAGGAATTGTGCAAATTTGCAGGAAAGCCCAATCAGTCTTTTTTCAGCATTGGCAGTATAAAAACAAAATCGGGGAGTGCAGCAAAATGCCGCCTACCTACTTTTGTTTATACAGAATGTGCCTTTTTCGGGGCAATGGGGGGCGTGAGCAAGTAACAAAACATGTAGCTCAGCGTGTGACGCAAACAGTGACGTGGGAGGGAAGCTGCGGCTGGTCAGTCCTTGGGCGATTCTCTCGTAAATCGGGGCCGTTCTTCACCGTCCCCGTCATCTGACGGTTAATGGCCTCTTCGTTTGCGAGGACAAGGAGGGCACGCAATTCCTTGTCTCCCCAGTTGCTCATCTTTACAGTGTCTGTCAGGTTTGTGTTTCCCTCTTGCTACTAGCTGCTCGCTAATTCCTGCTATCAGCTGTTTCCTGTTTATCCACCGCCAGTGGGTCGCACGTGCGGCGTCATCAACAGCTCCTCTCACAAGTTTTCAACAACCCCTCCCGTTGCGGAAGGCCACCTCGGTCTGTTTAAACTTAAAGGGTTCTGCCAATATGTCTACCCTACGAGGCGGAAAATTGGGCACCTCAGATCAACTCGCCAATCCAGCTCTGTGTGTCTAAACGCTTGCAGCTTGCGGGCAAAACGGCCCAACATTCACGGAAAATCTGGCAGTGTAAAAGGGGCTAAAGAAACTGAGTCAGTGACAAAACGAGCTCTCCTCTTTCAGATTCATCTTTGTTAAGATAAATCTAAAGATGTTTCAGATTGTTTCCAGAGTCTGGTTTTCAAACTAAACTTTGAGCAAAACAGACTCACGAAGAGGTGATTTTAATGCTTATTTCACATCTTTTCCTATGTGTAATCCTAAAACTCTTAAATAATTTACCCAAATTATCCGACAACTTCACATTTCTGATGAGCCCAGCATCTGAATCGTGTTTCCCAGCTCACATAGATAGCGGAGGTGTGTCGAAGGGGCTCTCTGAAAGTATTTACTAGCAGATTTACAGGTCCTGTAATGAGCACAATTAAAGTTTATGTTCCTAAAAGCAGTGTGGAACATGTTCAAGAGCGACGCAGTCGAGTAAGGAGGTATTTTAATGTAAGCAATTTTGTGTTTTTGAGCTGTGGTTTCCCTCGCTGTAAACGCAGCACCTCCCAATGATTTGTGGGAGAAAGGTGGAAGAAACAGAGAACAGTAAAAATGGTTGAGCTACAGCCACGATATATCACGAGTAAAAAACTGTTAGAAAAGAATGGAAGGAGGAGTTTTCTGTGGAAGAAAGGCCCGTTCCTGCCAAGACAGCTGTCTTATAAGTACACTCAGTGCAAATGTTTTAATATGAGCCATTTTGAAAGTTTTCCACATCGCGAATAATTCACTGTCCACGCTAGTCTGACATTTTATCATGTTTGTACCTGGATTTGTGAGTTAGCAGATGTAGCTCATAAATAATCAACGTCTTTTCTCTTCACATCACAAGTTAGGTCAGTTTGCCTTGGCTGTCCAGCAATAAACTCACATAGCTGTGTTGCAGAAAATGCACGACTGTGTCATTATTTGGCAGCCTGGAGTCAAAGAAAAGACTTGTAACTTTGCTCAAATTGATCTATCAATCAGCCTGTCTGCAGAGAGCTCTGCTTGTTGTCCTGGCTGATAAGTGCAGGGGGGAGGAGGAGGAGGAGGAGGACTGAGTCTGGGTCTGGATCCCTCCTCATCTCAGGAATGCGTGCAGGTTCCTCTCCAAAAGTGCTGACGTCAGGAGTGGCCTTGGATTAAAAACAGCCAGTTTAATAAAAATGACGGGCAGATAGGCTGCGTTATATGGCTGATGTTCTTAAAAAGCACATCTCAGGTATGTCCACCTCAGCAAAGTCAATTTTACAGTTTGAAAACAACATTTAAGTTATGATGAGTTAATTCATTCGCAGGCCTGAGCAGGGCTTTTTAGGTCAGTGTGTTTTATAGCAGCTTAAGTCGGAGGTGAGCACTGTTATAAAAGACATTTATTGCTGTTACTGTAACTGTTTCATTGTTATTGTATTATTATTTCACTGACTCTTTCACTTTTCTTTTTTTTTGTCTGCACTTCACCCCCTGAAAATGCGTCATTTCCTTCTACTTTGATTTTCCGTCTAGTCGCCTTTCCCAGAATTCCTCAAGGCCCCAGGGAACATCCTGGGCTGAGTTAACAGTTTTCATTGAGAACAATTTTCTAATGAAAGGATAAGGCCGGTGATATTCCACGCTGTTACTGTCATTAGATCCCATGAAAATGTGAAAAAAAAATCGATCATGAATCAATCCTACTAACAAGTGCTGTCTGATACATCTTGTTCCTCTGCGCCACAGAGCTCCCAACACACATCAGTGAACCACACTGTTACACTGGGTGTCCATCGTTACCACCAACACACACACACACACACTGTGGTTTATTTTGTGTCTGTTTGGATCTTTTTCAAAATAAAACTATGCTGTGTTTTTGGCATTTTCGGGATTATTTTGATTTACATCCTCATCAGGAGCCAGTGTGCATGAGCCTGAATGTCACAGTGTAGGAAAACTGGAAACTATTTAGGGAGTTTTCACTGTATTTGTTGACAATAAGAACAACGTATAGGGCCAAATACATGGATGAATTACTGAACGGGCCCGCCTTCACCTGCAAAATGTCACTCAGATTCACATGCACTGACCTGAAAAGACTCAGTGACCACAAAGAGGCACAAAAAGACAACTAAGAGATGCAAAGGAACTGCAAAGAGACACAATATAACTACAAAGACAGGCAAAACAACCACGTAGAAACAAAATGACTACAAAATTACACAAAACTACTATCCTGGAAATCCAGAGTTCTCGCGAGAGCACAATTTGAATTTGCTCAGCGAGTCAGAATCAGAATCAGAAATACTTTATTGATCCCCGAGGGGAAACTCTGGCAATCAGTAATGATGCTCATTACCCATGCCGTTGGAGCCGAGCTGCACCAATCACATCGGTGTATCTGATATAGGCGGGCCAGAGGCGAGCTAAACAGATGACGACAGCGCTGCGACGACAAAGTCCAGAATCAGTCAGTAAACATTGCAAGATGGCTACGGATGAACACCAGCTGTTTGAAATGGCTTTGGCCGCTACAATGAACGAGTTAGACTTGGCTTTCTCTCTAAAAGAGGAACAGAAGACGGCGCTCGAGTCTTTCCTTTGCAAGAAGGACGTTTTTGCTGTTTTGTCGACCGGATACGGCACGAGTCTAATCTACCAGTTAGCTCCGCTGGTAGCTAAGCTCTGGATACGTCACCCCGTGTATTGTTCTGATTGGTCGTAGTGTTATCCAATTGCGTGCAGTGATATTTTCAAATGCATGCTTGGTGCCGCCCCTCGAGTTGGGCCATTTTCATTACTCACAGCCAGACCCTAAATCTTTCTAGATTTGGGTCTGGATTTCCAGGCTACAAAACTACAACAAAGAGAGACACACAACATCTACAAGGGACAAACATGATGAAAAATGATGCAAAATTACCTCAAAGAAACCCAAATGACTACAAAAGACACAAGACAACACAAGAGAGACACAAATTACTCCAAAAAAACCCCACAAAACAGCCACAAAGAGGCAGACAATGACTACAAAAATGGGCAAAACAACCATGAAGAGACATAAAAAGACAGCAAAGAGATGCAAAGGAACTGCAAAGAGACACAATATAACTACAAAAGCAGGCAAAGCAACGACAGAAAGACACACATGACTACAAAAATGGGCAAAACAACAGCAAAGAGACACAAAATGACTAAAAAGTGACAACCATGACAAAAGAGGACACAAAATTACCTCAATAAGACACAAAACTACCTCACAGAGACACAAATGACTGCAAAAACACAAAACAACCCAAAGGAGACACAAAATAATGACAAAGAGACAATCACAACCAAAAAGGAAGCAAAATAACATCAGTAAGACACAAAATTACTCAAAAAAGACCAAATGACCACAAAAAACACAAAGGAACCCAAAGAAGACACAAAATAACTATAAGATAAACAAAACAACCATCAGATTACACAGAATGACCACAAAGATGTGCAAAACAACCACATAGAGACACAAAATGACTGAAAACAAAATTTAGGGGTAAGTGACAAAATATCTTCTTAACTGTGCCTTTTTTCTCAGAGTCCTAGGTGTTGCAGTAATAGTGGTGCAGCTGCAGAGTGACACAGTGTGAGTGGGTAGTTTATTGCCATGGTAATATTCTCACGTCCTTGAGCGATCCAAACATAAAATGGAAGGAAAGGGTTGTAGACAAAGTAACAAGTTCACTGATATGACTCAGGCATGAGTAAATGTGTAATCACTCTGCACTCAGTCCTCTGTTCATCTTCTTAAAGCTGCAGCAGTTTATATTTTAATATCGATAATGGACCAATAAACTCTGTGCAACGTGAAAGGTGTTGTTGGTAGTAACAAATCCACAGAGAATTCAAAGATAGCAACTAGTAGGTGAAATTAGTGGAGCATTTAGCAGCTGGAGTCGGCTGCTTTTCACAGAATCTGATGAACAAAACAGAGCTAAAAGGGAGCAAAAATTGGACTGAGGCCTACATTTATCAGACAGCCAAAAACCAGACGCCAAATGGATGATAAGTGTGCTTAAGTGCTGGATGTGTAACAAAGCAGCTCTATGCTAACGAGGTTAATATGTCGGTATTGCGTTTGCAAAAAATCTGTTCTTGCAGCTTGAAGTTATGAAAGCGAAAAATGTGCCACTTTTAATGTGGATGTCAGTCAGTGTTGAGGGTAAATGTAGTCCAGCTGAGTTGAAATGAAGTGTGCGAATATATCTGCAATTGTCGGCTGTTGGGCTACTGGTGGCCGTCTGGAAAATTTACTGGGGACATTCCTCAGGATCCTGGAAAAGACAACCAAGACCAACAGGGCCAAGAGGGCAGATGAGCTCTGAGGGAGTATTTTTGTCATCTAAGTTGGGCTTTTATCGTGAAAGGTAAAAAACTGAAGGAGTGAAGAGGTATTGAGCTGCTGCGGACACTATGGAAAACAATAAGTTGTTGGAGTCATGTTTTTATTTCATTACCTGCAGGCTGCACGATTGGTGCTTCTCAGTGTCAAGGATGCTTCCTTGGTACGATGGGTCCTTTCAAGTCGGGTCCTACAGAGGCTAGGCAAGACTCCTTCTTGGCATTTGGTGAACACACATTGGAACAAGCCAGTGAGTGCCCCGGTGTGTATAACTGAAGAGGCCCCACCTTCAATTCCAAAGCAAGAGTTGTGGGTACGTCATGCCCACTGAGGATACACGCATGCATCCTTGAAAATTCTTTGAAGGAAGGACTCAGTTCCCGAATTCGAAGGAACCTTGACATTGGAAGAGTCCTTTTGCAGGATTCGATGATGTAGCCTCCTTGAAATTCAGCCACTGAAGAAGCACCATATGTTATGTTGCTCATGCGCAATGCATCCTGGTACATGTAGGCACTGCTGGCACACCTCCATGAGCAAAAGAACTTGGCATTCTTGGTCTGAGGAATTTATTGATTCAATCAACCAAGTTTACCATCAACTGTAGGTGCTTCTCAAAGTCAAAGAAGGATCCTTAAGCGGATGAATTTCAAGAAGGCTACGTCATCACATCCTGCCGAAGGACTGTTTCAATGTCAAGGATCCTTCAAATTCTACTGAGGATCGAGTCCTTCCCTCAGAACTTTCAGGGATGCAGGTGTGCATTCTCAGCGGGGATGAAGTACCCAGAATTCTTTGTGCACAATGTGCCAGAATTAAAGGCAGGGCTTCTTCAGAGCACTCACTAGCCTGTTCCAATATGTGTGCGCTGAATGCTACGAAGGAGTCTTGCCTCTGTAGGACCCAACTTGGAAGGTCCCGTGCTACCAAGGAACCATCCTTGACTTTGAGAAGCACCAACTGACTAGAGATCCACATAAAAGGTGGCATTTTTTCCCCAAAGGCTTGATACTGTCACAAAATGATCACTTCTCATCCATATGCCAATTTATTGTCATCAGATGAGTAAATGTACCTGATAATTATTTGGTCAGAAGATCGCTAACAAGGCCTTCGAGGCGGAAGAAAGGTCCGTCTGTCCTGGGTACATGTGGAAAAATCTCAAAAAGAACAATGTCATTTTTAATTAAGTCCAGTATAAACATTTACTTTGGGTTCATTTCAAACTTTTTTGTGTTTGCTGAACTCATTTTACAAAATTAAATTTGCTTCTACTCAGGCAGAATGTCAGCAAAGTAGCAGCTCTTTCATTCAGAGCAGCGTGTTGGTAGCCTTTCAATCAGTGCACCGATGATGTCATCTCGGAGAGCTGAGCAGCCAAGCGGCCCCACCCACTTAACACACGTACACACACTGCTGTTATTTAAGTAAACAGCTTCATACACACTGTACCGACCATAACTCTGAACCAGAGAAGCACCTGCTGAGGAGCACTTGCAGGTCCACACAGGTGAGTAAACCAAACACACATATATCTGGGCCCTGAGGGATGACACTGTACACACAGGAGTGATTCAAGTAAACTCTGGGTTCTGTTTTCTTTTAATCCTTCGCGTCAACTCATGTGAGGAGAGAAGGCGATTGACAGGCCCACCTTTCTGTGCTTTTGCACGACAAATGAATTGAAGTTGTCAGGCCTGCTTCTGTCAGCCAGAAAGTTATGAAATACAGTCGTTATGGGCCTATATGTTTTCATTCATGAGGTCAGTTTGGAAAGCAAACAGACAATGTGCAGCGTATTGAAAACTCACAGTTATCCAGGCTTGTGCACAAGAGGAATGAATGAGGAGAGGGTTAATGATGCCTGCCACGGTGAAAAGAGAAATACTTAGTGTACTGAGACTGAATCAACATTTGAACTTCTTCAATCAAGAGAGCAGACAGCCAACGCCTGCCCCCACTGTGCAGACTCCTTACCTTACATAAGTCAGGGCCTCAAGACACATCTGGAAATCAACTCCCCCAACATCAGACCTCAGTGCCCATTGCAAAAAGGCTTCACAAATGGACCACACGTTGTACATCACTTTGGTTTGGACATATTCTTTTTCAATCTCGCAGGCCTCACTTCATATGTCATTGCTTTCTGCATCTGATTTCTTTCTTGGCCGGCTGCTCTGCGTAGCGTCAAATGAACAAAACCTCAGCTACAGACGCAGAGCTGCTGACGACAGACCATTAGCTTTAATATTGTCTCAGGTGTTCCAGCACTTAACATTCAGTATTACACACAGAGTGAGATCAAGACTTCAATTATTAATTCAAATACTTTAGTGGAAGTAAAGACATTTGGGAAATGTGAATTAGTGAATAAAAGTAATATGAGGTTCTGAGTGAATGTTGAAAGTAATACAGCACTGAACATGCATAGTATTCTGCATTCCTGCCTGTAACATCTGGCGTTCAAGAAAATCATTACATAATATTTATTTTTTTAAAAACAGACACGTAGCAATAAAACTCAAGCAAATTGAGAGTTTATTCATTTTAAATCTGCAATATTTTTTTGCCACTTGGGGGCAGTGTAGCAAGTTATTTAAAGCAGCTGTGCGGAACTTTTTACCATTTATAAAACTGTCCCTAGTTCGTATCACCCCCCCCTTGAAGATCTGCATATTTATTTGAACCCAACAGCGACAAAAAAGCCTTTCTCTATATGGCTATTTAGCGTAGCCTCGGTCAGGTCAGACACAGCAGAAGTCATCAAACCAGAATACGGCACCCGGAGGCGGAAGTAAGTCTGCACGCCTGCAGCGGCCCGCAGCCATTAAACTACAGAAGAAGAAGGAGCCGTGTTTACGAATAGGATGTAAGAAACAGGCTAAATGACATGATGTTGCACACTCTTGTACAGTGGGTGGTGGTACGCACCTGGAAGTTGTTTGGGATCCACCAATAAATTGAGAGAAGAAGAAGACCCGTGTTTACAGAGGGTGTTCTTCGAGTAAGCGGTGCGCAACGGGCATTGCTGAACACATAACAGTTTTACCAGATGTATCTATAAGGACTTGGTTGTACTTTCGATGTCATGGCGGATAAAGAAGGAGCACCATCTAAAAGAAAAAGAACAGAAGAACAGAAGAAGGCTAAACAGGACAGTGATAGGGCTCGAGCCCAAACGCGTGTAAACCTCAGTCGGGCATTCACCAAGTGGAGAGAGCTGAGAGATTTGAAAGGTTTTAAAACTGATCCCAAGTTGGCCCTTTTCCTAATCGACAGGTATGTCATTTTTGTTTTTATTTAGAGAATATACCGCAACTTGTTAGACGTTGTTTCACTTCAATATATGACGACATGGAAGTTATAAGCAAGCTAAATGTAACGTTAGCTGATGTGAACTGCTTTTGTCTAGTAATGTTTCAACAAACGCCACAAAATTATCTGTGACTGTGACCATGAACACAAATATACAGCAGGCAGTTGTCCTCAGTTTATAAGAAATTCAGAGCTACACCAGAACATTTATGATTTTCCTCTCGCTCTCCAAAACAAATGCATGCGGTAACTGCCGATTGCAGTTGAGATTTTACGAATGAAGCTGAAGGCTGCAGTCGGAATTTTACGACACCAGGCTGTGGGTGTCTTACCGCTTCGACCAAAAGGGGCGCTATAATCAACGAAAACTAAAGTTCCGCACAGCTGCTTTAAACGGTAGCATAAACAGCACTTTATAAGATGGCATTCAGATTTTAGCAAAAATTGTTTCTTTACACAGCCAGAAAACTGTTAGCAAAATGTTAACATTAATCTGAAGTTGTGTCCATATTCTCCCGATAAATATAAGTCTAATATTTACCGTCTTTTAAAATGTCTGGCTTTTTAGGGATTCAATTTTCACTATGCTCACCAGCTAATTGCTAATTTTGCTTTTGCTCTTAGCAGGTATTTGGGTGTGTTTTTCTAAGCTTTTTCCCTGAAAACAGCTGCCTGGTTTGATAGCATTAAGACTTAATCAAATGCTGGGGGCCAAAAGACCCAAGACAGTTAGCTGAAAAATGCTAAGCCGCACTGTAAAACTGACCAGGTGACAATTATCTGTAACAATGAGCAACATTTTTCACATCACACAGTCATTCTGCCTTTTGGCAAGTCCCATCCTGAAATGCAGACAAAGGTCTGACAACTATAAAGGTATGGTCACACATGGTGCAACACCTGCTAGTTCAATTCGAGCTGCACTGACTCGTACACACGTCATACGTCACTCTCCGTATGTCATTTCCAAACGCTCCGGCTAAAGGCAGGAAATATTTAATCATCACTCCCCAATATCTCACCTAGACATATCTGCAGGGTGCGATGAGGTCAGAGTCTAGACACCAAACTCTAACTATGTTCTGCTGTTGAAAGAAACATTTAAAACATGAGTTGTCTGACCATCTGGCATCATCACCTCTGCAGGCGAGTGAACCATTGCCTGCAGAGGTGATGATGTTGGCTGTGCTGGTTGTGACTGTGGATATATTAGCAGAAATGGATACAGCACTGGCGGCAGGGATCCGTTCATTCCTATGAGAGTTGCTCAGTGGCGCATGAAGCCACAGTTCTTCAGCTACCACGTGTAAAATTACCTGGATAATAGCCACTACTTCCACATTGTGCGGCCCATAGTGACTTACAGCACCTGAGCTCAACCGAGTGCAGCCAAGCGTCATACTGGCCAAACTGCTAACTTCCGGTTTAGTGCTCCGCTAACTTCAGTGGGGATGAAATGATTTAATCTTGCTCTCTTTTAGACTTTCAAAATGTCATCAGAATGAATGATCAAATCCTGATAGGGAAACAAGTCATTCTGTGGCGATTTTGATTCCAAAATAAATGTATCCACTGATTTACAGACGTTTCTTTCCCAGTGTAATTCAATGGGGGAAAAGACTTTTGGGCTGCAGTGCAGTACCACTGTTTGGCCACTACGAAAATTGGTTTCAAAGCCTGGTGCACCACCTGGGGGCCTGGTTGTGACTCAAATGAAAACCTAGCTTGCTAATAAATGTCTTTATCTTATTCTATTGTTTGTTTTTTATAGGCAAAGCACACAGTTAGCAGCAGCAGCTAATTTGCATAAATTGTCACTCTATTCCACGAAATAAGATTTTAATGGTATGTTTTCTATTTCCTTACCTTCCATGCCTATTACCTGACTCACTGCCAGTGAGGCAGCTTCTCTCACGTTGGCCTGTTTGCATATTTCATACAGTATCAGCTGGTTAAACTCAGCAACAATCAGTGTCTCCTCCACATGTGGTTGAGGCTGCGACTTCACCAGTCACCAGCGAATTTGCTTTGCCACCAGAAGCGAATGTTTTATTAGCCACTTTACTCCTTCTGAATGAAGTTAACGGGAGGCAAAGTTTGACGATGTTAATTACACTCAAGGCTGTGCTCCACTGACTCTCATGCAATCATGTCAGTTTTTCAATTTGTATTTTTGTAATAGTTTTTTACACAGGGTAATATTGGTTATCAGGTATTAAGAAGTGCAGTGGTGTAAATGTGCGGTTGATCAATGTTGAAGAGAGTGTATTTATGTAATAGTTTGACTAGTAATGGATCTGTATAGGTTGGGCTCGACGAGCTTCTTCCAGCTCCTTTTTGGGCATGAAATGTTACTTTATGTTTCTCATTGTAAGTCTGTTCATGATTTGTTGTTTGTCTCTGTTTTCGATGTTCGAAAGAAATAAATCAAATTGAATCAAAATCTTCATTTTCAGGCTGGTTTTGTGGATTTTGAGCGAGTCATGCTTCAACTTTGTGCACATGTATATAGATATAGTTACCCGCAGAGCTTGGAAGGAGATATAAGTTAGAAGTTATACATTGCATCACTTAATAAGCGCATGCCTGACAAATAGCTGGACCACTAGTGGCTAACAACAAAGGGGCAGGGCTCAGTGAAGTGCAAATTGTCACACCGTTGATATAAAATATTGATCACTGCAGCTTTAAAGCCACTAAGTAGAATTAGAAAATTACACAGAGCTTTTTTGCTCCTTAGTGCTCCTGTCTGACAAAAAAAACCTTGTGATCAGCTCATTAGGCTTCTTCACTGCTGCATCTGAGTGGAAATTAGGCCTGGTTAA
This sequence comes from Epinephelus lanceolatus, assembly GCF_041903045.1. Taxonomy (NCBI): domain Eukaryota; kingdom Metazoa; phylum Chordata; class Actinopteri; order Perciformes; family Serranidae; genus Epinephelus; species Epinephelus lanceolatus. The sequence continues at coordinate 43,463,779 of NC_135737.1, forward strand.
CAGATCAGGCTCCACTTTGTTTTCAGGTCTACTAAAACACTGGGCAGTGGGTGGCCTGACAGATTCATGCACCCACTATTCATGCTACTGTCCGACCTCACAGCACCGTGTGTGTGTGTGTGTGAATCAGAACTTCAAAGGCCTTCGCCAAGGGTGTGTAATTCCATTCAAGGAGACTGAAGCTGTCAGAGCCGCTTTGCAGCAGAAACTAGGTGAAAGAGGCACCTATTCACACGTCAAGTGAAAAGGCAATATTTATGGTGTGTGAGCACACAGCTTACTGCTCTCTCTCCCTCTCTGTGTCTCCCTCCCACCCTTGTCCTCTTTCTTACGCACACAGGCACACACACCCAACACAATACACACAACCTCTCACTCTTAAACACATTCCTGCAGTTCTTACATTAATTCTGCTTGTGTCTTTCTGCTGAACCTGCAGCGTCTGCTGACGTCTAGCCGCACCACATGCCGACCTCTGGGGCCCGCAGCAAATTGGCCTGTCTGTGAACTGAGGGCAGCTTGTGTCTGTGAGCTGGGCGCGACTGGTACTGTACAGAGCGATCCAGACTGCTGGAGTCATGGGGTGAATGTAAACATTTGCCTCTGCTCTTAATCCCCTAATTAGGCCAAATTGGGGGTATGAAAATCTGAAAGTCTTGCCTGGCCACAGGAATTTTCATGAGACGCTGTAACACACACGTGAGCAATGTATTGAGGGTGGACAAAATAATTTGAATATGAGGGGTGATTTTTCTTGACAGAGTGAAGTAAACCAGGATTAGTTGTAATCTTGGCTTAAAGAGTGGCTTTTGGATCTGCACGGATCGACAAACCGTGCCTGGGTACAGTGTGCAGTGTTTACACTAATCACCTGAGTCTCTCATGTGAGAGCCTCCTTAAAGTTGCACAAAGCTGTTGCACTGGGCAGAGGCCTTGGATCAGCAGTAGGTGGGTTACACTGCCTCTTCATTCTACACATTCCCACTCTGACCTCGTCACATATTAACGTGCTTAGTCATGGAATTTCCACATCCACATACGACATGCAAGGTACCCTGGTTCCGGTGGTTGTTGCCGTTTTGGGACACCGTGTCAATTTCTGTCTGTGATATAGTTTGTTTTCTTTCAAGATACACTTCAGTTTTCACAGGAAATTAAACGTTTACACACAGTCTCTTTCAAAATAAATGCACTATGTCGATACAACACTGCAAATTGACATTTTTTTTTTACCTTCAACAACAAACGCACGTGGTTGGGTTTAGGAAAAATGAACAGCATTTCGCTTTATAATGTTACGAGACGTGAACACCTCTCTCTCTGGTGAAAGTTGGTGTATATTGGACCCATGCTCACAATGCATTTTCCCAGCCCCTCCTCTCTGTCCTCTCTCTATTCACCAGACCACAAATGAGACAAGAATTAACAAACCAGCTGCCCACCAGTCGCTTCATCTCGCTCCCTGTCGCCGTGGACTGCTCCCCTGGGCGGACAGTGGGTAGCAGCTTGGAGACAAACCTGGTGGCTTGTGCTGGCTGGATTCACGTTGCTGCAACCACTGACTGACGGTCTGCCTTTGGAGTTGCTATCCATTCTCCCCCTGGCGAGGTGCTCTGTAGCAGCTGGGAGTGAGGCCCTAGCTAACATTAACTACATTAACGTGAACTTGAAGCCAATGCCGTGAGCCTTTGGTTCTGGTTAGCAGAGGGATAAACATTTAGGGGCCCAGGCACACCAAACCCACTTCAGAGAACTAGCGGCCCTGTGTTGCATCGAACATGTCACAAAGACTACAGCTGATGGTCAACCAACAGCGTACATTCTGCACTTGTGTGAGAGGAAATAACTCTCCACACCAGCAGACAGGGGTAGTCTTTATTCATCATTCAAAAAGGGAAACCAGAAGAGGCTAGTTAGCCAGTTAGCACATTAACAACACAATCCAGTGTTGAAAGAACAGCATGTTATTATTTTTGGTGTCACTCCCATTTAACATTAGCTGTTTGTTTACTTTCCTCTCTTCTTGTGTGCTGAACTGAACTGCCAATCAGAGTGATTTCATTCACCGACAGGCTCCGTCACGGATGCCGATTCAACATGCTAAGTCTGCCAAAAAGAAAGCCGATGGGGGCTGATGAGGGGCAAGGAGACAGACACTCACCACCAGTCCGACACTGACCAGCACCCGACTGTTGGCTTGGTGTGTCCAGGCCTTTAAACTATCTTACTGATGAGTCTGAGGGTTGGGACAGTTGCTACGAGTACTGCAGGATTCTCCGCCATTAAATTAGGCTTTCACCATGGGGATGTGCACATCTGTAGAACAGCCAATAGGAACGCTCTCTTTGACCAAAGTCTCCTGTCATGGACTACACTTTCTGAAGCCTGAAAGCAGAGGCAAGAGGAGGTGCAGAAGTCCAATGTTCTCTCTGACAACTAGAACTAAAATATGCTCAAAGGATAATTTGGGACTTTTGCCCATTGAAGCCTAAGTAACACTGCCTACCCCAGCTTTAGTATCATTATTAAAAACACTGCTGAGTGAAACAGCACATTTGCAATCATTACCTCTGAGAGTTCTGGACTAAGTTAAAAGAGATTATTACCAGTCATGTTAGTTCTTATTAGTGGGAGTATTTGCACACAGCCCTTCAGTTGCCTGAGGATGCTCAGAGATGCTCCGAGAAGCTGGAACAGATAACAAAAATCACATAGTTCGGTGGAATTGGACAAGTGAAAACAGACAAAGCAACGGGTGCAGGGACAAAAAAGTGTTGACTGAGATGACCCTGAAAACCTTGAAGTGTTTAAAAAGAAGAGGATGAAGGCTTTCATCTGTTGGAAAAATGCAAAGCAGAATCATCTCCACTGCAATTTCTTTCAATGTGAGAACTCACTAACAAAATGACTTGAGTGAGGCATCCCCATGGCTGACTGCTTTAAGATGTATACCATGCTGTGGCCCTCTGTTTCATAGTCCTCTCTATATTTCCTGTCTGCCTTCATTGTCAAACAGTAAAATGAAGACATGAGCGTCCCCAAAATGCAGAAAAATCTTTTGATATATATATCAAAATATATATATATATATCAGATATGATCTGACCACATCTAAAGTGCTTTACCCGCTCTGAAAGGCCACACTTGACACGTTCCTCCTGGCTGCATCCCACTGCCTGCCTGATCTCCATCCAAAAATGTGGCATCTTTGGTGTGTCTTGACATAATGATTTATACAAATGAGGATGACGCGCACACTTTGGAAACTCACTACTCTAAAGAATTCAAGGTGTTGCTCTTGGTTGTACACAAAAAAAGTGATGGAAGTATTTGTGTGAAGAAGGAAAAACGTTGAATAAACTGGGTGTGATTATCAGATTGTTTGTTTAAGAAAGCTACAAACATTTGCAGATGCAGCCCCCCTATTCGGCCTTGGAAAGGTGGGTTTGGAGGGGTTTTTCACAACATGCAGTTTGCATACTGAGAGCAGTAATCTCAATAAGATTCATTTCTTTCTGGAGTAACTAATCTTCCTTAAGGAAGTCGTTCAGTTTCATTCAAGACAGAGCCAAATCTAGGAATGTAAAAAACATGTCTGAGATATTAAACTTGAGTAAATCTAATTTAAAGCCCCTACAAGGAACTTTCATTTTGAGTTGATTTTGGCGACCCTGTGGACAAAAACGGTAGTGTTTTGCCGGAATGAAGCCTACATTTCCCATGAGCTCTAGCGCGTATTGTCGTAAAGACACTTACCTGGCTCGCACATGTGTTTGTTTTGGGGATGAATGAAACAGCAAGAAGGGAAAACTTTGCCCCCGCTCCTATCGGGGATCCCAGCTCACCTCTGCTGCGCCCCAGCTCCACCTCTCCGGCGTAAGCGCCACTGCCGCTGGGGTAAACGCAGCGGTCGGCTGGTAAGGCTGAAGGCCTGTTTGGCGAGCACTTCCACGGCTTCTTGGACTGAGTATGGAGCGGTGCCTCGCCTCTTTATTTCTCGGCACTCACTGGACCCTGTCGACGCCTGGCTGGTACCTGTCGTCAGCCTGGATGAGGTGTTCCAGCCCCGCGGCCCCTGCTCTCCTCGTCCCCGCTGGCGCGGGGTGAATCTGCGCAACCTGCGGCCTCTGTGTGTGGCTCCCCGGACAGCTAACACCGTGGACCCGCCGGCTCCTGCCAGGATTGGGCTGGTAAATGCTAGATCAAACAAAACGTTTATCCTGAAGATTTCCTGACTTCCCGAGGATTGGATTTTGTGTGACTGAGACGTGGCTGACTGTTGGTGAGTCCAGTGCTTTCACAGAACTTTTACCCGATGATTGCTGCTATTGTAACTCCCGCCGGACTTCGGGTCGAGGAGGAGGAACAGCAACTATTTATAAGAGTCACTATAAATGTAAACAGCTAGGTAAGATGACGTGTGCCGTCTGAGTGCCGTAAATGGTTTCGTCCTGGAAGCGACCTGGGGCGGACCCGGAGACAGTTTCCTAAAGGTATGGATATACACTATATAGAAATAGCTTATCTTCACACCAATGGTCTCATTTGCTGTTGTAGGTCACGCACAGACATCAGCAGAAACGAGAGACTTTTGCATATCCAGTTAAAAGTTCCTTGTAGCAGCTTTAAAAGAACAAAATGCCACCAAAGATATAGTTCTATGTATTTGTTCATTCAAATGACAAAAGGATAAGGTACAAAAATTCAGGTAACACAGCCCGTTGTAATTCTGAAGTCGTCAAATACCACTGCTTTGTCAGGGATTTCAGCGTCTGACACCGCCAAAAGCCACCTTTCGCAACAGTATAACATACCACTGGGCAGTGTCAGTTTTTAACACGGCTGGACAAAATGTTTTGTGGTGTTATGCTGCCAGTAAAGACACAATATAAGGAGCTGGAATGTCCCTATATGGTGAGTGGGAGAGGCGGTGGATGAGTTCAACAAGCCCTGGACTTTCACCCGGGAGGCTGCTGTTTAAATGTGGAGCTAAACCCTGATGTTTTTTGGTATCCTAACCAAGTGCTTTTGTTGCACGCTGACACACCATTCTGGAAGGTAAACAACAAATGCAGGAGGACACTTAGTACATAATATGTAGACATGAATGGCACTGACCAAGCAGCGATATGTGACAAGGATTGGTAGACAACAGCAGCATGTACAGATCAAAGAAAAGTGATACGAGCACGAAAGAAGAACGTAAAATGGGATTAAGTTTTACTTTTCCTCATTGCCACATTGAGGTGATTGAGGTTTGTCCAAAAGCCGGTCACTGTATTCATACCCTTCATCGTAATGACGGGTGCTTCATCAGCTGTGAAGGTGACTACAAACAGAGTTACACTATGATGGAGCTGGAGTAGGAAGGGTCCGGTTTGAGGAAGGCCTTTGGACAAGCAACGTCTCACAAAGGTGAGATTATATGCTTTATCATAAGTGATTCATAGCACCAGGCTTCAAGGATGAAGACTGGTTGTAAAGAGCAGCACGCAGCTGCTTCCCTGAGCTTCTTTATGGAAAGCAAACAGGGCCAGTCTCAACCCATGTCTATGAAAACACTAGAGGTCTTTAACTTCAAATCAAAGCTGCAACGGTGGCTCATGTTAGATTGAATGACATACCATTTGTCTGTGTTGTGCTCCAGACTCTTCCTCTTGACGTATAAAAGCATTGTGCAATGTGTTATTACTTAGTTTCACCAATGCACCTGCAAAGACGATTTGACCTCATCGGACCTCTGTTCACTGCCTCAGGTAGCTGCTTTGCTGTTGTGATTAAATTACTTTTGAGCTTTGGAAACAAATGTAAAATATCCTGAAATCGCTCTTGTCTTTATTGTGTTACCTAACTGAATGTGACGGTGCTGTGCAGCATTATCAGTCCTGTCAGTACTACAATGGGCAGATGCCAGGCTGATAAGGAGTGTTCTCTCCAGCGGTCTGGTTTACCTCATATTTCCATCTCTTGCTTCATCCACAGAAGTCTCTGCCTAAATAATGCACCCTGCTCACTCTCACTCCTGCACATTCAAAAGGAGAAATTGTTTATAAAGTGCTGAAGAAAACGGATTAGATTCCCTTCAACTTAATATGTTTCCATGTGCTTGTCCAACAGCTGGGTACTGTCATATATCACTACTTTTATGTAAGAGTACGCCCGCTGTCTTTGGTTGCTTAAATTCATTGGTTTTGTTTCACAAGCACATTTTCATTTTACTGTAACGTGACCAAAGTGTGACATTTTGATAAGACTGACTGCTGCACTCTGTCTCTTATCCATATTTGGTGAATCTGTCCCCTTTAACGAGTGATGATTATTAATAAGAGTTGGAATATGATGTAGATCTGCTAGTCTCACCGAATGATCGAGTGTGGAAATAATAACATGCACTAAAGATCAAGTCTTTCTGCTGGGGACAGATTCATGAGTTGTCCTCCTTGTGCCAAAGTGATGTGAAGATCTGTGCAGGCAGGCCTTGAATAAACATTTATATTACCCCACTCAGCAAAACACATCTTCCAGACCCTCCGAAGAATTTAAACTATTTCACTCGAGTGTGACGAAGCACTATAATTTCCAAGAAAGAGCAAGTGGCCAGGGCTCAGAGACATACCAAAACTTTACCAGCTGGGATTTTGTTTTATGAGAATAATCCCTATATGTGCATGATATGCACAGGAACCCCGGAAGAATCCTCTCCAATACAGCTTCCTCCGTCCGAGACAGAATACTCCGTCCTCTGGAAAATTCCACTCAGCGGTCCAAGACCATGTCCTGTGATAAGAAACATGTTATTCCTGATGGCGACAGAGAAAATAACAATTTTGATTTTTTTTTAACAAAGCTGAAAGTCCAAAATGAGTTCTGAAGTTTACAAGGTTCTGCTGGTTTTGTTATAAAAACGTGACTGTCCAGCTGTAACTGACAGCTATTTCTCAGCTGGCTCCAAACAGGCGCACATTAAACTGACAGAGCCCATCTGCTCAGGTTTTGTCTCGGTTGTTGCCTCTATAAGTGGTCGGAGAAACACTCCTGAATTAGTCTGATCTTAACACTTTCAAACTGGTAGATTGCATAATAGGAAAATAATATTTTTCAGAGAGGAAGAGTCAGACTTCTGGAGACAGAAGGCAGGACTGCTGTTCCTCAACATCAATTCATTCTTATGTAACAGGTAGCAGTGGAAAAGGGAGGACACTCTTGGAGCATCTCTTTCTAACAAGCGACCAGAGAATGTAGACAGTCTAAGATTGAGATGATATGGATCTCGCAAGGTGATATGGACATTGGTGGATAGAAAAATTTTATCAATCCTATCAATGTGTATATTCCAGTGGAGGAGGAAGTACTCAGATTACTCACTAAAAGGTCCAGTGTGCAGGATTTAGGGGTTATATTGGCAGAAATGGTATAAAATATTCATAACTATGTTTTTATTAGTGTATAATCACCTGGAAATATGAATTATTGTGCTTTTGTTCAGGCTGTTAAAAGTAATGCATCCAAATTCGTACATATTCCACGCATTTCGAAAGGCTGCAATTATGTGACCACTGCGATGATGGGTGTCAACAACACATATTCATTCCAACCTCATCACATATTGACATATGGAATTTCCACGTTCAGATACAACATGCAAGGTACCCTTGACACCGTGTCATACAGCCTCTTTCAAAATAAAAGCACTACGTCAGTACAACACTGCAAATTGATGTTTTTTCCTTCAACAACAAAAGCACATGGCTGGGTTTTGGAAAAAAAGACAGGGTTTGGCTTTATAATCTTATGGGATCCAAACACGCTCCCCTGGGTGAAGGTCGGTGTTTGTTGGACCCATCCAACCCCCTGATCCAAGCCTGATTTATGGTCCTGCGTTAAATTAACGACATCGCTACGTCGTAGGGTACGTGGCTACGCAGAAGGCTCGCCGTAGCCCCCGGCGTAGCCTGACGTGCACCTCCCTAAAAATGTAACTACACGTCGAGGCGACGCAGACCCAGCGCAGACCGAGAGGGCTGTGATTGGTTTGCTTGGTAGCAATGCATTTCCGGTTACGTATTTCCAGATTGCGCCATCCCCGCCATCTTTAAACATCTTCTGTTGCGATGTAGATGTTGCAGTATTAAGGCCCATTTATGCTTAACGTTCAATACGGATATGGACGGAGCCGTCTGTCCGTGCTACGCGTTTATTTCTCTGTGACCGGAAAAGCCGAAAGCTAAACAAAGAATCAACTAGAGATGACGATAGCCATTCAGGAAAGTAACGCAGCCTCCTACCACTCTGGCGGTGAATTGCACCACGACGAAATGGAGTGACAGAGAAGTTCGAAGGGTTCATGACGGCGTCACGGCAACGACGTAGGTACATCGTAGGTATGCCGCAGGACCATAAATCAGGCTTAAGGTTGTGGATGAGTCACAAAAAGACAAGCATTTCCCTGGAGATGCGTGTTCAGAAGTGTGTGAACTTTGGGTGAACTTTGAGTTTTTCAGGAGTATCTAGCAACGAGGTGAATATTTATTTAGGAATCTAAACCATGTTACGATATGTTATAGCTTACCAGTGAGATACAGGTTATCTGTGAGATATATGTTAGGAGTATTTCTAATTGTTTTGCTGACACGAGCAAACATTAGCACAGTAATGCTAAAATAACAAGTTTTATGTGATAGTCACGGCGCAGTGCGGCAAATATAGGTTGGTACGATTATAATATATGCGTTTCCAGAGTGTTCTTCCACAGAACACAGGGAGATGAGGAAGAGGGAGAGGGAGAGGAGGAAGACCAGGGAGAGGAAGGGGGCGAGGGGGTAGAGGCGGTGCAGGAACAGCCAGGCGAAGAGGTGTGTCTAAGGGTGACAGCCGTCGCAGCAGCGCGAGAGGAGTCAACAGATTAGGCTGTAGGCTAGGCTAACCATTTAGCTGTAGCTCTGGGATAATGTTAGCCAAGGCTAGGATAATGTTAGCACGTAAACGTAGCCGTCACTTGAACTTAGACGAGAGGGAAAAGTAGTTGCAAACATGAAGCCAAAATGATTTTAAAATATCAGATTGAATTACCTGTCTAGAAGAAAGCAGGCAACCTCTGCATCCCTTGTGAAATCCTTCTCCTTCAGGAGTTCTTTCCACCTGGAATAAGCAACGCCGATATTCACTCGCGTTTTGTCCCGTCCTCGCTCATCTGATCTTTTTCTTTTATTTGGTGGCGTGGTTTCCCTCTTACGGGGCAAAACATATGTGTGGTCCTCCATTTAAAGTGCGACAGAATCATAAAAGTACAAAGCAGGTTCACGCAGAAGCGCCCCGGATTGATCTTCACCTTAAGTGTCTCCAGTGACGGCAAGTTCTAGGTAAACGCGAAAGGCGAAGCGCGTGTATCCCTTTGGCCACTGTATTCAAATATGGCGACGCAAGAAGGCAGCCTCCAGCAGACCGCGCCCTGCCTGTGTGTATATATAGAGAAATCATTCTAAGCCTATGAGAAAGCTTCCATTTGTATGTGAATTGCATTACACTTAGTAAATATATATTTATGAAAGCAATAGTTGATATTTGCTAATAAACAACCACGTAAATTACACATTGTAACTTTAAGGATGTAATGTCATTTGTGGGGCACTAATTCTTTGAATATCATGCAAACAGTTCTATGAGGATTCATTGTTTTGGTACCTTAGAATTAGCCGGTTGTATCTCCTCCACGGAGTCCAACATATTGTTTTTACAGTGGCCCAAAACAGACAAACCAATTTCTGGCCCTAGATAGGTTCATTCGGGTTTTTGCATTTTGTGTCACCATATTTCATCTACATGCTTGGAACACAGAAGTTTCAGTTGGTTGGCCTCAGCACTAGATGGCACTAAATCTTACACACTAGATATTTACGTTAACGTAGCAACTCTAGGAAACAACTGATCACATGTAGCTGCAGCTGCTTTCAGAAAAAAAAGCTAACATACTGAACAGGCTCAGAATCAACAGCAGACACAGTTATGTTGTTTTCTCATATGAACTCTGGACATTGTCTGGAGTTGACCTTCCCCCCCTTTAGCACACAACAGGAGACTGTCCATGTCAGGTGCCCTCTCACCTACTGGAAATACTCTATTTCGAGTGAAGGGACCGGGGAAGAGCATGTAGAAGGTCGGACATGATGCAAAAAGTACACTGTGGAAATCGCAGTGTTATGGTGACGTAGCTGATTTGTAACGTTTCTTGCCGTTCCTTAGATATGTCTGAAGATTCTAGCGTCGGCCCGAAAGAGCATATAAAAAATGGACATAGCTACTTATATCACCTGTTGATTTATGAACTGCTGTTTGAATCCTTGAGTTTGGCATTTCAGCCGTCTCGAAGCCATCTTGACTTTTTGGAGCAAGAAATGATCATATTTGGATGAGAGGGTGGAGCTGTGGAGGAGCAAGGGTGAATCTGACTCAGACTGTGGTGACGTCTTGCAGACAGCCTGTAACTCAAGCAGCCCTGCTCTTAAGTATGCGTAACTTTGGGCCTCGATAAAATGTAAACGGTTTCCGGCTGTAAACATGTTTATTTCTGCTGTAAATTTGGGCAGTTTAACATGGAGGTTGATGTGTATTTACTCTGTTTTGGAGTCAGCCTCAAGTGGCCATTAAAGGAACTGCAGTTTTTGGCTCCTCAGCATTGGCTTCATTTTTCATTTTTCAGTTGGTCCTTACCGACAGACGTTCCCGAATCTTACAATCTCTCTTGTGAGACACTGTCATTGCTGTCTTTGTGTAGATGATCCTTCTTCTTCACTCTCAGAGGTTTGTATTCTTCTGGTTTCACACCAGTCACATGATAGAAATGTCATCAGCACTCCCACTGACCTGTTCTGTTCACACGTGCGCAATCGGACATTACACGGACTTTGTTGTAGGGAGCTGGCAGGATAAAGTTCGATAAATGTCCGATTCAGCTGACTCGGACATTTGTGTTCTCCCATACAGCTCCTGAGGGTAATGTCTAGATAAGTTCAGGGTTGCAATACACGTGGGAAAGAGGCATTAAAGGGAAATTTTGGTTTATTTCAACCTGTCTCCTATCTTCCTAAATTTGTTTCAAGTGACTAGTGACATAAAAATAATAGTTAGCATGTTAGCTGTTAGCCTAGATACAGCCGGGGTGCATAGTAGCGTCAGACCTGTTAAAACGTAAGTGAATGGGCAACCTTCAAGTGCAAAGTTAGTCCACTAAACAAGCTTTTTTTCCACAAAGACCACCTCATATCGTTAGGATAAATATCAGAGAACATATAGAAAACGACATGTAAACGTGTTGTCTTACCTTACTGGTGTGCTGCCATGTTTGTTGTTTACCATTTAGCTCTGCTTTCCAAAGCACGGCCGAAATCTCGCGAGAACAAGCAGCAGCAGCTGGAAGGCAGAACCGGACAGTAGCCTGAAAAGTTCATTCATTTATTTTATGAAAGATTTATAGAATAATGGCTGACACTTTTTTGCCAGACTTCGACTTTGTGGAGGAGGAATTTGATTTTGCAGATTTTGATGGCCGCCCTTATTTATTTGAGCCAGAATACACTGACGAAGAGCTTTGTGAAATTGAAGAACGGAGGAGGAGAGAGAGAGGGGCGCAACAGGTAGAGGACGAGAGAGGAGGAATGGCTGCTGCAAGGCTGCGTAGCTCTGGAGATTGGTGTCGTACCTGTGAATGCTGTGCCCCAGTGCCCACAGAAGAGGAATGCCTCTGTTGCAAGGAATGGGACCGGTTGCAGCCTTATTTTCAAGGTCTGGATGTGACCGAGGACGAGACACCTCCACCTGGAGTAGTATCCAGCTGGGCTTTATCTAGAGCTTGCCAGATATATTTCGGCCGCACTTTGGAAAGCAGAGCTAAATGGTAGACAAACATGGCAGCACACCGGTAAGGTAAGACAACACGTTTACATGTCGTTTTCTATATGTTCTCTGACATTTATCCTAACGATATGAGGCGGTCTTTGTGGAAAAAAAGCTTGTTTAGTGGACTAACTTTGCACTTGAAGGTTGCCCGTTCACTTACGTTTTAACAGGTCTGACGCTACTATGCGCCCCGGCTGTATCTAGGCTAACGGCTAACATGCTAACTATTATTTTTATGTCACTAGTCACTTGAAACAAATTTAGGATGATAGGAGACAGGTTGAAATAAACTGAAATTTCCCTTTAAGGACCAGCTAGTGAACATTTAACAGTTTAAGAGCCAGATATTTCCCTCAGGAGTTGGTGGAGACCAAAAACAGAGCTAAAATAGAGTGAATATTGGACTCATGTTCATCAGGTGGACAGAAACACGACTCTAAATAAATGCTAATGTTGTTCTTTGTCTTCTGGATGTGTAAAAAACTCTTTGATAACAAATTTGAACAGTACGTATTGAATATACTCTCCACTGCTGTTTTTCAGTGATTGTTGCAGGTCTATTGTCTTAAACCCACAGATAACCCCCTGGGCGGATCATCATTAGACATTATCCTGATCATTATGAGCAGCAGAGGCTGCAGGAATATCACAATAGTGACAGTAGCTGTAGAAGCAGCAGTTGTATCAGCAGATAGTTACTGGCTGATATCCAGCCCCAATAAAAACGGCTCAGATATATCAGCCTGACCTGAGCACAGACTGTTCTTTGTTGACAGTGGAGTCTAACAGCAGCAGAGGAGATGTGTGATCAGACCCAGCCTGTGATAAATCATGACTCAGCAGTGTACCATGATAAGCAAAAGCTGTTCGAACAAGCCCGGATGACAGAGAGATGAGAGAAACTGTACTTCTGCTCCTCCTATCCGTCTGCATGTCTCTTTCTATTGACTGTCTGATCTAATGTGTGTGTTTACTGCATAGATCCATGGATGTCTACCGCTCCATGTGTCTGAGCGTTCTGTTACTCATCTTATCTCTCTGTCCTGTGCTGACTTTTATTGTCAGTCCGTCCTTCACCTGACTGTCACTGCTGTGTCGCTGTTAGACTCTTTTCTGTTTTGACTTGTCTCTTACTGCCCTCTAGTGGACGAACCGCAGAGTGTGTCAACTGTCGTGACTGAAGGACTCCACTGGAGGTCACCTTACTTTGCAGCCTGAGGGTGTTTTCACATGCAGTCCTTTTTAAACAAACGGAACTCAGTGCTCTTAAAGTGCATCAAAAAGTGGACCAACAGAAAAGGGACTCAGTTGTTTTTGTGTTCACATTGTCAGTCCACTTGAAAAAGGACTCAGTTCTCTTTCTGGTCAGCTTCAGCTCTGATGAGTCCTCTTTCTATAATATATATTATCATAGTTTGTTTTTATTTACTTTGACATGGCCTTGCACTGCAGTTATCAAGCCCCTCACTTTCAGATGAACTTAAAATTAAAGGAACACCTTAGTGTTTCTGTGGTGTAGACTGTTGCCATTTGATGTATTCTTCTTTTAACATCAGGAGATGTGCAGTGTCTTCTGTGGACTGAAGTACTCCTCAACCTGCATCCTTGCAAGCACTACAGGCCACCGTAGTTTGGCCCAGTGCAACAGCATGTGATCCAGAGGGCTTAATACAACGGCGAAGAGCAAAGACAACCTGGAACCGAGGTGGTCTGAGTTTGGTTCGCTTCAGAGCAGTCTGAGTTCTCTTGGAGTGTTCACATATGCACAAAAAATGGTGGATCACCACTTTGAGGGCTGAAAAGGACCAAATATGAAAACACCTTTAGAACACAGTTGGCAGATCTGTATCAAATCAACGGAGACAAACTGTAATTAATACAAAAATATAATAATGAAACAATTAAACTGTCCAGAAACGGCCCTGTCTGGGATGACTAGAAGGACTCGGGGGCTCCTCCCAAAAGGGCCCCTCTAGTGCGACCTGGGCATGAAGCATGGAGGTGGATGCCACTGTTACAGTAACAGATTACTTCTGATTCTCGATGTAAAGTACCAAAATGAAAGAGTCAAATCAAGAGTTTAACCCCTACAGTGTTCATTTTTAACCCTCTATAGTACACATTACAATGCAAGTTGGTGATACTTCTTATTTATTCATTTATTCATTCATTCATTCATTCATTCATTTGCCATAACCTCAAAAATGTATACAATACTTATGGAAGGATGGCAGAGGAGATACCTGCACACCAATATAACTGGGCTGCACAATCACAAAAAGGAGCACACTACCTGTAGATATCAGGGAAGCTAGCTCGCTAAATATCTTTAAAAGAAAGCTGAAAACGTATCCGTTCACTTTAGACTTTAACGCGCTCTGACTTCTGATACAGGTCTGAAACTCTTTCTTTTTACGCTTAGCACTGCTGCAACTCTTTTTCTTTCTTCTAATCATACTTGATTTTTCTATGCTTTTATGAATTAGTTAATCCACATTTTAAACTGTTTTAAATGTCCTTTTATGTTGCCTTGTTTGTCTGTTTTATGTCCATTATGTTTTCATGTGAAGCATTCAGTGTTTAAGCTGCCCTTTGTGCTTATTAGTAGTATTATCAGTGCTATTGACATGACCAGGTGTGATGAATCAGTCAGCTGGTGTCACTCTGCCTCTGCTCCTCAGAGCTGATCTCATCTAATTAGTGGCAGCAGCTGACTGATTCATCACACCCGGTAGGAATCTGTCTGTGTCTCTATCTGTTCTGTGAAGCACTCATGTCAGTAGCTCTGATGATAGTCAGGGACTGAAACTGTCTGCTGCTGTTTTTATTTTTTGCCCTTTGAGCACCTTCTTTTTGTGCACAGATGTTCTGATTAAACTGACATTTTGACTTTCTGTGTCTGTCCAGCTCAGCTGTATTGGTGTGCATGTATCTCCTCTGCCATCCTCACTTGGTTGTCCGTTGTACTGATGCACCCAAGATACACTTTTTGTTGCCCCAAGTAGGCGCAGTTTCACAGCAGCTGTAAGACTATACAATATTTGTGGAAAATATTCAAAAAGGAAAAATGGCAGACAACACTGTACCACTGAGGAACAGCCCATACGAATGAATGTGTTAAGAGTGTAAGCATATTTCAGCAAACTTTACATAAACAGTTTATAAACCCAAACTATCATAACCCTCTTTAAATCAAGACAGTGAGTTATAATTCAGTGTTTGATATTTGTTTTGCATTTACATGTTTTCAGATAGATAGAAAGATAGAGAGATTAACGAGACACTTTATTGTCCAACTCAGTGGAAATTTGTCTTTGTCTTCTCACAAAACATCAAAGGTTCATGCAGACACAATACACCATTAAAAACATACAGTTTGACAATATATATATGATACAATCATGCAGATAGGCAGGTAGGAGCAAAGAGTTACATGAATAGTAAAAGAGAGCACATCTTATAAAACAGTAGTGTTCCATGATTCATTCTGTGTTCATGTCCTGTAAGACAGAGGGAATAAAGGACTTCTTATATATGTTTCAACTGCTTCTTGGGACTTCAAATTGATGCCCAGATGGCAGCAGGTCAAACTCTTGAGTGTAATAGATGTGAGGCATCGACAATTAGGTGTTTGGTCGTCCCGCGTACAGCGCTGTCAAATGTATTGCTAAGCTGTGTCTGTGACTTGCTGATCACTTGAGGTTCACTTCTAATGGACTGGTGCACAGACGCAGGCCCGTAACAGAGTCACTGAGGCCACATGAGAAATAGAGAAGCCTCTTGGATGAGAGGTGGAACGTCTTTGAGAAACCCAAGCAAGTCCAGTTGCCTACGATGTAGACAGAAAAAGACGGTTTCAGACCATTTTTGTGGAGAGAGTTGATGGAGCTGAACCATGTGAGGAAGGCCCCTAAAAAGGGAAAACATGGCCTCAAGACAGTCATAATTGAGGATGTATTGTGTGAGTGTAAACAGACAAATATGGGTATGTCAACTTGAGGCAACACGGCACCATAGAGGATTAAAGCATGCCCATGTAAATTCACATTCATTCAGTAAAACCTAGGCTGGTGAGCCTCTTTGTGGCACAATATTTTTGGCATTTTGACTCACCATATTTTCCATCCACTGCCTACAACACAGCCTGACATTGTGCTTGTGTAATAAACTGTAAACAGGAGATAAATCACTTTCTGTTCAGAGGAATTTCCCAGGAAGAGGCTGGCAGAGAAAACTGAGCCTTGTTTACAACATCAAATGGAAAAGCTCTGATGGAAGAATCACTGTTGTGTTATATTGACAGCGTAGAGACATAGTGTAAGAGCTGGAGGGTCGAAACTTCACTGGCTTAATGAGACAGCACGGGCACAGCTGGATGGTTTCCAGCCTCGTCTGTGGCAGATGTCCGTTGCAGAGGAGACCTGTACATCCCTCTTATCTGTGAGTCATTAACTGATAAAAACTCCACGCAGCAGTCAGCACACACGACAAAAGTACAGGGAGCCACAATTCCACTGTTGATAAGGAAGTCAGCTCTCAAAATTCTCTGCAAACACGAGCCTGACTCAAAGGTGCCCTGTTGAATAGGAAACACTGAACAGTGCGGTGGATGGAAAGAGCTGACGCCCCTGCTGCATCTAGTCCTGTGAAAATCCCCTCCATTTTCCCCATTGTAAAATCTAACTGAAGATCTGCTTCATTAACTGCAAAAAAATAGTCTGATGTGATCTAATCTGTAATATATTTATTTCTCACAACACAATAAAGCTGCACAATTATAAGCCTGTATTAAAATAAGTAAAGCAAGTTTATGTTTGACAGCTGAGAAGTTCTTTAAGAAGCTATATGCTGCATCATGAGCTTCCTCTCCCTGTAATATGTTGTAGTTAAGTCTCTCTCTATTTGACAAATGTTCTGACAGCCTGTTTTCATCTCTAACCAGGACAAAACAACTGCTGTTGTTGTTATATCTGGCTGACATGCTGCTAACTTGCTTTACTTCCTCGCCCGTTGCCAGGCAGCCAGCTCTGCATGGGTATGTATGCAATAGGCCTATCTGTTGCATGGCTAACTTCCTGTCGCATGGCTCAAGTGTTAGTGCACATGACCATATTGCTAACCTGTAACTGCATGTATATTATACATAATGACTATTGCATTTTATCTTTGTTTACTGTCTATTGCTGCTCTGCATGTATGAATGTGATGCTAATCTGTGTGTTAGTGCTTCATGTTGCTAACATGCTGTTTGTTGTTGATGTGTTATTGTAACTGATGCTCTGTGGTTGCTTGTTGCTTTGCATGCACCTATCAGTTTCAGGTAACGCTGTCTTTCTCCTGTGAATTTTACCCTTTTATTGGTGTCAAAACATCTCGCAAAAGGACTGCAGTTGAAAATTAGCCAGCTGGCTAACACTGGCACATTTACTGAAGTGTTGATTAATGAGTGCTGTCCTCGTAAATAAAAGAAACGAAATGAAAACATTAAAATTCAGGTTCTGTTTTGTTGGCTTTTACATGTCTATGGCTCAAGACAAAGGAATACTTCACAACTCTATGAATGTACTTTGTGATGTAATGTACTTTATTTATATACAATGACCACAGATGAATCAAAGTGCTTAACAAGAGATTAAAAAACAATTAAAAACACAACACACAACAGATTCATGAATAAAAAACAACTAATAAAAGAATAAAACAATAAAATAAAATAAAATAAAATAAAATAGGAGTGTCACCACATTACTGAGTATTGAAAGTCATCCTAAATAAATAAGTTTTAAGTTTAGATTTGAAGAGGCTCAGGTCAGAGGCAAGACGTATGTCAGTGGAGAGTTTATTCCAGAGCCTGGCTGCGGCAACAGAAAAAGCTCGGTCACACCAGTGTTTGTATTTGTAGGGCTCTTCCAACAAGAGTTGGTTAGAGGACCTCAGAGCCCTGCCACGCTCACGGACAGTGAGCATCTCAGATAAATAAGATGGGGTGAGGCCATTAAGAGCTTTAAAAACAAACATTAAAAGTTTAAAATCAATTCTAAAACGAACTGGGAGCCAGTGGAGGTAGTAATAAAGACTGGGAGACGCCAATATACAGTGCATTGCAGTAGTCGAGTTTAGAACTAATAAAAGCATGAATAGCTTTTTCAAGGTCATGATGGCCTAAAAATGTTTTAACTCTGGCTAAAAGACGTAGTTGGAAAAAGCTTGTCTTAACAACATTGTCAATTTGTCAAATTTCAGTTAACTATCAAACGGCTGCGTAGGAGGGACGGTAAAAATAAAACTTGTAGAAAAGACTCCTGCACTCTGTCTAACTTGCAAAAGTAATGATTTAATGCTGCTGCAATGCAGCCACATTCTTAAAATGAAAAAGCATTTCTGTAAATGCATTTTAATTTTCAAATTTTATATTTCAAATTGAATTTTGGTATCTATTTGCTGGGGCATATTTTGAAAATTAAATCTCAAATATCTTTTTCTTTTTCATTTTAATTACGTGAAAGAATGAGCAGTCTTGAAGAAGAAAATTAAAATGCAAATAGGATGATTGATGATTAATTTTATTTATGAGTCAAATAATGCAGCCATGTTCTTAAAATGAAAAAGCATTTGTGCAAATGCATTTTAATTTTCAAATTTTACATTTCAAATTGAATTTTGGTATCTATTTGCTGGGGCATCTTTTGAAATTTAAATCTCAAATATCTTTTTCTTTTTCATTTTAATTAAGTGAAAGAATGAGCAGTCTTGAAGAAGAAAATTAAAATGCAAATAGGATGACTGATGATTAATTTTATTTATGAGTCAAATAATGCAGCCACATTCTTAAAATGAAAAAGCATTTCTGCAAATGCATTTTAATTTAAATACTGGTCACGAATCGCTTCCATATGTTTCTGTGACAAGACCATCATCAGGAAAATAGTTTCAGAAGCCATCTAGGAGCGGCTGTGAGTTTGCAATTAGTCACATGTGCAGGTTAATTTTTATGTACCTTCAAGATTTGGATATGTATATGGAGTCTTTTCTACAAGTTAAATATCTACGACTGCAACAATTATTTTTCTGCAATGATTAATGAATCTTTTTTGTTGTTGTTGTTGTAATATCCATAACATAAAACACACACCGTGGTGCACACATACATATCTGAGGGTCACAAAGTTATAGCTAAACCTCCCTCTGGCCCCCAAACCAGACTCACCATTGGCATATTATCTAATATACACATATACAATATATACACACACACCCATACACATCCACACAAGTGATTTAATACATAAAATAGGCAAACGCATGCAAATGTGCATTAAATCGGAGCACAGAGGTCAAAACAAGTGGGCAAAAACAGGTGATAGCATAAAAGTTAAAGCAGATAAACAATAATATCAATAGTTACAATAGTTGTAATAGTAATTAATGGAAATATTGATATAAATATATGGTAAATGATTCTTTATTCTGTAATGTGGTCTCATCTGGGCCAAATCAGATCCATCCATCCACCTTTATAGGCTTAATCCACCTCAACAGTTTTATTCCATTCCCATATTTCACTGAGGCCTAGTTGTTCCCATCCCTTTAAGAATTTCAAGGTTTGTAGTCTCCTTCAGATGTTCATCTTTCTATCATCCAGCGTGTTTTAAAATTACTTAAGATATTATAAGTGCTTTGCCAAACACTATCACAATGTTACTGATCTCTGATTTGCTGCTACTTAAGTCCCTTAAAATAACTATTTGTAAGTTGATTGTGTTTAATATTGTCATTTGTCTTCGGCTCCAAACAGAGAGCACTTTACTGGCTACAGGTGTGAGGGAGTTAATCAGCTGTGGGTGTGTTTCTGATATGTGGTGCACAGGCTGTTATCAATTATTGAGAAACACACCCACAGCTGATTAATTCCCTCACACCTGTGCACACTTGAGAAATAGGCGGGGCAGTTTCTATTTAAGCTCAGAGGCCGTTTACACGTACACAGTGATTTTGGTAAACGGAGACATCTTCCTTCGTTTGTGCCCTTCGTTTACACGCAAACAGAGATTTCTCCTCTGAAAACGAGTCTTTCTAAAAACTCCGGCCAGAGTGGAGATTTTGGAAAACTCCGGTTGTGCGTTTGCATGTAAACTGAGATAAACGGAGATAAACGGAGATAAATGGAGTTATAGGCAGCCGACAGCACAGTATGCGCTGGAATTTGCGCCTGTGTCAAAAGTGCGACCTATGTTGCTATGGTGACAATGGATGCATGGAAGGCTTGAGCTTCTCGTTACACTGCCACCTACAGGTTTGGCATGCTCTTGTGTATATATACACGGGTAAGTGTAAACAAAGATCTTTTTGAAAGCGTTTATGAAAATAGCCGGCAACGTGTAAACAGCCTCTCAGTGTTGGAAATAATGGTGATGAACACTCTTGCTGACGGGCCAGGAGGACTGACATGTTAGTGGCACTAATAAATTGTGAAGCTGAGCAGGAGCAGTGTGTGGGAGTTCCTGTTCAATGACTCAAGTGATATTTTTCAACACACCTGCATCTGAGACAGCTGGATACACTAATACTTTTCATCAAACTAAGATAAACTGTTTAAAAAGCAAAACCCTGCTCATGAGTTTAAAAAGACCAAATTGTTTATCCTGCCTGAGCAACAATTAGAAACACAGCAAATCTTCACACTGGAACTAGAGAATGACCAGCATCATTTCTGCTTTATAAGTTAATCACATTATAATTTATTTATTTCTAACTTAAAATGTTAATGCATGTGATGCTTTTGTGATTGAGCCAATAAAACTCACAGCGTGACACTTAGCCTTTTGTGTGAAACACTTTAATTATGCGCTGACAGCAGTGTCAGTCACATCTTTACAGCATCACATGGTGTTTGGTCAGTGAAACAATATGACTTCTCAATATACACACACACACAACAAACATCTGCTCTGTGTATTCTTTCACATTATAGCAAGACTGAGAGCTTTGAATATGTCTACAGTAGCAGCTCTGGCAGGCTCTATGAGGCCGTTTACCCGTGTATATATACACAAGAGCATGCCAAACCTGTAGGTGGCAGTGTAACGAGAAGCTCAAGCCTTCCATGCATCCATTGTCACCATAGCAACATAGGTCGCACTTTTGACACAGGTGCAAATTCCGGCGCATACTGTGACGTTGGCTGCCTATAACTCCGTTTATCTCCGTTTATCTCAGTTTACAGGCAAACGCGCAACCGGAGTTTTCCAAAATCTCCACTCTGGCCGGAGTTTTTAGAAAGACTCGTTTTCAGAGGAGAAATCTCCGTTTGCGTATAAACGAACGGCACAAACGAAGGAAGATGTCTCCGTTTATCAAAATCACCATGTACGTGTAAACGGCCTCTTAAAAGTGGGATTTATACTTCTGCGTCAAATCGGCGTACCCTACGCTGTAGCCTGACGTGCACCTCCCCTGAAATGTAACTACACGTCAGAGCGACGCAGACCTCCTGTCTGTCTCTGTAAGCTGAAACCATTTCCCTCAGTGGAAACAAAACTGATTTACTTTAATTTCACAGATAAGAAACAATAAATTGTGAAGACAGTAAAGCCTCCACAAAAATAGCATTTTAAGTCTTGTGTGTGATTTATCCTGGCTTCATATGAGCAGAGGAAATCTCCACTCGTCACTAGGCTAATTTATACAATGTAAAATGCCATAGGCTTGTGCTAATAACGTTAGCATGTTGTATTTGTGGGGAAAGCATGTGTAGTATAAGACCTTATGAACTGTAATGGAGCCGGGAGCCAGATCCAGGCCTTGTGATGTTTTCTGCTACCTTTTTTTAACCCCTAACCTTTTTTTACATTATTACTTCCTGTCAGCCTGAACCTTGGGCCATCACAAGTTTATAACGAGCACCACCAGGGGCCTGTATCACGAAGCGAGATCAACCTTTCCTGGGTTACTGGGTTGACTAACCCTAACAATGGCAATCAGGATAATCGGTATCACGACGCTGGATATCAACTCGGTAACTCAACCTAGGGTTGCTTTATCAAAAGCCGTGAACGCGCACGCAGCGGACCAATCACAATCATGAGAGAGCGCAGCGTCACTGAGCGTCACTGAGCGTCCAGGCCCATTATCTTTAACAGGGATCATTTCCTCCAACAAAACAAAATGTTGGCACTAATTAATGGTGCTATTAAGTGTCCGCAAATTATCAGTTTCTTTCTTATGAAGGGGTGGGATGAGATTTCGACTTCTGTCCACTCCTTTGTGAACAATCTTTTCATTGTCTGTTGTTGTTGCTTTCTTTTTTTTTTAATGTTCAAAATAAACTTTCAAATCAAAATCAATCAAATTAATTAAACTTCCCATCATGACTGGGCTGCATTTCTGTCAGCGGAGTCATTTTTTCCGAACAGCTGATTGGCCAGTGGGTGGTGCTTTTTATAGGATCAGATTCAACCCTGAACTTACCCTGCTCCAGAGCAGGATAGCCGTTCAGAGTGAGTTACCATGGTGATCTACCCCGATAAGAACTGAACTGGCTTTGTGACACCGAAAACCCAGGGTTAACCCTGAAGTTACCTCTCTAAGACATTAATCCTGCTTCGTGATACAGGCCCCAGCTCAGGGCCGTTTGGTCTCGGGGTCAAGAGCCCCTTTTTTGGGATGCAAATATTATGGCACTACGATGGCATAAATGGTCATACAAGTATGAAATTTGGTGAGGAGTATCCTGACACAAAGGGGAAAGTTGCAAAATAAGATTCTGGGGCTTGCTGCCATTTTATTTAAAAAAAAAATCACACACAGTATCCCCCCAAAAAATTAATATTTTTCATCACTTTGTTTTTAATATCACTGCTTCACTTGTACATAGAAAACTTCCCAAGTTGATAAGCTTCAATTTGAGCCTTTCTTTCTTGGAAGGTACACTTGCTTTGGTCTAAATTTGTTGTTTGTAAGGTTACCTTTGTTAAATGTTGCTGTTGTTTCTGGTTTTATATGAGCAGAGGAGATCTCCTTTAGCAGCTAGGCTAATTTATACAATGTAAAACGCCATAGGCTTGTGCTAAAAACATTAGCATGCTAACATCCGCATGATGACACATTCACGATGACAGTGTTGCAGCCATAATGTTTACCATTACCGCTATCTAAGTTGAGTATGTTGGCAAGCTAATATTTGCCAGTGATGCCAATCATGTAATTTGTTTTGCATGAATATCACTGCTGGACTCTGGGCATGTGCCTGTGTGTGGTTAGTAATTTAAAAACATTACATTTGCTGAGGGGATGTTTGCTGCTAACTGCATGACAATGTCCATTGTTTCACCTGAATCTTTGCGGCTGCACACAGAAGTAGACATTCATGCCAACAGCCAGGGAAAGACGCCCATTCTCAAACTTGGCAGGTTTTCAGAGTTTGCCTTTGTGAAGCAAACACACAATGCATGCTGGTACATGTAGGCAGAGTGGGACAGGCTCTGTGCAGGAGAACACTTATGTTTTATCAATGGGAACACAACAGTACTAAAATGGTTATGAAAATCCGAATGCATAAAAATAAATGTGCATCGTGTCGAGAGAAACTAAACGGAATTTAGTAAACTTGCTTGTAGTTTCTGCAGCGGCTACTGATGGAGTTAAATCAGGCTGCACACAGAGAAAACACTGCATGGTACACATTATGACACACAAGGAAATAAAGGAGGAAATGTTCCTTTAAGTCTGCACTGCGTTGACACAAAAGACCAACGGTGACGACAGGTGAAGCACTCAAGAGTGATATCAAATACTTATGTCACCTAAATAAACCATAAATATGAGCAATGATAGATTTAATTTTGCATATGTTGAGATTCAGGCTTTAAAATTCTTTAATTTGCATGCCTTACCTTTGTATTGAAACCATATTGTTTTATTGTCCTGGACTCAGCCAGGTGCAAGATAAAATAAAAAATAAAAAAAACTCCATGCTGGATGCCCATGGTACTTCCTGTACAGTAAAACCCCAACTGACCATATGGAGGCACTATATTCATGGTCATAAATGGAAACACTGAAGCAGCTCCATGTCTCTCACAGTTGCTGAAGGTTCATATCCCTGGACTCTTTTATCCACACAACAAAAGACTTTTTAAGTGCTCTGCGTCCTGAGTCAAAGACTTGTATAAGCTGGCTTTATTAATGTTTGCTCATTATTATCTACCAGTGAGCGTGGCAGCCACCACAAAACTGACAGAAGAGTTCCTTTTTCTCAGTGTGTTTTCTGCACATTCAACTCAGAATATCTCGCCACTTCCTGTCTCTTTCTGTTGCTGCACATATATTTTAAAAATAAGAGTAGGTCTATCAATAAAAACAAAAAGCCCCCAATCTAATTATCTGTCAGGCTGTTTCTGCATTAGAGCCCTCCAAAAATAACGACGTCATTGCTCAAAAACCAAAGTTTTGAGTCCTCTGTGTCGTTTAAGCAGCACATTTTATTAAAGCGTGCAAAAGAGAGCACACTGGTGATCACTTTAACATTAAAGGCTTTATATATATGCTGCTGGGTACTTTCATCTTTAATAATACATTGTTTATTATTAGTTAATTATATTTTGTTCAAAGCAACTAAAACAGACAAATAAATGTAGTAGAGCAAAAACATTTTGGGTTTACTGCACCTTTATACTTTATTCGACTTAACTCTGATCTGTTGTTCTCGTTCGTGGACACTTTTTTGTGCCACCTAGTGGTAGTAAGAGCACAATACACTAATCCATGAAAAAACAAGATGGCAGCCATCTCTGCCAAGTCAGTCTGCAGCCAATCACAACACGAAAGTGGACAAGGTCCAAAACCTGATCACATGTTATGGTTGAAACTTGTTAATTTAGGATTAATAGTTTGATACAGCAACAAATTTGACCAGTTTTAGGAACAGAAACAAGATAAGACGCTGTTAATTTACACATTCTCACTCCGACCTCATCCGACATTTGGTCATGGACTTTCCATGTCCAGATAAGACGTGAAAGGTACCCTGCGTGTGTTGGTTGTTGACATTCTGGGACACTGTGTCAAGTTCTACCTGTTACATTCATTATCTGTTTTCAAAATATACTTCTGTTTTTACAGGAAATAAATGCACTACATTGGTACAATGCTGCGAGGTGACGTTTATTTTTTCTTCAACAATGAAAACACGTGGTTTGGTTTAGGAAAAAAGAACAAGGTTTGGTTTTAGAAACTTACAGGATGCGAACACCGCTCTCTTGGGTGAAAGTCGTGTTTGTTGGACCCGCCCACCTCACTCAGACTTTCGCCGCCTTAACTTTCGTCATTGTCCCACCGCGTTTCCCACCTGACGCCAGCAGGCACCATTAAACTATAACAGCAACCAGCCGTGTGTCCTGCCGACGTTAAAGGACGCCTTTTTTCAATGGTTTCTGATGCACAAGTCACTGCCCAAGTGCCAGATTTCGACAACTTCAGAGTGAGACCGAGCTCGTTAATTAGGAAGTACTTTTTTTAGGACGTTGAGACTTTGTTATTGTCTTGTCTGGGACTTAATCATTAGCCATGTTTCCATCAGCCTGTTTAGATGCGCATCTAGAAGTATCGCATCGGAAAATTATGATGGAAACGCCAAAATTCGAATTAAAATCCCCTGATTTGCACAAACTAAAATATGCTCGCTTTAGCCGGGTTTTGGTTGATTCGAAAACATGTTGATTCGCAAAACGGGGGATGGAAACAGTTATGTTCGAATTAAGTCTGACGTAGCGCACCTCTCTCCATGGTGATGTCCACACTCCGGGTCGGGAAGGCGGTAATGCATTTACAAGCTGGTTGCCAACCGCCAGAAAACGTAGAAGAAGAAGAATGCGAGACTTGTTTTGTTTCCGGTTCTGCGGAAAACTCACGCGAGTTTGTAGTTTTCACCAAAGTCCGTACATTTAATGGAAACACAGATTCGTATTTCTTTTAATGCGCATTTCCCAATGATTCGAATCACTTTTGGATGGAAACATAGCTAGTGCTGACAATGTTGAGTCTTTCATACTTATTGGGTCCTACTAATCCCACATAGTTAGGAGAAATTAAAAATGCATATCAAACAAAAGGTCTCAGGAGGATAAAGTAGCAGCTGCAAAGTGTTCTGTTTCGACTCAGTACTAATTACTAACAACTACTAACAGATGCCAGAATGCATTTTAAAAAGCATCAAAATAGAAGGCTGTTCATTAAAAAAACAATCCACAGGGACGATCCACCAAGAAGCCCCAAATATCTTCAAATTCTACAAACACCCCTGGCCAAAAATATATATTATAACATCTGTGAAGCTGAATGTGCTCACTATAGAGCAGGATGACAGTGTTTCTGCACAAGGTTGATAAGGTGACCGCCATGTGACATTTGCAGGTGTCTAAGTGGGAGTGAGCTGAGCTTGCATCATCACATTTCAAGTGTTTGGATCCCTGTTTGAAACATTACACTGATCTGCATGCAAATCCAAGCAGGCATAAATTGTGCCACATTAATGTTTAGCTAGTTTATCTCACCTTCGTTATGAAATCACCCGTGACAAAATGTAACCAGGTTCAGTCTTTATCTCGTCAGCATCACAGCTTGGGGAGCTCATGTAAATGTTCATTGACACTATTCGCACCTCAACGAACTGCCAGTGTCGCAATCGAAAGGTAAAAAAACACAGCGAGGTTCAGCCAGGACACAATTAAAGAGTCAGATGGGAGATTCGTTATGAAGCCAGCCGCGTGTTGTGTGGTGCAGCGTGCCTCCAGCTATTCTCCCCTCTCGTTTAAACACAAGGTTGAGTTGACTCATTTGTTTTTAGTTTGCTCAAAGTCTTTTATACAAATTTCAGCACATAAATTTGAGTAGAAAATTGCATAATAAGGTCCTTTTATGCAAAAATGTCTCACATTTTTAGAAAAAGGTTAATTTCTTGGCAGGAAGTCTCAGAGTCTGTTATCAACCAGGGATGCCAACACTCACCCTGCACACACAAAATGCTTTGGTGCACTCTGAGATGTTCCTGCTTGCTAAAATGCTCAACCTGAAACAAAAACAGAATCTGACACGCAGCCTCCCAGTCTCTCCTCCATGCCCCTGATGCTTCCTACCCCTAATCTTGACTGCAGATGCAAATAGTCTAAAAAACGTCCCTACCAAACATTTGCATTTAAACAAATAGATAAAGGTCATTTTGAAAAGCTGCCTCCTCTGCCTGCAGTGTGAGGTGGCATGTTCCATGTGTCCCTGCCCTCCTCACAGCGTAGTTAAAGCTCCCATCGTGGCACGCCACTCAGTATGGTGCTGCACACCGGGATTCAGCTACTGTAGGCAAATACAGCTGAGGGAGAACAGAGAGGCCTCTGTCTGTGTGTGTGTGTGCGTGTATGTGTGTGTGTCAGAGTGCTGAACAGCATCATGGACACAGGTAAGATACACTCATTCATATCCAGGCTGACAGCTGCTCCTGCTGTCAGTACTTTTGTTTTAAATGCTCTAACCAAGATATTTGCTGGGAGAAAATTACTTTTTAAAATCAGCTAAACATCAGCTTTTTATTCTTTTCATGGAGAATGCATGGACAGAAATTTACTACAATCTTTTTTGTTTTTCTGTGTGACAGTGTACCACGTATTGTGACACTTGCTTGCCTTTAAATATCGGATATATTGTTTGCACCTCACTGTGTGCACCTTTGACATTATTTCTGTTATTTGGTTTTACTTGATAGCAACAGTTACAGTCAACTTAAGTTTGGTACTCTTATGGAGTGAGCCATTTTGTCAGGCTTTTACCATTTAAAAGAAAACACAGAGCATGGGGTGTTTTGCATTTGAGACAAATTTATAAAAATAAAAAGATTAAAGCGGTAAACAAACATAATTAAACAAAAGAAGGGTGTTTTAGGGAAATATACATGTCGTCAAATTTAGTGAAGCCTCCTTGAAAAGATAATTCGTACTGTTCACAAGTTTTTATATGTTGAATCTTACGGTGAGCTGTTACTCAAATTTTGCACATTGCCAAGAGATATATTTAGATTTATATTTGCTATATATTAGATTTTATACTTTCTATATTGTTACTTTAGTCCCAGTAAATGGCACGCTTTGTATCTGCCCTCCTCTAACTTTGTACTGCAAAGTTTTATTTTTCATTCTATTCTATCTATGATGTGTGCGTATTTAATCAATAGTTTACCTTTGAGAAGCAAGTTGATTTAATAGCAGTGATGTACACTTTCAAAAATGATTTACTGATTCACCTAAAGAAAATTAAGGTGACAATTTGTATGCATCTTTTTAAGTAATTCCAATTGCAGCATTATAGAGTAAATTCTATGAGTCTTTTATAATCTGACAAACCAACATAATTTGCTTTGACCTGGAAAAGCTTTATTAAGTTGAACCAACTTAATATTTATCCAGAAGCTGTGATGTTTAGTGGTCAAATTATTTATTTAGGATATTTTAACTTAATTATTTTCATTCCATGCTACTCAAAAAATGTCGTAAAATAAGCTGTCAGCAGAGTAAATGTGACAAACATGAGTTTTTTGTGCTGGAAGACTTTACACCAAGTGTTATCCATTAACCCCATGACTCATATTTAAGAGTGAAGGAATGTATCAGCAGGAACATGACGATGTGAGGTGATGCATTTCTCCAAACAATTCATATAAATCAGTGTTTGATATTTGAAAGATGCTTTTCATATCAAGCACTTGCATGTTATTGTATGCTAACAGTTGGGATTCAAATTTTGAAACACAATGTTTAGTTTTTGCAAAGTGCACAAAAAAAAATACAAATATTTCGACCTGATCCAAAGACCATCTCATATTTTCAAGAATGTCAGTGGTCGAGCAAAGTCAGGGCTTATCTAAAATATCCATTCAAAAAGCTGGGATCTTTTACATAAAGTTTTTTGCATGCAGTTTCCGTTTGCATAATAAAGTTTGCATTTTCATTGGGTTTATGCTCGCCAGGAATGCCCCCAAATCACTCCAGCACACATTAGAGATTTGAATGTAACAGCAAATGAGTTGCTCCTAAAATGCATACATGTAGAATTCTTATTAAGCTCTGTGTAATATATTTTTTTGAGTCATCCAAATCACTCCACTCGTCCCTCACTGTGAGGTTTCAGCAAGTGTTTGTTGTAAATTGCCTCTTTTTGGCAGTCCATTTGCATCGACCAAACCAGAGGCAATTTCCATGACATTTACACACCGATCCCAAAGAGTCGTTCGCCTATATGAATAAAACTGTGAAACATTCAAATGAACACACATTTGTGGGGATGGATGAAAATTTGTATGAAGTTGTGCTGCCGGCTGCGGGTCAAACTGTCTCTGGGTTTGTGTCAAGTGTGGATTCTCAAACTGTTTTTTCTGCTCCGTCTAGAATATTCTAAAAGAGTGTACCAAGGCGTTCGAGTCAAGCACACAGTCAAAGACCTGCTGGCGGAGAAGCGATCCCGACAGACAAATGGGCCCAGATACAGCGTAAGCACAATCTCCTCTAAACCGCTCTGCTTTGTCCCGTCCTGTCTCTCCCCACTTCATTTTTCTCCCAAACCAAACAGCACAGCCACAGTTGACATTCTGATGGTGACACAATTAAGAGGTCGCCTTTTAAAAATCTCCTCTCCTTGTTTACATTTTGGCTTGTTTTGTGGACTAACGATCCATGGTTGATCCATTGACCACCTGTACCTCCCTCCCCCACTGTCTCTGCTCCCCTCGAGCGCTCCCAAAGCCAATCTGTAAATAGCTGAGCACGATGAGTGTAGAGAGAGACACAAAGCGCCCAGTCCCATCCTGACCTCACAAAAGAACACTGAACACAATGCTCGCAACGGTGACGGCCATGATCTCCCAAAAACTCCCCCGAGGTGGAGGCGGGGGCGGGGTGGGAAGATTGAGGTGGACAGGTAGCACAGAGACACAGAAAGAAGGCCAGTGAAGGAGGCTGCCTATGCAAAGTGTGGTCCACGCACACCTGCCAGCCGACATTGTCCTCGGCAGTTTTACAGGCCGCACACAAGCCTGCTATTGTCTCAGAAACACACGCCAACACACACTCTCACACGCAGTCAGAGAAATCAGGCTCTGCTTTTAGACGTCTGCATGCACAAGCAAGACTGGCTTTTCACTTTCCACAAACCGCCTGTCAAAAGGCTTCACAGAGCAGCGTTTACTGTTTGTTTTCTGCTCAGCATCGGCATGTCCACTCTGCAGATATGCAGGCCGCCAATGACTCACGTAATGAGCTGACAGTGTGAGAGACAGGAGAGAAGAAACCATTAGATAAAAAAGAAAGGGTAAACATGCAACACTTTCAGCTCTGACTTTTATTACGAGAACACTCCCAGTATGTTAGTTCCATGGCCTCTAAGTTGAACCAGTATTTGTGAGTATGAGCTACACTCTCTCAAAGACCAGAGAAGTCTCAAACTTGTGATGTCACCAAGTATGGAGTCTGGAGCTGCTCCATCAGCGTGTTCTCATCCCAAATTGGCCAATACCTGCACTTCACTTTCTCAGGGGACCAATGCTTAAAAATATGATGTGCTTGGTCCTGTGTCCGGTTTGGACGTTCTAGGATCAGTGTTGGGCTTGTTACTCAAAAAATGTAATTATTACTCAGTAATCATTACTCTTTTCAAAAGTATTACTTTAGGTAGGTATTACTTTACTTTTTACTCCCTGTCAACAGTAACTGTACACTACTTGTTACATTACTTTTCCATTACACCCCTCAAAACTGGTAGTTGCATATTTCCCCAAAATTCAGATGTGCGCCTCTGTGTTAATGTCAGGGTAATCGCTGGTAAGTGTAGCTCAGGCTAGACAGCTTGCAAATTATCATAGTCTACTGTTTTCTGTTGCCTTTGGCAGTTACTTTCCCAAAGATCTGCCTGAAAGATGGAGAGTCACTCGTGGCGCAACATTTCATCCACCACACATCCAGCAACAAGCTTCATCACTTCTTTGCAGCAGCAGCAGCTGTCCACGATTAAAATCCAGTTTTGGTTGTTTAGCCAGTGCAGGGCTCAGTCTCACCTTTGGTGCAGTGTATTTCCTGGAGCTTCATGTTGCTGTGCTGTTGGTTGTAGTAGGTTTTTTTTGCAGAGGAAAGAGTTGGAGTACGACTACCTCTTGTCATCTTTCCTCCCAGCAAAATCAAAGTAAGGGGAATATTTCCAGCTGCTCAAGAAAGGGTTTCCACCTTCAAAACTAGCTTGCTGCTTTGTGATGTCCCTGCGCAGCACGACGACTATGAAAATGACTCCGCTGATGTGACTGTTGTATTTCAAGTCAGCAGTAACGTCTTAACTAGGTATAGAGTTTTGGGGTAATTGTAATATTATAACTGAAATCTTATTAGTAATTAGTTACACTACTCATTATTGGAAAAAGTACTATTATCACTGTGACGCGTTACTGCTCAACACTGTCTAGGACGGCGTTTCAATTTACTATTGTTACATGGATCGTAATTGTTTCTTCGACCAACGGGGCTCTCATTTTAGTGTAGAGCGTCAGACTGAATTTCAACGCACCATGTCAGGTCACTCACATGATAACCCTTAATACACATAACGTTATTCATCCCTACAACAGGACATACTTTTTCCTAACCTGATATGAAGTGTGCGCTGCACATGTGAGCATTTTTGATGATGGCCTCCGTCCAGTCCTTTGGTCTTATCCAAGCAGCAACCT
Organism: Epinephelus lanceolatus; assembly: GCF_041903045.1. Classification (NCBI taxonomy): domain Eukaryota; kingdom Metazoa; phylum Chordata; class Actinopteri; order Perciformes; family Serranidae; genus Epinephelus; species Epinephelus lanceolatus. The sequence goes on from NC_135737.1 coordinate 43,495,421, forward strand.
CCAGGGATGACGAGTGAAGCCAATGTGAAGTGCCAAAAACTGCAGTTTGTTGAATGGCCACTTGAGGTTGGCTCCAAAACCGAGTCAATCCCCACAGACCCCCATGCTGAAGTGCTCAACTTTACAGCAGAAATAAACATGTTTACAACCTGGTACAAAAAACGTTTTTTGTCTCTATAGCTAATTTCCCCTTTCATGACAACTCTACAGGGGGTGAATTTTTTATAACTCATCCGTTTAAATTTTATTAAGGCTTAAAGTTGTGCATAATTGAGGGCGTGGCCACTTTGAGTGACAGGTGATGCCATCACCCGTGGCTAACTAGTTGCTGGCTGTCTGCTAGGCGTCGTCTCAGCTAACTCACAAGTCATTGGACCTGACCTCTTAGCTGTGTCTGTGCCTTTTGGATATTTTGTTTCGTGAGGGAGCTGGCACCAAGCGGGAGCATGAGCGGGAGCAGCCAACACCACAGGGCTAGCCAAAGAAGCGTAGCTTGTTAGCCTTAGCTAACTTAGCAGCTTCGAGCGAGATGGGCGTGTTTAAGCAACCAGGCTTCATTTGGCCCGCCGCTTTGCCCATTTTTGATTGGTCGGGAGTTGGGCGGAGTCAGGCACTGCCAAGATGGTGACAGCCAGAGCCACCTACTTTGAGCTTCAAACCCGCTATTCAGAAACCAATGGTGACGTCATGGTGACTACATCCATATTTTTATACAGTCTTTGGTCTTTTCACATTTAACCATCTTTGTTTTTGTTGACGGGCAGTGGCGGCTGGTTTTGAGCCATGACTCCTTCTATTCTGGCTCCCAGTAACACAACAAGACAAACGCATTTTAAGACTCCTGTGTAGCCTACAGCCCTGTGGTGTCATGTTTTGCCTCCAGCTAACAAACTGACGTCAGTGTGACGTCGGCCCTAAAGGGGTCTAAAAGGTAGGAACTCGTCACTCATAGTAAAAGCTGAATGAGAAAATTGTTTTTTAGGGCCTGTAAATGAACATTGGTGATCCACAGTGACTGAGTGACAAGTTCAGTATCATGAACACACACTGTAATTTATTTGACTCAACCCTTCATACAGTGTCCTGGTGCCTCAATCACTCACTAGCACCCAAAAAGTGTTCATCCACAGCTGATGGTTGAAAGCACCTGGTTGGGTAACTTTTCCCAAAAACTAGCATCCAGCTGTTTCAGGAAATTATTGAGCCTTTATTTTAAATTAGAAACTACATTTATGTGATGCTTTTTGTAAAGAGTCACATCTTTGCTATGTGGACTTGTGGCTGAGAGCTGCAAGATGAGATTTCAGAAAATATTGATGGGCAAGCTAACACATTACCGGTTGTGGTCTTTTCATGGGACTTTAAAATGTCTACATTTGCAAAGTTATGAGTACTAACAGCAACATGAATAAGACACATTGTCCAGACCTGACCTACAACATGTGGAGGCAGCAAGTGTCTCTGTCAGGGGTCAGCGAGTGCACAGATGAGACAATAACAGCAGCTCAGGAGGCTCCAGCTTCTGCTTTTGTTAATCCTCGAAATGCTGATAACAAACTCTCTGACTGTTGTACTGGTGTTGGTTTGGTTCATTTTACAGTTTTTCTCTTGTAGGTACAAAATTAAAAATAACAATTGACATTGCATTCGGACTCAGCTGACAAATTATTCTACTCGTTACACTTCATTTCCATCTTCAGTCTGACATTGTGTCCGCTTTAACTGATTTCTGTGAAAGAGGGGGATTCCATTTTCCCTTTCACTAGAGACCAATGTATTTGCTTGAATCTGACGTCATCTTAAATCCACGCTGATGCCAACATACTGGTTTTGTCGATGTTTTAAGAATGGAGCGGAGCACAGTAACAACAAACTGTGATGTCGGGTGATATCTATATTGTCTTTTAGCAGTGGCCGTTGTTGTTATTTCTCCTCACTGGTGCACCACCTGACAAGAGCTTGGTAACACTAGTCCAGCCTGTGGTGCTGATTTGATCTTTTTCATTTTAGCTGAGAAATCGCTTTTTCATGTTACAGTGACATATCATTCTGTCTGCTCAGTGGAGTGGGTGAATTCAAAGGTCTGAACCCAGGTGACATTTATTCTGTTTGAGTGTAATTTTAATTTCAAACTCTCACTTAAAGGACCAGTGTGTAGGATTCAGGGGGATCTAATGGCAGAAAGAGAATACAACATTCAGAATTACTGTGAAATTATGTTTTCGTTAGCATACAACCATGACCCACTGTGGATATCGACATATCAGTGGGTCCTCTTCCACAGAGTCCACCATGTTGTACCACCATGTTTCTAGAGCAGACAAACCAAACACTGACTGTAGAGAAGGCCTTTTGCATTCTTCACATGAAGGCCACCGTAGGTGAGGGAAAGTGTTTTCACAATAAAGCAACATTTTTGAAGAATTTTTGAATCATATATATATATATATATATATATATATATATATATATATATATATAACAAGTTCACTTAAGTATTTATGATTTTTTCCTTGTCTTGGTTTTAGACTTAGGTAATCCCTAGACTGTTGCACAAAAGACCTTAGAAACCAAAGCAAGGTACCTCGCTCTGACTGATCTTATCTGCAACATGACCGAGTTTATGGTGATAAACCATGTTCTGGGGATCAAATGTACTGTGCAGTTTGTGCTTTCTATGATTATACTCCTCCAGAAGTTTAATCTTTTCCTCCTCTGACCATAAGCTTCTTGATTTTCTTTTCGTCTGCCATTTTGTCACTAACTGTAAGACAACTTTGTGAGACGATAACAGGCGACACAAGTGTGAGTCCAAATAAACAAACAATCTCCATGAAAACTTTTACAGTTGTAAAATCTCTTTTCATGCAGTAAGTGAGTTAATGTTTTTTCTTAACCAAGGAAACCTTAGGGGATTCTGTGCAACTGTGAAAGTCCCTCAGCTAAGGAGGAATTAAGTCTGAGAGTATGAAGGAAACTTAAGGTGTTTTGTGCAACCAGTCTCTGATATTTACTGCACTTAAGTATTGAAAGTTTATTTCTTTGTAACATGTACACATGTACACTTAAAGAAAAAGAGGTCTTTTCCCACAACTTGAAGGATTTAAAGAACAAAATCCAGTTTTTCCTTCTTTTATCCGTCTGTCCCTTCCTCCCTCGGAGAAAAAGTACACATGCTGTTTAGGAAATGTAGCAGAGTAAAAGTGAAAGTTGAAACAAATATGAAAACTCAAGTGAAGTCAAGACTATCTCTGCTGCATTGTTTCAGCATGTATCATTGTCCTCTAACTAAAAGCAGTGTAACTGTTATGTTTTCTATCAATAACACTAATTTAATGATATTTAAAGTTGTAATTATTATAGAGTAATATCAAACTTCAACTCAGATCAGTAAATGTCAGCCATATTCTCATGACACTGGGTTGTATCTGCAGGTATCCGACCTGCAGCTCAGCTCCTCTTCAATGCCAGGTTTACTTGTATGTTTATAAATGACGCATGAAGTCCCAGTGGTGCACAGAGGCACACAGTAACTAAAGCCATCCACAGCCTCATGTTAGCTAATGCCGCCTTTTATCTGGGGGAATAAAAGGCCATTGAGAGCGAAGAGCAAACTCTGACCACAGAGTCAGTCTCCTCATGTTGGGACACGGAGAGCGCCGCAGTGAAAATATAAAGACCTTACATCATTTCACTTTGTGTGTTTGTCTTTTCCGAGAGCGTTTCTATTGAGGTGCTGTGTCCAAACATGCTGCTATTACATAAATGATGCGGGACCGTGAGAAATGAACATGACGTGACATTTCATGAGGCCGGGGAGACTTTGTGTGATGTGTCTGTGGGTCAAATGTTTCACCGGTAACCAATAAGAACTCATAACTCAAGATAAGAGTGAACTTTAATGACCCCTGTAGGGAAATGTGGTGCTTTGACAGTAAATAGTGGTCAGATAGAATAAGAAATGAAATATTTTTTTAACATAAAGTCCTAAAAGTTCAAACACTAGAACATGATAATATAAAGTAAGTAAAGGAGCTGCAGTAAAGTGATGGACAAAGACAGAAAAAAGAAACTTAATAAGAGAATATTCTCTCAAACATGTGTGTTCATTTTATCGTTAAAATAGGTGCAACTATTTTTTGAATATCTGCGTGTAACAGACTGTGAGAATATATAAATATGAAGCGTATTTTGCATGAGAAGGAAGAGCTTTTCTGTGAAATAATGTTAATAAGTCCATCATCAATACCCTCCTCCACCCCCACACAAACACACACACACACACACACACACACACACACACACACACACCGGCTGACTGTCTGAGCTTGAGCGAGCTGATTTCCATACGCAGCCTTCAGAGATGCACTGAGCCGTACCTGGGCCACATGAGGAAGTCTTGGCACTGGCAAATCACATTCAAATTCAGCCCTCAAAATTTGCTTGCCTCCCAGCCAACACAGGCTTAATATCAACTCTTTCATGTTAGCAATATGCAAACAAGAGAGCCTGTGAAACCCTGTCTGTGTGTGTCTCGCTCCGCACCAATCTGTATCTGTCTTCAGAACAGAAACAGACAGACAAACAAGTTGTTAATGGTGCTGGTTAATTATTAGAGAATATCAAATTCAATATTATGTATAACATTATATTTATCAAGTGGATCAGGGGTCAGCAACTGTTTCTATCTAAAGAGCCATTTTAACCAGAAATAAAACTCTATCAGGAACCACAAAACAAATTTGAATCTTATAATGAAGCTAACACAACCTGTGTCAAAGTCTGAATTAGCGTCCACATTGAAGGCAAACAACTCTGTCCACACTATTAGATTCTCTTTTATCCTCCAAGAAGTTTTTGGATTTTGAATCCACAGCTAGCCAAGCTTTGGAAACTAAACACAAACCACCCCTAATAAGAAGAATGTAGGAAACTCTTTGGGACTACAATAATAATACATGATTTTTTTTTTGTCAAAGTGTAAATTCATGCTGTGCACCCACACATTGTTCTAATTGAGAGCCTATCCGTTTCCAAAGAAACGAGACAGGGAAACAGGAACTATCATCAGTACTGCACAGTTTGCACAGATTGCTCCTCAAATGCGATGTTATTGTGATGATGGCATCTGGTACTCTTCTGGGGAAACAACACAATAAACCCTTTGGCCTTTTGGCTCTGCCTGCACGTCTCTTGTGATTGTGAATGTTTCCCAGTGCTGTTTAATTTCATCCTCCGCTCGATATAGTGCAAATAAGATGACACAAATGTCTGGCTGAATATGGGGGAAATGTGTATGACAGCTAAAACATTCCCATTGGATGGAATGGTGCAGCTATAAAACTGAAGTCTTGGGTTTATATCGTCACAATGTAAAGACTGTGAGCTGAGCTGGATCTCGCTGACAGGGCCAGCATGAGAAACAGTGCTGCGCATATTCATTGGGCTACACACTGCGGAAGTAAACTCAGAGGCTAGAAAACTTTTATGGCATGTGCGCCAGGTGAGCAACTCTTAGGGTCCAGTATCTAGGTATTATAAAATCCATGGCTACAACAGTAAAGTGCCCAGTCACCAGAAGAAAATGTACATTTCCACAAACCTTAGACACGTCACATTTGCACATTGTATTTGCATCATAACAGCGTTTCTAAAGTGATGTAGTATATGACCTGGCTTTGTCACTGGGAGGTGGGGGAGGTGAAGCATGGCGTGTCACCTGAGTGAAACACCTGCCAAGCTGCAGATCACTGCCTGAGACCAACTAACAACAGAACTGTTTTTTAGTGAGACATTACTGTGTTTCCTGCAGCTTATTGGCCCCCAGATGTGGGTGTTTTATAATGATCCATCGCTGCTTTTCCAACCAAGTGATTTTGATTCTAAAGCTAACCAGCTCTTAAATTTATTGTGGTGATTGGGTTGCTTACACGGTCTAATATACACAACCTAATATATAATAACATAGGAGTCACAGGGGGCATTTCTGTGTAGAATGAGTACTTCTGCTTTCAATAGCTTTAAGTAAAATACTTCCAAATAAAGTTTGGAGTACAGAACTTGTAATCTGTTGATTTTACTTAAAAGGATAGTGCACCCAAAAATGAAAATCCAGCCATTATCTACTTACCCATATGCTGATGGAGGCTCAGGTGAAGTTTTAGTCCTCGCAGCACAACTCCACCTAATGGAGGCTGACGGCGCCCCAGATTCAAACGTCCAAAAACACATAATTGAAACTACAAAATATCTCCATACTACCTCATTGCAGCCTGTAGCTCTAACTGCCTCTCTGTGCAACGTGCTCACATGTGTGCCCTTGCGCGAGACAGTGAGACATGGGCACCGCGTTCATGTGTGTTCATGTGCTTTCGCTGGTCTTGTGCAAGCTCACACGTGAGCGCGGTGCACAGAGAAGCAGTCAGAGCTACAGGCTACAATGAGGCTAAAAACAGAGTTCAAATGACGTTTTTCCAAACAACTTTTTGTGTCGGGGCTTCAGGACACTTGGATCACTACGGACGAGCAGTATGGAGATACTTTGTGGTTTCAATTATGTGTTGGTGGACGTTTGAATCTGGGGTGCCGTCCCACTCTCCCCTTGGATCTCTGCAAGGGATGTGAGGACTCTAAAATTTCACCTGAGCCTCCCTCGGCATATGGGTGAGTAGATAATGGCTGAATTTTAATTTTTGGGTGCACTATCCCTTTAAAGCTGCTAGAATTAATATTTTTACAATAATAATACATCAAATGACAACATGAAATCAATGTGAAAGGGGCTGGTGGTGGTGATGAACTGACAGTGATCTGTATCACTGGAATCTGTAGCTCCACTCTGCCTTACAGAGCTTTATATTCAGATTCAGATTCAGATTCAGAATACTTTATTAATCCCCGGGGGGAAATTGTTTTTGTTCCAATGCTCCGTGCAAAGTAGAAATAGAAATACAGCATGAATGGAAACAAGAGATAAAGATGAAGATATAAATAAGATACTAAAATAGACAATGAAATAAATAAAATAAAATATTAAAGTAGACATTAAAATAAAATAAAATAAAATATAAAAGTAGACAATAAAATAAAATAAATAATAAAATAGTAAAGTAGACAATCTGAAATATATACAATATACAATGAAATGGTTGTAGCGTTATAAATGAAATAAGAATGAGTAATTATATTGTGTGTTTTGTTTTATAAATAGCCAAATGAGTCCGATCATCAGAGGGAGGAGTTGTACAGTTTAATGGCCACAGGTAAGAATGACTTCCTGTGGCGCTCAGTGGTGCATTTAGGAGCAATCAGTCTCTGGCTGAAGGTGCTCCTCTGTTCGACCAGAGCGTTGTGGAGAGGGTGTGAGCCATGCTGAAGTATCGCCCGCACCTTCGACAGCATCCTCCTGTCTGACACTGCTGTCAAAGGGTCCATCTCCACCCCCACAACGTCACTGGCCTTTCTGATCAATATTATATCATGTTTTAGCTCAGTTAGCAGCTAAAAAGACAGGAATTCCCTCAGGAGTCGGTAGAGGCCAAAAACAGAGCTAAAAGAGAGTGAGTATTGGAATCGCAATCGTCCTGTAGCCAGAAATAAAACTCCAAATGAATGCTAACATTGCTCTGTAATTACTGGATGTGTGAATAAGCATCTGTTTGCAAACCAACCTGGTCTCACTCCGAAATCATCGAAATTCGGCTCTTGGTCAGTGACTTCCGGTGTCAGACACGGATGAAAGAAGCCATCTTTTCATGTCCGCATGATACTCAGCCAAATGGCACCAGGCAGCGTCAGGGATAAATGTAGTGGGACCACAACGAAAGGTATGGCAGCAGAAGTCTGATAAGGGTGAGTGGGAGGGGTGGTGGATGGGTCCAACAGCCACTGACTTTCACCCAGAAGACCAATGTTCACTTCCTGTATGACTGTAAAGCCAAACCCTGTTCTTTTTTCCTAAAACCTAACCACATACACCTGTTGGCTATGCGTGCCCACGTGCGTTTGTTGTTGAAAGAAAAGAATGTCAATCTGCGTGTTGTACTGACATACTGCTTTTATTTTGAAAGGGACTGTATGCAAACTGTACATTTCCAATGAAAAGCAAAGTGTATTTTGAAAACAGACAATGCATGTAACAGGCAGAAGTTGACACGGCGTCCCAGAACAACAACCAATGCACCCAGGGTACCTTGCACATTATATCTTGACGTGAAAACACTGTAAGGCCTAGACACTGGCAATGAAGGACCCCTCAAACCTCAACGAACCTCAAAGACCACAGCTGACGACCCAACCAGCAAGTATGTTCTGAAATAACTCTCCACACTAGCAAACAGTGGCCGTCTGTAATCGTCATTCAGAAAGAGAAACTTGAAGACTGTCATGATGCTATTTAGCCAGTTAGCACATTAACAACACAATCCAATGTTGAAAGAACAGAGCATATTATCTGTGCACCTGTGAGCAATGACACAAACCATCTGGAAATGTTTCTGCTAAACAGCTCAGTGGCTAAAGAAAAATAATCTTACCTTATGGAACAAGTTTGTTTTGGTCTCACTCCCTCTGGACTTTAGCTTTTTGTTTACTTTCCTCACTTTCGTTTCTCTGCTTGCGCGCTGAGCTGAACTGCCAATCACAGTGATTTCATTCACTGACAGGCTCCGCTGTGGCCAACAGAGATTCAGCATGCTGAATCCGCCCAAAAAAAGCAGACAAGGGCCGACAAGTAAGCAGGCAAGAACTGACAAGGGCAACAGATGCTCACACTGACCAATGGCTGACTGTCAGCTTGGTGTGTCAGGGCTTTTACGTGCCCCCCCAAAAAAAGGTTTAAGTGTTAGATCTGATCACATCTTCCACCCGTGAGCCAGTGTGGGTCCTGTTCCAAAGGTTAGTGATAGTTAGTGATAGTTTGCTTGCTCGTAACCAGTATCCAGAAACCAAAACAATAAAAGGCAAAATTAGAGAAAGGTCTGAGAACAGAAATTTGTGCAGCAAACACTTCATATTCCTATCGTGGTGATTGCCTCAGATGAATGTGTGTGATGAGGCTTCCACTGGTTGTCTTTTATCTACTTTAAGTACATGGCTCGGTGCCAGATCAGTCAGTTTCTTACTTTCACCACATTTTTATTGACTTTCTGTCAGGACTTCCCCTCAGACGACTTCTGTATGTTTTCATAATATCCATCTGTCGAGTCATTACCAGACTGTATGTTTCTGTTTGACTTTTTTTTCTTACCTTTATGTCTGTGCTTTGCATCTTTAACCTTTTACGTTTTAGTAAGTTTTATTTTAGCAGTTTGATGTATGAAAATCGATGTTACCATTCTGCAGCCTGACCTGATCACTGCTGTACGTACAGGAAGTGTACACTCTAACTATGCAAACACTGTAGGTTTCATTTACATTTATGAGGAAGGCACTCCCTTCTTCCTGTCACTCTGCAGGATATTTATCTTCACATGTAATTAAGATGTCATCCAGTTCTCACGCCTTATTTCAAGTCTTTTTTCTCTGTCACAGGGGGGATCGACCACTCCGCCCTCATTCGTCCAGATGCCAGGTGAGACGCTGCAAACAAATGTAACATCAAATATCACTCACTCTTTACTGCCTGCAAGCCAAAGCTGTCAACACAGGCTCAATTGGCTCTCTCATTATCAGCACTTAGAGGATCCTGATTTGTGTTTTGTCAGCAAATTTCAAGAATCAGGGGCGTGTAAACTTCACAGAGCCTCAGTGCTGTGATGAAGATTTCATTCATCCCAGTCTAAAAGCTTTGTATTTCCCTCCGCAGGGTCTCACATGCTGCCCAGCTACTACGGCATGAGGCGTCCTTTCATCTCAGACTCAGACTTCTGCCCGTCCACCAAGCAGTTCTCCCCTGATGTCTATTCGCCCACACTGAGTGGTAAACCTCTGGGCTGCGAGCCCTCCACCATGACCGGCTACTCCCCTTTCATTGACAGCTACTACCCAGAGACCTTCGGTGACTACCGTAGCGCCGCCGCCTTCTCCAGCTCAGGAGGATCCTTCCTGCCATCGTCTGCCCTCTCATCCCTGCTGCCCCCCTTTGGTGGAGAGTCCTCGCATTTATTCCTGGTAGGATGGGCTCCTGTGTGTGGATGTCTGTGACAGAGTAAAGGTTCATAATCATCTAAAGTAAATCTGAAATCAGGAAGAAAGGTGTTTTAATGATCATTTGGACACCTGAGGAATGTTTTAAGATAGACTTAAAAAAATACTGAAACTATCTTTTAATCCTAGTGCATGCTGGGAAATGCTCAAAAGGTTTTAAACCAGCTTGTGAAGAAAAACAAAAAGGCTTCATACTCCAGTGTGCAGGGGCGTCGTGGTGGGGGAAAAAGTGGGACTGATTACCCAGGGCCCCAGTGGGAGGGGGGCCCTTGAAAAGGCTGGAATAACTAAATTAAAATTGGCTGAATAATCGGTTGAAAGGCTGAGCTTTATTGAAGAAAAGCCGCGGACAAAATTCTGCTAATTCAGTGATAAATACATTTCATTTCTTTTAGAGTCTTCACAAAAAAGTTTCCTGTTATTTTGTTTTATAAAAGCTTTTATTGTGATGCAGCAAAATTAGGAGATCCTGTTTTTTCGAGCTGACAGTGAACATGACACAGTAAAATAAAGCAGATATCTAAAGTAAAAACAGGACTCAGGAGAGAAACTAAACTCCAAACCTCAGAGATTTAGTTAGAAGCTACAAAAGTACTGAGAGACTTTTCTCTCTCTTGCAGACAGACACAAAAGAAGTCTTGCCAAACACACGGCGTATTTCAGAAGGGAGGTCATCAGGGCTTGGCTGCTGGTTGGCAGGACGTCACTGCCCAGCTTTTGGACCTACTCTTGAGCAGGTCCATCTCTGGCATGCCTTGCGTGTCTAAACATATCATGAGAAAAACAAATCAGCACGGCATGGCGGGACTTGGCGCGGCCAAAAGCAGTTCTGGGAAAAAGGTATTAATGCAGAGCTGAGGGAGTGACTGCTTAAAGCCACAGTGTGCATATATTGCATTCAAATGGAAAGCGCACTCTAGCGCCTCACTGTTTCAAACGTGTATAGCAACAACGGTAGCTGCTGTGTACCAAAAAGCTATGATAACACTGATGAAACCATGTCATCCAATACTTGATGGAGTATTCATTCAGGCTCCTACACAGACACACACGACGCGAGTTGACACCACACCTTCTCACCAAGCTGGCTGTGTTTACAACGTAGGACTGTTGGGGAGGGTGTAAGTCGAAACAAACCAATCACGTCTTGTCTTTTGACAATTGACAAGTGGCTCAACATCACACACCTCATCCCTCTCCTCGCATCACTGCGTAGCTGACAGTGAGTAACAGCTGTTAGCGGCTGTTAGCTGACAGCGGCACTGGCCGCTAACAGCCAGAGATGGGCAAAAATACATCAAAATGTATTTTGATACAAAATACCCCTCAAATAAATGTACCAAAATAAAATACAAAATACTGGTGTGAGAAAATGTATCAAAATAAAAAACATGTATTTTGTATTTTCAAATACAGAAAATACTTTTTCTTTTTAGCAGCTACCCGCAGCTCTATAGGTCACTCTGTCGGTCAGTCCACAAAGCTTTTCATGAATAACTCAAAAAGTCCTTGACCAAAAATGCTCAAAATTTGCATACTGCAACTAGAGACCACGAGTAACTGTACCAGAAAGAATGCCCACGATTCGTCCATAGGTGATAGGTGGTGCTATAGTAACCGATTCAAATCTTTTTGTGAATAACTCAAAAAGTCCTTGACCAAAAATGCTCAAAATGTACATGCTGCAATTAGAGACCACACGTAACTATGCCAGAAAAACAACCATGATTCAGCCATTAATGGCGTGATAGTAGCAAATTTGGTCACAGCTATTGTAAATCTGCACTTGTTTTCTCACAATTTGGTATAGCAAAGTATTCAGGTTTGGGCTAGTGTGGGTCCATCCACGTGAGCAGCATGCCTGGCAAGTCTAGTCTAGCTGTGCTGTGAACTGTCCACCATAGGTCTAGCCAAACAGCAGCAAGATACTGTAGCTACTGTAGCTAGTTCACTTGTTTGCTGTCTGACTTGGAGCCTTTGGAGCCCTGTGTTCAACTTTTTTCAAATGAAAAAGAGAAAAAAAATAGCTAGGGACACGTAGGCTACCCTAAAATATTATTTATTGATTCAGATTTAGATTCAGACGACTTTACTGATCCCACGTGAGGCAATTTATTTGTAGCATACTCATCCCAAGCATCAACCACAACAACATACAATTTCCTATGTTATGCACAGTCCAGTAAAACAGACCACTAGGTCATCGAAGGGCACATTGAATGGCCCAAGTTTAAAAAAACATATAGATAAAAATATTTTTTTTAAAAAATTAAAAGAATGTGTGGTCTATTATTTTTGTTTTTGATTCGTGGAGAAAGTATTTTGAGTATTTTAAATACTAATAATGCTTTTTATCAGCTTTATCAAATACAAATTGCAAAATACTCAAATGTAATTGAAATATGTATTTTAAATACAAGTAATAGAAATACTGCCCATCCCTGCTAATAGTGGCTAGCGGCTAGCGGCTAACAGCCAACAGCGGCGCTGGCCTGTGATTGCGTTACCTTTCTCCTTCAGCAGCTCTCTCCACCTGGGAAAGGCTACCCCGATGTTGACCCTCATTTTTTGAATTCGCTGGTCACGTTGCCTTTTTGATTCCCTTTTGCGCTTTCTTGGCGACGAGGATTCCGTCTCCCGTGATGCTGCATATGCATGATCCTGCAGTATGCTCAAAGAGTGGGACTTTGTTATGCTGCAGCAGTGCCGGAGTAATAGCGAAGCACCTCTTGCTCCTCTCCTTCTGCTTCTCAGTCACGCAGTGCTGGTCTGGCTCTCAACGAAAACGCAGAAGGCAGGGCTGTATGTCCTCTGCCGGTGGGTGTATTCTCAAGATGGCGAAACGTTATGGAACCCCCAGATGACTTATTGTCCTCTGTGTGCCTGGAGGGAGCTAAAAAAGAAATCTGATGCTGGGTTACCTCATCAGATTACGATTGAGACTTAAAGGTCCAGTGTGTTGGAACATTTTCTCATTTACTTCCTCAAGAAAATCTCAGATTTGCAAGTACTTGGAACAAAAAGTGGATAATTCATAAGTGGATATTACATGTTATCTGCAGCTGCTCAAACAACAAAGTGCACATCGAGGTATACTCCACATATTCTAGTCTTTGAAAACTGAATAATTCAAGCCAAATGCGTTTTTCACATATTGGTGTTTTGTGTTTTTTCCCCAAATTAGAAACTTATATTTTTGTTGCCACCATAGAAATGTAAAAGTACAGGAGCAGTGGCCTACAAGGATTGAATGCTGTGTATGAAAGCGTTGTCAGGGTGCTTTGATTATGATCCAATCTAGAGATTGTAATTATTTTAGTTCCAGTCACTCATAGTGCAGGACAAAATTCAACACTACTTATATGTTGTGTTTTTGCTGCCTTAGAATGAGCTGTAAATACACAGAGAGTGAGGACTCGTTTATATAGATCAGTATGTTGCACCACCATGTTTCTAACCTGACCAAGTGCTTTTATTGCCTGAACTTAAGGTTATTAACCTAAAAACAGTTTTTACCGATGTAGTAAGATAGTTTTGAAAAGACGCATTGCATGTAACAAGCCTCTATTGAGACACTGTTCGAGATCATCCAAAACAAACACAGGAAGCAAGCTAGCACATCATATTTTGACATTTGGTCCTCTAACAAAGCGGCAGTAGTCTATTTGATGAGCTGGGATGAGAATATGTCAAATAATCCACTGAATTTCAAATGGAGGGAGAATTTTTCTCAACCTACAAAGGACAGTTTAATCCTTCAGTCAATCTAAAACAATCAAAACCAATTCAGCTCCTGGAAAACACCTCTTGAACTTCTGGAAGTTATCAGAAAATAAAGGAAAGCAGATGTTGAACAAGCCAGGTGAAGTCACACTGGTTGCACTGCTTGACACTACTAAATCCCAAATTCTCAAACATCGTCAAACATGTCTTTTATTTCCTTTCTCTAGACATTACAGGAAACAGGATATCAATGAAAGTAGCACACAGACTGAGGAAGAATATAAATGACATCATGCCATAACAAAGCACTCCTGTTCTGATATGAGCCAACAGTCTGACGGTATCTGATGGTGGACGCTTCCTTTAGCCGGCAGAGGAAATGACTGAATAATTTGTCCTCTCCTGTCTTGTCTTCCTGCCTCAGAGAGACTCGTGGGAGCAGTCGGTCCCAGAGCCAGTATCCCAGGTGGATCCTCTGTGTCCAGACAGCCTGGCTTCAGTCAGCGTCCCGCCCTCCATGCCCAGCCCTGAGCCTCCAGGGAGCCCCTCCCAGTACCGCTCCCCCAGCCGAGGCTCCTCCATGGGCCCCAGCTCCAGCAGCCAGCCCTACACCCTGCACCCCCTGGAGGACGCCCACTACCACCCATTAACCACCAGCAGCTCCTACCCAGTCTCCTCCACCTCCTTCCCCTGCCCACCATACATGAGCACTCCCATCAGCGACCTGGTGTCCAAGATGGTGACAGAGGAGGCCGCTGAGAGTCACGTTGGCCTCCCTGCCAACAGCGAGGCCCCATCGTCCTGGGCCAAAGAGGACGGAGTGAGCGGAGTGAGCTCCTGGTCGCCCTACGAGATCAGGAGGGCCTACTGACTGGATGATGGGTCAGAGGGTCACAGTTTAGAAGAAGGAGGTTTCACAGACAATTAAACGATGAACTCAACAAGCACTTGGCAGTCCAGAGAAAAATCAGTCAGCTGTGGAGTGTTTTGGAGACAGGACGATATCCATTTATTTACAGAGAGAGCATTCAAGTTGGTAGATGTGTTGGTAGGAGCTGGTTGAAGAGCCTACTATTTCGTAAACAAGAAAAAGTGTGACTTTTTTTTTAATTTGTTTGAAACAGAACGGACTAACAAAACACACCATGTGCCTTAAAACTGAAAAACAAACCAACAAAAATGTAGTTTAGCTGATTAAAGAAGGTCAACTTTCATGTTATTAAAAACTGTTTGAGCATCTTACAAAGAACCATAAACTTCCAGCTTACTCCATTGCCAGTGGGTGCAGGCTAAGAGTGTCTAGTTGGAGTTAAAGTCTGATTTAAATTATATACTGTACATATGTTCACATATCTGTGTTTAGCTGAAAATAAACATGCAAGTAGGATTTCAAAATGGCTGATCTGGAGTGTATTTATTGCCACAATAACCAGGAATTCAGCAGCATGGGACAAGCCTCTGCACAGACCTGCAGTAGCCGTGACACCTTAACGCCACGTGCTGTGCTGCAGCATCTGAGAGCTAGTTTGCATATGAGCCGAGAAGGTAAAGGGATAGTTTAGGTTTTTTGAAGAGGGGTTGTTTGGGGTACTTATCCATAGACAGTATGCTAAATACAGTTGATGTCAGTTGGCACGCCCCCAGTTTGGAGAAGCAGGCTGGAGTCTGACATGGAAGCTAAGCAATGTGCTGCTTTGAAAGGGTCAGCAACAACACCTTAATAAGTTTGCCACCCTAAAAAAATCAGTAACTGTTTAAATGTGGCTATATTTAGAATAATTTCACCACTTTACTTTACTGTAGACAGTGATTTCAAATGAGCAAATGAAGCTGTTATATTGCTCTCTTCAAAGCCAGACTCCATTGAGAAAAACAGTGATTTAACACTGCTGAACACAGGAGCTGCTGGTCTACTGCTGCCTCTAAAAGCTAGTTTGTTTGTGTCATTGTGTGACTGCGGCTGCGATCGTTAGCTCAGATTCACCAAAGTCACACAATAACACAAATCAACTAACCGATTGAAGCAGCAGTAGACCAGCAGCTCCTGTGTTCAGTGAGCTAAAATTGTTGTTTTTCTCAATGGAGCCTGGCTTTGACCAGAACATAGATGGGAACTGAAGCTGAAAGGGAAAGCAGTAAAAATACTCTAAATATACAGTACACTTAAAATGATATTGATTTTTTTAGTTGGTTAAAACATGTTTAATCACTGACCCCTCCACAGCAGTACATAGCTTAGCTTCCATGTCAGACTCCAGCCTGCCTCACCACACTGGGGGTGTGCCGACTGACATCTACTGTATGTAACACACTGACTATGGATAAATACTTCATACAACCTCACATCAAAAGTCTCAAACCATCCGTTTAAGCTACATGGCTAAAAGTAAAGGATAAATGGCTTTAAGGTTGAGCTGGCAGTGATGAAGAGGTAGAAGCATGGAGGCAAACTCACTGAAAAAGTGACCAAGAGTAAATATATTGACTGCTCCATTATCACTATGTCTTGCATGAAAAAACATTGCAGCATCCATTTTATAGAAGACAGTGTTCATGAACATCTTCAAGATATAAGAAAATCTAAAAGTTCTGCTTTCTGGAAACCAAAGAACAGCGAAACCGCTGTGTAGCATTCAAAACCACCATATAAACAATACTGTGCTGTGTAAACTATGGCTGTAAATAGATTTAAGTGTATTTCCTGATGTTGAATAATAATATTTGTTGACATCTACGCCAGAGTAAAGCTTCCATGACATATCTTTAAAGTTAAAAAGAAATGACAAAAGACAGAACAAAAAGTGAGACATAAAGGCTCCTTTAATGTTTCGTCTCATCAAATGCTACAAACACACATTTTTACACATTTCAGGGTCCATATGTGTGGTTACAGCGACTTGTGTCAGAAATCATTGAAGAGGTTACATATACTCATGCACTAATACAATAACATTAAAATCAATATTTGTGAAGCATCAAGTGGAATTAAACATGATTTAAAAAATTCAAATGTGACACACTGTTGGTATAAAGTTTTTATGAAATACAAATGATTCAATAATTACTATGTAAAAACACCCAACAGTGTCTTATAACAAATGTCTGAACTGTTTATACATTCACAGATATGTTAACACTGTTTAGAAAATCATTTAAAACTGGTGATGACATGATTATTTATTTATGATAAAATGTTAGAAAACTTACATGTTGTCAGCTGTCTGTCTACACACCCAAGCTTTATGAAGGAGATATAGTTTTCAACAAAGACAATACTAATACTAATACTACTATGACTAATAATAATAATAATTCATAAAATAATAATAATAAATTGGATTTTCTGGATATTGAAAGACACTTTACAGCGAACAACATCAAAACAAAGAAAAAAAAAATGAAATTACAATAAATTCTGATGTGATATACTGTCAGTATAAAGTTTTTATGAATCACAAATGATACAGTAATTAGCCTAGATAAATAGAATGGATAGAAACACTTTAATAGTACCTTAAAACAAATATATGAACTGTGTTCACATTCACAGGTGTTAAAACTGTTAAGAAAATCATTCAAAACTGGTGACGACATGATTATTTAAAAATAAATATTATAAACGTTACATGTTGTCAGTTGTCTGTCACCAGAATGTTTACGGAGTACAACAACAAACCAAAAATAACAAAATAGAATAAAACAAAAACTAAATTACCTCACAAATATCCTTATATCTGCATACAACTACAGCGCAGTGTGTTATAAACCATTTAATAATTATTTGTATAAACTGTTTATAGATGATAAATATGGGGGTAAAAATAAAGTCTTATCCAAAAGGCCTTAAGACATAATGTCTTTAATTTGCAGGCTTTTCCAGTCAGGCAGTGAGTTCAGATTTCTTGTCTCAACAGAAACACTAAAGTCTTTTTAATGTTCGATGTATGTGGAAGTCATTTTTAATGAGCTTCTATTAATATGAAACACCTTTATTTTAATTAAGAAACTCATTCCAGCATTGCTCTGTATGGGATTGTGTGTTGTTTTTTCAGAATTAGGTGGAATAGTGGTTGAATTTAAGTGTATATAAATAAAAGTTT
Source organism: Epinephelus lanceolatus (assembly GCF_041903045.1). Classification (NCBI taxonomy): domain Eukaryota; kingdom Metazoa; phylum Chordata; class Actinopteri; order Perciformes; family Serranidae; genus Epinephelus; species Epinephelus lanceolatus. The sequence continues at coordinate 43,513,390 of NC_135737.1, forward strand.
ACTGTGTGTGTCTCTACTAGAGCAGACCATTTTCAAAACTGTATCTGACATGGATTTTAATTTTCATCAGGAATTACATTTGTTGTGAACATAAAAAACCTTTAATACTAGCCAGTTCATGCTGTTAGACCTATAAAAGTAAATGTATGATACACACAGGGTTACAGACCGGGGAGACGTTGTGCTCTGACACCAGCAGGTGGCGCGCCAACACCGCAGCTGCAGGGGGAGCAGAGGAGCCGCTGCTCTGCAACAAGAGGGAGGAACACCATGACTGCAATGAGACGGAGCAGAGAGCAGAGGATGAAGGAGCTCATGTGTGTCAGGATGAGAAGAGGAAACCTTAAGAGATGTGCTTCGGATCAACAGAGAGTGTCAGAATATGAAACACAAACATGTGACATGGGTCAAAATATTATATATATTATATATTGTCTTTACAGAGTGGAGACACAGCTGCTGCCACTGAGTGCTGCTGTAACTTATATCAGTGTTAGGCTTTCATCTAGCTGTAGTTATAAAAGGGTAATTATAACAGGCATGATAACTACAAAAAACTAAATAGATACAAAATAAAATTATAATAATAGCCTAATAATATTATTATTAATAATAATGGGGTTTAATGAATAAATGAATTAATGACTTAATTTCGAGCAATAAATAAATTAAATTAAAAACAAAAATCATCAAACATGCTCAAAAAGGAGCAGGAAGAACTACACATTGATGTAATATAATCCTTCCCTCTTCTCACTATTCATCTCTCTTTTAAAGATTAAATTGTCATCAGCTATCCCAAACTTATTTACAACCATTAATATAGATAAATAAACAACAATCTTAGATATTAAGTATATAAACCCCATCTTAACTTTACTTACACCCCAGTTAACACCCAGCGATAAATAAGATAAAGACATTCTGCATATGATTTGCGCACTGTGACCTGAGAGACCTGACAGCTCCAGGTGTTTACAGCTGTGTTTGATTTTGTCGTTATCACTGATAATTTAGTGACTTTTCATGAGCAAAATACTCTAAAGTAATATATATATTGTAAATTAGTGTAGCATGTTGCACAGGCTGGTGTGAATGTACTGTTGCTGTCTGATGCACTGATGGAGCCACCGAAGTGTTGAGTGCAGCCTCATTAAAAATGATTTAAAAATAAATTTGTTTTAGTTTTAATCAAGTGTGGTGAATTTGGATAGAGGTGATTTAGTGCTGAGGTAAGAAGGTGTATTAGATTTAAATATTTATTCAAAAAAGCTGTCAAGCTGTGGGGTTCTACTGGGAGCATTCCTGTATTCCACAATTATTTTTTCTTCTTAATAATTCAAAGTGTATAAATGATAATATAGTAAAAGTTTCAGGGTGCCGAGTCTTGTCCCTGCAGCCTTCAGCAGGTGAGTGCACTCACAGCACTTATGGAGCAGCTTAAGGCCTGCGATGCCAAAGATGGCTGCTGCCCTTTGCCACGCCCACTTCTTTGCCACTTTTATGCGTTTTTCTCAGAAATAAAGCATAAATTTATGTTTGAATATACTGTTGGCACGCAGAGAGGCCGCAGTAGATGTGTGGTCGCCGATATAAGGTGAAGTTTGGTGTTAAAGCTGCGCACAAGAAGCACCTAGTGCTGTAGTGCTTAATGAGGGGGTGTGATGCTCTGATATTGCAAAAGGAGGATAAAATTAATAAAAGTATGCTTTCTTTTTGGTCAAAGTGTAAAATACTATTATATTACATTAAAGTGGAGCTTATACAATGTCTACGCGTAGTGATTTTTGTTGAAAAATCGATATAACTCGGTTGCCTCTGAATATTCAAATTGAAAGTAACGCGCAATCAAATCATTGTCAAATCATTGAGTTCTAGGGGTTTTAAATAGTAGGCATGGAGGGAGAAAATCTCAAACTAATATGTCCCCAGCTATATTACAATATTGTTGTATGCTCTAGCTCTGCTGTAGGACATTTGTGTTGAGATTTTTGGAGACTTTTGCACAAATTTCGTTCTTGGCCATTTTGCTGAGGCAGAAAAGGACGTTGTGGAGTCCCACAGGTCTTCTCCAGGGAGCCTCTCTTCATCAAAGTCATCATGTCTGGTGAGTTTCACGTCGGATTTTCCTTTGGAAATCATTTTGTAGCATTTTCTCCTGTTAGACAGAAAAGAGAAAAGAGAAAAAAGGAAGAATGTTTAGTGGCAAAATTAAAAGCACACCTGAGTCACATGCAAAGTGGGGGGGGGCTTTTTCCCCACATATGCTCATTTTGGTCACAAATTTTAATCTTATATGAGATGACCACGAGTGAAATTAAACTTAATGTGATTAATCTTTGTACTTAAATGCCACCTGTTTGTGATGGGAGGATCAGGAGAGTCGGCTTTTCCCATTCAAACATTCTTGTACAGCTTTACCGACTTTTATGGATTTATTATATGTTCAGTTTCTGTGTTAACCGTCTGTTTGCACATGCTGCGACATGCAGACGGTCATTTATAAGACATTTTATTCAAGATTAATAACTTCTAGATGTAACATTTCATCCGTAAAGCTTCTCAGCCCGGGCTGCTCGTGCGTAACAGGACGTTAGGAGTAACCGTGTTGGAGTGGGATGTGTCTGCTGTGTAATTTTGCCCCACTATTTGCCACATTTAAGACAAATCATGAAGTAGCATTTAGCTGTATGAATATTTATCAGATGATGTCTCGCAGCAGAGGCTTAGTCTCGTTATCAAATCGCCTTTTTCCAAACGGCTCGCCACTCCTGAGTGCTTTAAATTACGCCTTTAGGAATAAATTACGTGCACCTATGCGAGGCGTTCTTTCTGGGTTCCTTAATCAAGCTTCACCTATAGGAAAAATACGGCTAATTGTTCTCTGAATAAACGCCATAGAGTTTCACTCTTTCCAAAATCGGGGCAGGGATGATTTGAATAAAATAACAGAGATTGAACAGAGCTTCGGTTTATATTATAAACAGCATGAGGCTGAAATTGCTCCCGAAAAGTTCCACCAAACAACAAACCGAAGCCCAAACTGTGCTTGTACTGAACGTCCGGACAACGTGGAGGTGACGTGCGTAAAGCGTATAGACTGTTTACATGAATAGTTGTTACCGATACAAACTTTACTCCCCTGTCGACGTTTACGCACATCTGTAGCTCAGATCAACAACTTCAACACGGTTACTAAGACAAGATTCGAATTTTAGTCACCGATCGCTGCACACAGACTCTTCCCAGCTCTTTGTTTGTACGTTTTTACGCGGTCGCCCCGAGCGCCATTATTCAACTTTACCAAGCGATCCAACGCGTGTTCCAGCCTCCTGACCGATCCAGATTCGCAATTTTAACATCCACTCTGTCACCTATGCGTTTATGATCATAAATATATACTTACGGTGGCGTATTTTGTACCGATTTCCTTTGTTCCTGGTCTGGGCGGAGTGGCCGCGGATCACACACAGGCTGCAGTGAAAGGGGTCTGCTGACGGCGTAATAGGAAACGCTTGTGGTGCCGTAAAGAGGCAGCCCTGACCGGGAACACTGGAGGACGCTGGGGTCGGGACAAGTGGGTGAAAATACCCGGAGCCAAAACGCGTATTTTGCGCTACAAATGCGCTTTTACGCACCGCGAATTCGGATAAAACTTCACATCCAAGCACTACACACAGTTCAAACCACATTTTGTTGTTTAATATAAAATTATATGTGTGTGTTACCAACGTTCTGTGCCACAAAATCCCGCATCCAACATTTTATTAAAGTGCAGGACAACATGGCGACATGATCATTTGATGGAGAGGTTTCAGGTCATTCAGAAAACATATCTGACATTTCATTTTTTGTGGATTTGAGGGAAGAAAACATGAGCTGAGACTGAGGGAGGAGGAAGGAGGAGGGAGGGGGTCAGGCGTGTGGGAGGGGGAGAGGAGTCAGTGTCTGCTATTGTCTCCTCCAGGGGGAGAGTGTTTAGTAAACATGACTGACATGCTGTTTTCTCCACGCAGATAAGCCAAGGGTGTACCAGGGCGTCCGAGTGAAGACCACGGTCAAAGAGCTGCTCCAGAGGCACAGAGCCCGGGAGGCCAACAGCAAAAAAGTTAAAACGGTAAACCTGCCTCCCTCACTGCTCCCACCCCCACTCCCCCTCTGCCTCCCCCCAGTACACCCCCACTGTCACTGTCTGACAAAGCAGGAGAGAAAAAAAACTGTGCAAAGCAATAAACTGCCCCTGTAAATGATTGACTGCCCTTCCAGTTAAAAAAAAACACACCAACGTCTTTTTAAGGCCATTACGCACACACACTATACACACTGTGCACAAACACACACGTTTGCAAGGAAAGCAACACCAAATGTGAGAACAAAATTATATTTGTCAAAGTCAAATATGACAAAGTGTCTAACGATCCTTCTCTTTTCTGTCTTCTTCCTCCCGACCAACAGATATACCAGGCTTGCTCCAATCTCCAGGATCTCTCCTCTTTTCAAAGTAAGTTTAGCTGCAGTATCCAAGTCCACAAAAGTTAAATGAATCGATTAAAGCTACACACGCAGCGACCTAAATATGAAGTAATCAGAAGCTACACCCGCAGTTTCGATGCACACTTTGCAAAACCAAGTCAAAATCTGTTTGCACTTTGCAATGATCCAAAATAAAAATCCATCCATAACCGCTGTGAATCCAAAATGTTCAGAACGATGTTGGAAAAATCCACCCTGGCTTCAAGAGGATACCTAAAACAGATCAGGATTCTGTATTTGGATTAATCTAAAATAAGCAAAGTCAAAAGCAACAACACTCCTTGATGACAGACAGCAACAACCTGCCATGAACCAGGAACAAAATACTCACATGAAAGCCCCAGTCATGACCAAATGCTCAGAAAAAGTCTACTTGGAATGCAATTCTAGTCATCTATTGACAGCTCAAAACTTTCCAAAAGTGTAGGGTCCCCTCTTATAAACGAACACATTCAAATGTGTTGGCTGATGTTGTTGTGACATCACTCTCTGAACTTATAGGCCTATTTAAATGTCTTCCTGTGGTCTGCATACAGAGACTACCTTACACCATATCTGATTGCGCTCTCCCCTCAACCACTGACTCTCTATGTGGGCAGATTAGGGAAATACATATTAAAATCTTTTAATTAAAATGCAGCATAAATCGTGAGTGGAGCTATTTTCACACTTTGGTGCACAGCCGATGTGTAGGTTAATATATATCACAGGCATGTCGTGCGTAAACTGCAGCCAGTGAGACTAGTTTTCATTTTTATAATATTTTTTTTTGGAATATTTTTAATCTAATTTTTCTATTTAATTCCGTCAGGTCGCTATGTGGACCCTCCTCCCACCGCTGCCCCAGTGGACGCGAGCAGCTGTGGAGCGCGAGCCTTCCAGCTGCGCACCGCCCAGTTCCCCGTGCCTGACAGCTCGTGCAACAACCTGATGCAGCAGAGCACCTTCAACGACATCCAGGAGCAATTCGGCGACATGGTGTTGCCCGGCAACGGCTACAGTGGCAGTAACAGCAACAACAATAACAACAACAACAACCACAGCCCTGACAGCGGCTACAACGCCTTCCTGCCTCCCCATCCCACCTTCCAGCTGCCGTGGTGCCCTGGACTCTCCTCTGATGCGGACTACTATGGCCCTGGGATGGTAGGTTTCGCCCACTGACACCAACCAAACTCCATTCAGAAAACAGCATATTTTGATATAAGTAGTTGCCTTTGGCTTTAACTGCAAAAATATTACTTTTATCCTTATCTATAGACTCTTTTTATATATTCGGCACAAACATAATCTATCATGTCATAAATATTTGCTCCAAACGGATGTATTTTTTAAGAATAAACCTACATTAATGAGCAATTTCTAACGCTGTACTAAACATTAAATTGTATAGTTTTAGAATAGAGGTTTGGCATGGCTGTATCCCCTCACCAGAGATCTGCTGAGGCTTGAGTTCAGCATGTAATAATTATACTTGTGTGGCCTGTAGGTAGATTTAGAGCAGCTAATTTTGTTTGCTTGATAGAATAATTCAATGGGAGACTATAACTGTGCTTGCTGTGTCAAAACAGCCTAAAAATAATAGAGGAATAATTTAATTTCAGAAGCACAACAAAGGAATAATTAGCCTAATTCACAGTGAAAACTAAAGCAGTATCAACACTCACAGGCAACCCTGGTGAGCCTGTGGCCTTGTGCCAGTTTGACGTCCATCACCTGACACATCTGCTCAAAATAATCCTCACCATCTTCTTCTCCTTCTCCTCCAGGCTCCCTGCTCCCCACCGGAGTCGCTGAAGCTCTGCAACCCCATGGATCACAACAGCTACTCACCGCAGGACTCTTTCTCCTCCTCTTCCTCTTCCTGCTACGACTCACCCACCAGGATGGAGTCCAGCTACCACAGCTTCCCCTCAGAGCACTACCACTATCAACACTGCAACCTCCAGGACTGTTACTGCCTGTCCCACTGCTGGCCGGGCCAACAGGAGAGCTTCTCTGCCCCCGAATATGCACCTTACTACAACCCCACAGACTATCCATACACCTGTCCTGCGGAGGAGAACTATTATAAGAGGGATCTGATGAGCTCTGAAATGTGTTACAATATACTATGATGAGACCGTCGACAGTATTGTTTGTCTTTGACTGTAAATATTCTGTTCAAGTAGCCAGTGAGGCTGTTTGCTGTTTGCTTGGATGGTCCGCTGTGCATTTCACTGTGTGCTCTGATTGGCTTTTTGCTTTGGTGGAATGATGAATGCTGAATGGATGGAAAGGCTGATATTTTTGTATCGATGACTCTTATTTTACTACTAAGATTTATTTTCATACACGTAACTTGTTTCGTTAAATAAAAAAGTGTTAAATCAACATGCTTTGAATTCATTTCTCTTTCATTCACACTTTAATAAGCAGAGTGTAAGTCACTCACACAGGAGCAGTGTCAGTTATATTTCTGTTTAACATCACAGACTTGGTGAAGTTAATCAGATCTGGTCGTACAGGTTTACTCCCTGCAGTTATCTTCCATGTTGCTCTCTGTCAGGTCTCTTTCATTTGCACCTATCTGCAAAAAAACTGCAAAAATGTGGGAGGAGAGTAAAAATCAACAACGCAGGTTGATGACATGTCGGGGCTGAACTGTGCTGTAATGCAACACTTTGTGCTGGAGTGAAGGAATCCTGAGAGATTTGACTGAACCTGCAGAAAGGAAGTTCACTAGTAGTAAAAAAGGCAAACACAGTGCACAGAGAACAGGTTTCTGATGTGTATTTATTGAGAAGTTACATCTGAACATGATAAACTGAGCACCACATATATGCATCATTTACTGTACAACTTAAGATAAGAATTATGACTTAGATTTTTGTCCAAACCAACAACTTTAAAAGGCACAAAAGGTCAGAGCTTCCATGAAATAACCACAGAGCAGCACCTGAAAACAAAAGTAAACATGCTGTACAACACTATACTTCTCCTCAGCTTATATAATCACCACATGGCCGTCTTGTTCCTTGAGCTACTTGCTCAGCCTCAATAGTGATAGGTTCCTTGAAAACTTGACATAAATCTGTTAAAGTAAAACTCAATGAGCAAAGCAGCTAAGGCTCTTACTCTCTAATACAGAGAGACAATTTTGTTTTCTGGCAGGGCCACGCTGAGGACACTGAGGTTGTGTCTGCGGTGATGTTTCTGCAGAGCTGGTGGCTTTCGTGACATAAACGGGGCTTTATATGTCATTATTAGTCTGGATTGTTTTGGTGTGATGAGATGTCTGCCTTCTCTCCAGTATAATGGAACCAGATGGCACTCGACTCGAAGCACCAAAAAACAAACGGAGAGAAAAGATGAACTTCAGGCACTCATGTTTGGAGCACTGAAATCAAGTTAAAAAGCCTTTATTAAAAAACATGACTTACATTAAAACTCACTGGTTTTCATCCAAAGGTCTTCATTATGGTGCATTTCTTTTGCACCCTGCAACTTAATTCGAATGCATTTGTTCCGGCCTGAAGTTCATCTTTTCTCCCCATGTGCTGACCCTTTTCTTCAAGAGCATCTTAATTTTTTTCTTGAGTTTCATATGACAAAGATATTCCTCGAGTACACCACTGCCTTCTTCTCCCACCAAACAAAGTACATTTAAAAAATGTAGCATCAATGTCTCTTTCCAGAAATCATGACCCAGTTACTCAAGATAATCCACATACCTTGTTGTGAGCAGTTTCATGTAGGAACTGTTTTCTTTCTACTGAACTACACCGATGAATCATGTCACTGTGCAGAAGGAAGAGTGCATCTACTCACTGAAGCTTGTGACAGTGAGAGATATAAACATTAGTGTCGTCCTCCTCAGCTGAGCGTAAGTCAGACATCTCTACGGTTGATATCTCCAACACTCTGCAACTCACGCCGAAACAATCTTGAATGCTAAATAGTATGAGGAAAAATATGTATTTTTGATTTGAGGGTGAACTGTCCCTTTAAGGCTGATTCTGGCGAACTAAAAATACCAAAAAATGTAGTGTTTAAGGCACACAAAAAGCATTCCCCTCCAGCGTTACATAAGCTACCCATGAAAAGGGCACAGAAAGCTTTGACGCAACATCTGGACCATAATCTTTTTTTTTTTTTTTTTTAATTTAAAGTTTTTTCAATTTATAGAGACAAAACATAACAGATACAAAAACAAACAAGCGACAAGCAAGCAGACAAGACAGAATCACACACAGAATGAACAGGGGGGAGGGGGGACGGTACATGATACTCCAAGGCAATGTCAGGGTAGTGATGAAGTGATGAATGTAGAATAAATAAGATGAACAACAAGGTGTAAGTTCATATGTCTAGAAGGACAAAAAATAAATAAGTAGCCTACATTTGCATGCCCTCATTTCCTCAGGAGGGAACATAATTCATATATGAAATAAAATACATTTTATCAGTTACATGAATAAATAAAACATGCATCTTTTGGATACACAACAAAATGTAGAGTTCAGTGGGTGGTTTGTCAAAACTTTTAGGATGGGTGGGATTCTTCTGGGGGGGAATTTTGATCTCATTGAAATCATGACATTTATTTGTAACACTGCAAACATTAATCTCAAACACCAGCTTTAGCCACAACCATCCACCTCGGCAGAAACATATGACTTCATGACCTCAGGATTTCTAAGATCAGTCATCATGAGGATAAGGCATCACATGACCAAGGCCAGTACTGTGTGAGGACAGGAGCATGTGATGGGAATCAGTGTCTGCTCCTGATAATAAAACACTATGTTGAATTCACATAGTAAGTGTTTCTTTACACAAGAGAAAGTTCTGCCTTTGCAAAAACAAAACTGGGATGATAATAATCTTAAACTTATTTACCTCCAGGTGATAAACATGTTGCTGCAACAAACCTTCCTCCCGCCCTCCTAATTAAATACCAAAATGAATATGAATACACATACATCAGGTCATTCAAATGTCTCATTCTTTATCTTATTAAATACATGAATAAATAAAATAAAATAAACTATATATATTATTTGTTTATTTATTTTTCTGTGTATAGTTGTGGGGGTTTTCTAGTCAGGCCTCTGCTCCTCAGAGTTGATCTCATCTAATTAGTGGCAGCAGCTGACTGATTCATCACACCTGGTAGGAATCTGTCTGTGTCTGTATCTGCTCTGTGAAGCACTCATGTCAGTAGCTGTGATGATAGTCAGGGACTGAAATGTTTGCTGCTGTTTTAACCACTTTTTTTGCACTTTGAGCACCTTCTTTTTGTGCACAGATGCTCTAAATAAACTGAATTTTTTTGGCAATGATCTCAGCCTGTGAACCTTTCTGTGGCTGTCGAGCTCGGTTGCATTGGTCTCCTCTGCCGTCATGATTTGTAACATGAAGCTGCTTCACTTTTTTTGTTTTTTTAATTGCCTGACCTCTGTGGATAATTCAGCTCTCGATTAAAAACCTCCTGAACAATGAACACTGAAGAAACTCTAGCCGGGAGAAAAGTTTTACCAATCTGCAATTCACTGCCAGACGCCACCAAGTCCCCCTAAATCCTACACACTTCAACTTATACTCAAGCCATGATGCTTTTTTCTAGATCTAACAAAGTGCTTTTGTGGCCTACAACTTCAGGAAATGAACCTGAAAACAAGCAGCATTGTAAGTTGATTTTTAAAAGACACAATGCAAGTCACAAGCCTCAGTTGAGACGCTGTACGTAAACATCCAAATCAGACGCAGGACGCGACCTAGCACGTCATATTTTGGTTATTTCTTTTTAATTTTTTTGCCTTAATTTGATAGGACAGATATAGCGTGAAAGAGGCACTAAATAACCTGCAGCAAAGGGCCGTGGGTTGGCATCAAACCTGCGGCCACTGCAGCAAGGTAATAGCTGCCTTGTGCAGGGGGCGCCCACTCTACTGGGTGAGCTGGTGGGCGCGCTAAGCACGTCATTTTTTGATGTTTAGGTCCACTAACAAAGCAGCAGAGGGATGTTTGATGAGCTGGGATGAGAACATGTTGAATAATCCAGTTAATTTCAAATGGAAGGTGAAGTTAATCCTTCAGTTGATCTGAGAAAAGAAATAAAACCATCAAATTTGAAGATGCATGTTTTTTAATATATCTTCATCATAATAATGGAGCTGTCAGACTGTAAGAAGAATACATTGGACACCAAAGCCAAGGCCAGTCACCCCAAGCCCCAGACTCACAGGTGGGGTCAAGGGGCAGACAGGGGACACCTCCCAAAACACACCCACCCCAAACACCCCCCCTTCCCCCCTGCAGTGCAGGCAGCAGTCAGCAGCTGATGCTCCTCTGCTGTCAGGGCCCATGAGCCTGGCAGAAGTTTGCCCCAGGCTGAGGCCATTGTTAAGCTTATCAGCAGCATACAAAAACACATCATAGGCCACTTATTCATCTGCATGTCGTAACATGGTGAGTAATTAGCAGAAAAGAGGAGTAATTTGAAACAGAGAGTGAAATGATTACTGCAGGCATTTTGCAATGTCAAGCCTTCCTCGCTGCATGTTCTCACACACAGGTAAGGGACTCCACGTGACGCTCATTCTTCTGCTACTGTTGTCTGAACAAATGCTGCACTTTGAGTAGAAAGTGACGTCTTTATTTTACAATTTTAAGCGAGGGCAGTGTTTCTTAAATGAGGCCTCAGGTGCTTCACACCTCTAGATGTTTACCTGTGTGTGAAAACCTGATCCTGCGCAGCTAAAAAATGTAAATGCGTCTGTCAAACCCTGATGGATTATAGCTCTATTTGGGGCCTGCTAACAGCTTCTTTTAACATTATTAACCCCCCCTGAGCCCGGCCAAACGCTGAATGTCAAGGCTGCAATCGCCTCGGAGGCAGTGGGCTGCTGCAGACAGAAACAAGGTCAGGGCTGTCAGGCATTAAAGTGAAAGGGCCGGGGAATGAGGGGCTCCTAACTCACATCAGTGGAGTTTGAAGAGATCAAGATGTGATCCACCCCTCACTCTGATCTCTGCTGCTGACACCCCTCTATTCACCTCCAGGGCCACTCCGCAGGCATTGTTAAGACTGGCAAGTGGTTCACCGAGGCCGCATGAGAGTGTGTGTTGACATGCTTCATCCCTTCAGGTGTCTGATAAGGCTCTAATAGCCTCTGATGAGAAAGCAGAGAATTAGTGACTCACACTGTCTGGCCTTTTGTGAAGTTTCAATCCAATTATCACAACACCATGCGTCTCCATCGCGGTTATCTCTCAGCGCTCGGGGCTACTACACAAAGACGAATTAGTAAATTAAAGCAGTCTGTTAAAACAAAATTCGAGGCAGCCCATGATGGAGCCTGTGCTCCAGGAGCTGCGCCCGTCACAGAGTAGTGACCATAGACTGTTGCTGTGACAGCTGAAATTATAATTTACTGTTCGATACAGAATTAACTGAGTGTTTGTGCAGGAAATGCTGCAGAAGTTTACTAAAAGTTAAGTTTCCATGTAAATTTAGCACAAATTCTCATCGAATTTTCAGAAATTCAGCAAAGAAAATGTAGATTAATGGTTACTGGTCCAGGAGACAAGATTTCTCCTTCGTCATTGGTTCAAGGTCCACAGAGTTTAACACATTAAGCGCCACTTGTGTTTGGCCTTATTGTTTGCTGTCTCTAACAGAGACTTTATCTACAGCAAGAGTCACTTGCGGTCCTTTCAGAATGGACCCATGACCCACTTTTGGACCGTGACCCACCAGTTGGGAACCACTGGATTAATGTTTCCATCCACTGCTGTTATGTGAATATCATGTAAGAGTTGAGCGCTGATTCTCCAGTCAGGTGGGTGCCATTAATCCATCGCAGAAGATGAAGGGACAACATGATGTCGTCATTAAAAAGTCGAACCTCAAATGAAGAAAAACCATGAGGAAAATTCAGTGGTAAGTATTTTTGCGAGTATCTGTATCTACTTGAGTTTTTAAATTTCTGTCAACTGTCACTTTCACTCCACTACATTTCCTCTAAGTATCTTAGTTACTTACTATAAAACAAGGGAGGACAGGAGCAGTAGTGTATGGGAGTTATGACGGGCCCAAGTGCCAGATTTTGCATAGAAACAGCCACTGTGTTTTCCATAGTATCATCACATGATCAAATATCTATCCATATGAATTATCTGTGAAACACTTGGAGTATTCTGTTTAGAAGTTGGCTTGCGGACAAAAATGTGAGGAATGCCTGAAGGAAACTGTTGGTGTGTAAACCTGCCCTGAAAAACTGTCTTTGGCTTAAAAGAAAAAAGATAAATGCCTTTATGTATTTTGTTTTGACGGACAATGATGGATTTAAACAACAAGCCAGAAACAGTTGTACAGGGAGGGGATATTAGATATGCCATTATCTAATTTATAAAGCTGTTATCTGGTATTTTCAGGCAAAAATTCTGCACAAAATACTGCCGACAAGAAAAATGCTTTTTGGTCGGGGTATGGAGGAAAATGGAAACTGTTGTTTGCATTTATTTTGGTTCCTCATGTGGCAACTTTTTGGACATCTATCAAAAGATGGCTTACATCAAGTTTGATTTTTTTTAACCATTATTGCCCCCAAACAGTAATGCTCTCCAGGATATGGTTGTCCCATATACTATGTCCTCCAACTGCTCTACTCTCACTGTCTATATTTACGTCCCTGGACAGGAGGAGGAAGGAATGGACAGACATATGGAGGAATGAGAAGGAAGGAACTGAACTTTATTCTTTAAATCCTTTAAGATCTGAAAAAGATTTTGTTTTTCTTTAAGTGTGATGTACGCTCCATTTTAGGGGGTGTACATGTTACAAAGAAATAAAAATTCATAATTCTCAAAATTCTGACAGATTGCTTTTTTATTAACAGCACTAACTTGTACTTTTACTTTCAATTCATAAGTACATTTAATACCATAATGTTACTTTATTGAAGTACAGTAAATATCAGATACTTTAAGACTTTTACTCAAGTAATACTCCAATAGGTGACTTTAACTTCTACCAAAGTCATTTTCAGGTAAGATATCTGTACTTTTACTCAGGTATGGCTTTCAGGTTCTTCGTCCACTATGGAAAAATGTGATAGAAACATGACATTTATGTTTCTTTCATGTATTAAAGGTCTAGTTTGCAGGATTGAGGGGGATATATAGTCAGAAATGGAATATAATATAGTAAAAATGTTTCTTTAGTGTATAATCACCTGAAAATAAGAATCCTTATACAATTAGCAGCCCCTCTGCAACGAGCAACATCAGAAAAACACTTATTTTCCTAATGTGAAACTGTTTTATTCAGTGTTTTTCTGATTTAAATCTCTGAGTCTGTCTATTTTTTAAACCAAGAGGCATGTGTGGATAATGCATCTCCTAGAAAACACAGAAAAGTTACTGGAGAAAAAGGTGAGCACACAACAGCATGTGTTGGGCGAGCCACAGCATGGAAGAAACACTGATTTGTATAAGTGTTTCTTATAAGTTTTACCAGTTTAAATGGCTGATTCGTTTGTTCTGGAGAAGAAGAGACCTCTGTGGATAATTCAGCTTCTGGTAAAAACCTCCTGAACAATGAAAACTGAAGAATTGCAACCCTCACCACTGGATGCCATGAAACCCTGCCTGAATCTTACACACTGAACCTTTAATGTGAGGAAGGTTGCAGTGTCATTATGGCTCCACACAGATCTGATGTTTCCATGTGCAGCTAATCTTTTGTCTCTTCGAGTGACAGTTCAGTCACGTTTAATGTACATCATGATTTATTCCCTCAGTCTGCTTACAGAGCCAAATTATGAAAAAAATGTTTTTTTTTAAACAAAATTCCTGCATTTACAATCAGTTTTTATACACAAATCAAAAGTATGCACAACAGCAGCTTGGAGGAAACAGACTTTGTGCCGGCCATGCAAGGAATCTGATGAGCGCACTCATGCGAAACAAATTCCTTCACGGAAGAGGATTTGTTTTCACAGATTATCTGTCTCATGTTCTTCTCTCAGAATACAGGGACAGTTTCAGCAAACATGACACAAAGACTGTCGTGGCCAGCCCTAAACTTTAGCAGCTACTGGTTGCTAATTGGCTGAATTGTTTGGACGTGTGCTCAGAAAATGACTCCCAGTCTTTATCAGTGCTGTACATCATCATATATTTATCTTCTCACCATTGTCTGTAATGTCTGTATAACTTCTAATACACACAGCCATGCACACAGTCGAAAACTCTTTGCTTCCTAACATCAGCAACACCTGTGCTCACTGGGATGATCTTAAACACCATGGCCTGCCTCAGCCAGTGACATAAGCCACCTGGTGGCGTAGTGGGATAATACAGCTCACACAACTCAAACATATGGCTCCAACAAAGATATTATTTCTTTATATGAAAGGTTCCAACTGTAGCTTCAACATATTGGGAAGAGGTCTATGAAACGATACCAGATGAACTCAGAGACATGTTTTAAAGAAGAGTTTCTTGGCAGGTTTTACTCTGAAACTTGGCCGTCAGCTTTCACTCATTATCATCACTCTGCATCCGGTAAAAAAGCAGCACAAGTATGTTAAATATTTCCCTACTGGAGTCTTACATCATTAAAATGGCAAGTCGAATCAAGTTATGAAAACTAAACATGATTAGTTTTGTCAACTATTTGACGTGTCAAGTGTGTACTTGACCCCTGGTGCCAGATAAGCTCCCCTGCATGTGTCAGAGATGTGTAGAGTGCGGGGCGGTAGTTAACCCAGCTCTGAACTAAACCAACAAACTGAAAATCATAAATCTAAAGAGGGGTTTTTTTTGTTGTTCTTACAGGCTGCACTTCACACCTCACATTCCTGAAACTGGATGCAGTGTGTCAAAGTTAAACATGGGGATTTGTGTGTGTGCGGTGTGTACTCCACAGATCCTGTTGGCGAGCGCCTGCTGAACCAGCACTTGTGGAAATCCCCCTGCTGAGACTTGGCAGCACCTGATCAGTGCGAAGAGACGCCCACCCTCAGGCCTCAGCACAGCTCTTCACTCAGCTTTTATTTGCGGGTTTTTCAGCATGCCGACAAAGACAACAACTTTTTTTCTTGTCTTAGGTTTAAGAGGAACATTTTGTCTCTATAAAACATTATCTGTATTCATTTACAGGCAAATTTACAGGAGACCATTGTTCACTTGGTTATTAATCTACAGGAGCTGTCTCTTTCTCTCTGTGTGTTCGTGTGTGTGTGTGTGTGTGTTAGTATCTGCCAGTGTATGGCCAACACTGTGCTGATTTGAAGCAAAAATGTTGCAAGAAAATGTTAGAAAAGGTCAAGATTGAACTTTAATGTGTAACTTTTAAGTCCTTTTTAAGTCCTGAAGTGCTGTGGGTAAACTCATGACAGCTACCGATCATGAATCCATCTCCGTAATAACTTCATAAACTCCACCTGGTGATGAAGGCTGTGTCAAAGCTCTAATAAAGCTAGTAGGGGCGACCTGTTGGAGTGTGCGCCCCATGAAGGCTGTCCATCTTCAGCTGTGTTGTCAATAAAGGCAAAAACCTGCCCCAAAATAATAAAAATTAAAGCTAACATATGGTCCCTGAGTCCTGATTCTTTTGTGAAATTGTTGGAAAAGCAAAATCACATTTTTCTCCTCTAGCCAGCCTGTAGTCGTTCACATTAAGTATTAAGCATTTGAGCACTCATATAAATTACCCTATAATAATGTACTAAGTCATGAGAATGAGTGGTATAATTAAAGATATTACACTGTAATAACCCTGAAGTCTTGATGTGTAGCCTCTGTGGGCTGGGGATAATAACAAGGCAAGATAGTAACTCCCGTCCCAGACTGCAGTCGACTGTTACACTCACATCTGTCCCCCATAAAACACCAGCAAATTGAAAGAACCCTGCACCGGTGGCATTGTTAGGCCCGGGTGTCCGAGGCTTCAGCCCTGATATATACATACATATATATATTTTTAAGAATAGGAATATAAAAACATGAGGAACTTAGGTTAGCAAACTCAGTATCTTTGTTTTATTAATGTTATTATTGATTAATTTCTATTACACACTCTGTTTCTGTCTCTGTAGGTAGTTTAATCTATAATTATACATTATGATTTAACAGTTGATTATATTTTGCATCAACAATCTTAATCTGTAAAGCAGACAAATAAATGTAGTGGAGTAAAAAGTACAATGTTTCCCTCTAAGATGTGAGGTAGTACAAAGTAGCATAAAATGGAAATACTCGAGTACAAGTACCTCAAAATTTTCTACATTTTAATGATAGCAGTTGTAAAGTATTCTGTTGCTACTCAATACTAATTACGAACAACTACTAATATTTTTAAAACCACAATTCATT
Organism: Epinephelus lanceolatus; assembly: GCF_041903045.1. NCBI lineage: Eukaryota > Metazoa > Chordata > Actinopteri > Perciformes > Serranidae > Epinephelus > Epinephelus lanceolatus. The sequence goes on from NC_135737.1 coordinate 43,530,289, forward strand.
ATTTATCTAATAAAAGTTTTTAGTGTCTGGGCCTTTACTCAGCACGACTGTAGGGGGCACCAGCTTCATTTCAAACAGACTACATTAGAAACAGGCCTTTATTTCTCATTCCCTCTGTTTTTATTTCTATTTTTAATCCGCTGCCCTGTTAAATTTATTGTGTCACTTCAAACTCAACTCTTCCTGTATCTGTTTAAAAATAAAAGCCCCTAAAAGGCTTTTGTGTGAAACATTTGCAGGAACTTCTGGAGGATTTCATGCTGTAGTTCAAATGTATCTCCTGCCACCTGGTGGCGCTTTGTATGTTACTACAATAACAGTCCGGCTGGCACATGAACAGCTAAAATTAAAGTAATAATAATAAGAATAGGAGAGGGCTAACCTGATGACACCACGCACGTTGTAAAAGACGACCAACATGCAGTCTACCAGTCACGTCAAGATTTTATGACTCCACAGTCGCCTGATCTGACATAGTGACGTCGGAACAGACAAAAATGTTGAGTAGTCTGAACCCAGCATTAGCTATTGTTCGCTGTTTTTGTCCATGCAGCACGTGAATGTCCAATATTTACTCTTCTTTTAGCTGTTTGGTCTCCAACAACTGAGAGAGATATCTGTCTGTTCACCAGCTAATTGCTAACTTTGATTAGCGCTGATCTCGCTGCGTACAGTCAGTTTACCAGAGCTTTTTCTGTCTTTGTTTGTTCAATTAGTGCAACTCTAATATTATTTGACTGCAACTGACAGTTATATGCAATAATAACTACTAGAGTTGTAACACTAAAATATATTGTGGAAGTATTACAACTTAAAACATAGCATGCTGCACAGCACATGAGCTGACAAACGAATGAATGAGATCAACTTTACTAATTAAAGGGGAACATCAGAGCATGTTCACAGGTGTTAGGGAGTACTGCATGTGTGACAACAGTTTCAAAGAGAGTTGTGTAAAGTTTGGGTAAAGAAACTAAACTCCTGCAGTGTGAAGGTAGATGGATCTTTCTTCTCGAAACTGAACAGCCTTTAGGCCTGAAAACGTGTAGCTCAGCGTGTGATGTAAACAGTGACGTGGGAGGGAAGCCGCAGCTGGTCAGTCTGTCGGCAGTTCTCTCATAAGTCGGCCCGTTCTTCACCGTCCCCGTCATCTGACAGTTAATGGCCTCTTCGTTTGTGAGGACAAGGAGGGCGCGCAATTCCTTGTCTCCCCAGTTGCTCATCTTTACAGTGTCTGTCAGGTTTGCGTTTCCCTCTTGCTACTAGCTGCTCGCTAATTCCTGCTATCAGCTGTTTCCTGTTTATCCACCACCAGTGGCTTGCACGTGCAGCGTCATCAACAGCTCCTCCCACAAGTCTTCAACAGCCCCTCCCGTTGCAGAAGGCCGCCTCGGTCTGTTTAAACTAAAAGGGTTCCGCCAATATGACTACCCTACGAGGCGGAAAATTGGGCACCTCTGATCAACTCGTCAATCCGCCTCTGTGTGTCTAAACACTCGCAGCTGGCCGGCAAAACGGCCCAACATTCGCGGAAAATCTGGCAGTGTAAAAGGGGCTAGTGTCTGTATCTGCTCTGTGAAGCACTCATGTCAGTAGCTCTGATGATAGTCAAGGACTGAAATGTTTTCTGCTGTTTTTAAATCATGCTTTATTATTTTTGTGCACAGATGTTTTAAGTAAATTGTCATTTTTTTGCATTGATCTGAGCCTGTGAACCTTTTTGTGGCTGTCCAGCCCAGTTGCATTGGTGTGCAGGTATGTTCTCTGCCGTCCTTTCTGAGTCTTATAAAGTGCCTCATCGTGCAGGATGAAGCGCTTGGCACACAAAACAGAGTTCAACAAAATGCATAAATAAAAGGTTTTACCTTCTGAGTTGATTAATGACGAATGGCCACTGTAAAACACAGCAGAATGGTGCGGGGCATCGGCAGGATTCTATTTCATATGCACAAGAACGTCCCGTCTGCAATGTCTAGGATTCCACGCTGACAGTCTGCTCAGCAAGTGAATAAAGTAGCAAGATAAAAAGAGATCGATTCATGTTTAATGGGATATCTCATATGTAGGAGTTAACATCTCGTACCTCAGAGATAATATTCTGGTGTAAACTTAGGTTTTGGCCAGCATTGCCAGCATTTTTTCTCAGGGCTTCTGCAAGCAGTCACACTGAGAGCTTTTTCTTTTTCATCTCATAAATTGTACAGTTAAAGATGTGCAAAGGTCACCATGAGGCTCCAGCTGTATCATCGCAGAGCACAATATATGTACTGTGCCCTCTGGAAGTCACACTAATGCTCCCAATCAGACTGGATGTTCTGCAAGGCACAGTGACGCTGTTCAAGCTGAACACCTTTATGAGACTCCTTTGAAGTTTTATGATCAGATTTATTGGATCAAATCCTTTGTGTCTCGACACAGTGCTGCTTTTGTCCTTGTTAATATCTAAGCAACAGGATCAATGCTTTCCTATTCAATCCTACAAATGTGTGCCAGGTGGCAACAATCCTCCAGTTGTTGGACAGGGCAGATATGAAGCATTAAACTTTGGCCGGCGAAGTAAAATGTTATCAGGTCCAAAGTGAAGGTGGATGGTGAATAGTGTAAATAACATCACTGCATTTCGCAACAACTGATAAGTGAACCCGTCACCTGTCTGTATTCATATCAGAGGGTGTTTCTTTATTGAGTAAATCAAGGGCTGTTTACATTCATTCATGTTTCCCGCACAAAACCCCAACACACACCCAGGCCTGATAACGGACACTCTGGATTGGCAGGTCACGCACTGTGCAGCCGCACTGTGAAAGTGCTATTTACACATCAAACAGGCGGTAAGTGGAGAGTGAACACACCTGATGTGAGATAGTGCCGTGTTTCTATTTGTGAAGTAGGTTAGTCAACACTATCAAAGTCAGAGTTTTCATATACTGTAAATAAATCACTGATTTCAGCTCTTCTATTTTTGCTGGTCAGCCCAGACAGCAGGAGAATATGTTGGCATGTACGATTCTACAAAGTATGTCACATTTGCACGTTTCATATGTATCAGTGTTTCTAAATGGACATAGTGTATGAGCTAGACAAGACAGGCGAGCTGTGTGAAACCAACAAACAGCCTGTTCTCACTCCAAAGTTGTCTGTTGTTTTGTCGGTGATTTCGGTGTCACACACCCATGCCAAAAGCCACCTTTTGCGAGGGAATGATACTCCACTGGGCGGCGTCAGTTTGTAATACAGCCAGATGGAACCTTTCGCAGTGTAATGTTACACTGTGGGGCGGCTGTGGCGTAGAGGCAGAGCGGGTCGTCCTTCAGTTGGAGTATCGACAGTTTGATCCCTGGCTTCTCCAGTCCGCATGCCAAAGTTCCATCAGTGTGTGACAGTGTGTGAATTGTTACTGAGTTGCAGGTGGCACCATGGATGGTAGCCTCGGCCACCAGTGTGTGAATGGGTGAATGTGACATGTAGTGTAAAAGTGCTTTGAGTGGTTGGAAGACTAGAAAAGTGCTGTACAAGTGCAGTCCATACACCGCCGGTCGACTGCACGGCACCAGTCCCGGTGTTACGACATGCCACTGTTTGGAATCAGTTTGAAACGCTGCTGGTAAGACGTAATATAAGGAGGTGGGAAGTCCCTGTATGGTGGGTAGGAGGGGCGGTGGATGGGTCAAACAAATCCTGGACTTTCACCAGGAGGCTGTTGTTCACTTCCTGTATGAATGTAGAGCCAAACCATAATGATTTTTTCTAATACCTAGCTCGTAATATGTAGACGTGAAAGGCCACTGACAAAGCAGCGATATGTGACGAGCTGGGATGTGTCGGTGACACCTAGACGAGATGGCTGCCCAGCTGCAGACCACTGTTCCGGACCAGCAAACACCAAAACAGACTGTCACTGGTGTTTTTCCAGCAGCTTTCTCGGCACTAAAACCTGGGTGTTTTGTGGGACAGCTGTGGCTCAGGAGGTAAAGCTAGTCATCTACTAATTGGAAGATCGGTGGTTCGGTAAGCGGCTCCTCCAGTCTGAATGTTGAAGTATCCTCGGGCAAGATCCTGAACCCAAACTTGCTCCTGATGGCTGTTTCACCAGTGTGTGACTGCGTAGGAATGTTTAAGCTGAGTAGCACGTGACACTTTGCACTGTAGCCTCGGCCACCACAGTGTGAGTGTGACATGTAGCGTCATTGCCATTTTTTCAGCAGCTTTTTTAGCCCCCTGTCACTGTGTTTCCAGTGACTTTTCAGGCATGAAGAGTGGCGCTCTATTGCCAAGACATAGCTGCTTTTCCTGCCAGGATAGTGCCACAAAAACCAGATGTTTTCTACCAAGACATAGCTGTTTTTCCTGCAGGGATTATGTCCCCCAAACCAGGAATTTTAAGCTACAACATGATGTATTTCTAACCAAAGTTTCCATACACATGACACACTCTGTTTGATGTCTGGTAGCTCTTTCTAAAACTCTGCAAAGGCAGTGGTGCTTCTTATGCTACTGTAATGGTTTGTTCACTTAAAAGGCATGATCAGTGAACCAAAAATGTGTATGAAAAGCAACAGTCTGAACACAGAGTTCAGGTATTTTCCAATATACATAGACATCTAAAAATTGCCAGTGGGTATAATCATTAACCACTTCTTTACCACAACATTCCTGGCATTAAGACTCTACCTGCATTGCTGCCCTTATTAGATAACTGTAGAGATCTTATCTGTGTATGAAAACAGTTGAAATGCCAAAATGTGAAGAAACAATAACATGCAGGCTCCTTCAGACCCCTGCTCATTTTTATTTGTGGCCTGCTATCTTGATCTGTGGCGTCTTGGGCTGTTTTAGGGATAACCTTCTCATTAAGTGTTCTTTGAGAGCAGAGCAGGAAGAACAGGCCTCGGCATGATTGCACCGGTTCAAGTGTCAGGCCTGCTGTCGATGTGCCTGCTGCAAAGGGCTGTTTTTCTTCATAGATGAAGACTGAGATAAATCAAATGTAGGAGTAGCAAGGGCAGTAATGACAGCAGGTAATTGGCATGTTTTCTGTACATGTGCAGGACTTCGACGCCCCCTGGCCTTCCAGGAAACCCTTTGGAAAGCTGTTGTATGATTTCAAAATGACCAACCAATATCACTTTTGTTTTTTAAATCCAGTTTGTCACTGTTTTAGTCCCAGCCTCTGTCAGCACTGTCATTTTCCTGCAGTGCACTTGTCAGAGATCAGTCAATTGACACCTGTTTATATAAAGATATCTGGTGTTGGTTCTTTAAAGGAAATATGTGCCATTTCTGGAAATACTTTTACTCTCTTTCTTTCTAAGAATGTAATGAGAAGACTGATGCCCCTCTCATAATAATCTGAGCTAATCATGTTTCCCAAAATGGTAAAATATACCTTTGACCTTTTGGGACACAATGTTACATGTTTTGCTAGATTTGCCATAAGTCAGAGCAGATGGCCTTGACATGTGGGGTCCCACAGGGTTCCACTCTGGGACAGCCTCTTGTTTAATGTCAATATGCTTCCATGAGGCCAAATCACACAAAATAATAAAGTCGCCAATCATAATTATGCAGATGACATGCAAATATACACATCACTGTCACTAGGTGATTGTAGACCGGTAGAACGTCTGTGTCATTGTATTGAGCAAATCAGTGATCAACATTTTCTCCAACTCAACAGAGATAAGACCGATATCATAGTCTTTGGGCCACAGAAAGAAGGACAGTGTCAGCTCTCGTCTTGAATCCATCTCTCCTATATCTAAGAGTCAAACAAGGAACCTTGGTGTTATCCTGAACTCAGAGTTAAATTTCCACAGCTACATCATATCAGTAACTTCATCTGCCGACTACCATTTGAAAACATTGCAAGAGTCAGAGGAATAATGTCAAAGCAAGACCTTAAAGGCTCACCCATGCCTTTATTTCCAGTAGATTTGGTTACTGCAGTGGTCTGTTTGAGGCCTGCTGCTCAGGTCCTGATAACTAGGAAATATGACCACATTACTCCAGTTCTAAAATCCTCACACTGGTTACCTGTCATGTGGAGAATTGATTTCAAAATCTTGCTGCTTGTGTATAAATCATTTTGTGACTCAGCTTGCACCTTTCAGACCCTGAGGACATCTGGGGCCGGCCGACTGACCGTCCCAAGAGTCAGAACAAAACATGGTGAAGCAGCGTCTTGTTAACATGCAGCACAAACCTGGAATATCCTCCCAGATGATGTTAGACAGTCCGACTCTGAACACTTTTGAGTCAAAGATAAAACGTTCCTTTTTTACACTGCCTGCTCTACCCTGTAATGACTGCAAACTTATTTTTAAACTCAATTTTTAACTCAATTTTAAATAATGTTTTTATCTTTGCACATCTTTTTTGCACAATTATATTGTACAGTTACTTATTAATTAATTTAACCTTTTATATCTTTTCACTTTAAAATTTAACTGTAAATCTGAATCCTTTATTATGTTTTATATCTTATCACTCTGTAAAGCACTTTGAATTGTCCTGGTGTATGAAATGTGCTATTCAAAAAAGGCTGCCTGGCCTTGGGTACACATGGGTTAAACTTTCAAAGTGAAAAAGAAATTATTTCAGGGCCTTATAGCCCATTCTGTCGTAGCTAGATGGCTACAGGAGACATGAAACATTTAATGAAGCACTGCTGTTGGTGCCACACAGCTTATAAAACAATCAACATAATGTTACACTGAAATCCCAAAATGACATATGTCTTATTATTCTTGGGTTACATCCTGTAAAGATAAGTATACTGTGGCTCTTAAATTTCAATTTAAGAAAAAGTGTTGGACATGATTTGATAGCATATTAAAAGTTTAAAAGAGCACTTCTGCCACTTAGAAAGGAAAATAGACTCTTTGCCTTTGAATTAAGTGTTGACAAGGTGAGTCACTCTGTGTTTTTCTCTTGAGTCACTGTTATAAATTTGTTCTCTATGGCAACCTGGCATCGTTCTCTGAGCTGATTGTGTACTCAGACTTTGGCTAGCTAAGTTGCGCAACAAAGCTTACTGCTGGGGCTCAGGAGGTAGAGCAGGTCATCTGGTTCAAACCCCGGCTCCTTCGGTATGTATGTCCAAAAGTCCATGGGTAAAATCCTGAACCCTAAACTGCTCCCAAAAGCTGTGCTATTGGTGTGCAAATGCTCTTGTGAGTAATTACTGTATTTTTGTTCAGTGTAGATTAGATCCTGATGAACAGATTGGCACCATGCATGGCAGCCTCTGCTAACAGCCCAGTCGCCAGAAGAATGTTGCAAAGAATGCATCATACATTTCTGCAAACCACAGATACATTACATGTGTTTGTTTTATACGTATCATGAAAACATTTTTAAAGTGACATGATGAGTTGACTTTGCCATCTGGAGGTGGAGGGGATGGTGGATGCTGTTGATGTTTCACGACATCGCAACCAACGTTTGGATGGTTAGGTTTATAAAAGACATCATGGTTTGGCTCTACATTCAAACAGGAAGCAAACACCAGGCTCCCACATGAAAGTCCAGGGTTTGTTGGTCTATTTCTCATTTAGGACAATAATGGCTGAATTACCAGCTGGGCAAAGCAGACACCTCAGAGACCTTGACCAATGGAAAAGCTCCAGGATCATAACTTTATTTGGGAATATGTCCGACTAAAACAAAATATTAGCCACAATGGGCCCTCACATGAATCCTGCATGACGCTAAAACCTTGTCTTGAAGAGGGGCCTTTTTAGCTTTAAGACATTCACTATTTCATTTGTTCATTATTTTACTTAATACATGGTGGTATTTCTGGAAACACATTGTCATCATAACTTGGAACATGTACACGCCAGGTATCCTTCTGTGTTTGCTGTTAGCTTTTCAGGATGGCGTGTCAATTTATGCCATGCAATACATGCATGAGGTGGCTTTTGCTGTCTGTGTCGGACGCCAAAATCACAGACAAAGTGATGGTGTTTGACAACCTCAGAATAAGAACAGACTGTCCATTTAGTGGCTGTTCTGGAACTTTCAGTCATATCACACAATTTTCCTCACCAGTTTTCATCACAGAATTGTAGATGTTCAAGAAGTCAGATTTCTGGGCACTTTAAGGTGTTCGCCAACATCCACACAAGGGTCACAAAAAGTATTCTGAGCATCTACAATGTCATGTCTATGTTCTATAGCCACTAAATGGATCTCATGGTGTGATTATATGTCAAGAGAGCAAACCTGTTACAAAATAAGACTTAAAAGGGATTGTAAATAGGGAATGACCTTCACATTTTTTATAAAATGCTATAACATGAGAAGTAATTGTTCCTTTTTTGTTTTAAATGACTGTGTGACATCCTGCAGCAAATATTAGCCTGCTATCAAACTCACAGCACTCTGATAAGACTGTCAAAAAGTCCACTGTATGATTCATCCAAGCAATGGTCATGCAAATGATAAAATGTATCCGTCATAAACATCAGCTTAAAATATTTTTCTACCGGCACTTTTATTAAAATACCTTTAACCTTGAAAAACTCATTTCATTCTAAAGATGCTAATTCAATTGAAAAACGTTGCAGCACCATTTTCTCACAGTCAACCCCGGGTGTAGCACCAAATCTGCGCCCTGTGCATCAGCAGTCTCTGTGGGGCCCCTGCCCATCCTCTCTAGGTCCATATCTCTTTCACGCATCTTTTAAAGATTTATTTATTTATTTCTCTGTCCTTTCTTTCTTTTCTTTTTTGGAGCCCTGATCACCCTTTGTTGGGGAAAGACGTGCATGTTGGTGCTCCAGCAGCATAAACAGCCACTCACTCAGCTCTAGCTGCATTCAGGGACGACTCCTAGTGCCGGGTGGGACTAAACAATTTTGGGCCTGTAAGGGAGTGTTCTTCACTTGTCAGAGGAGGGGGGTGGCTGGGGTGTGACTTTGTTTGTTTATTTATTTTTATTTTGACCCTCCCCAAAGCTTGAGTCTCCCTGAGTGACTGGCGGAAAATTCACGACACTCCCTCCACCATGAATTAGATTATGTTATTAGATTTGTAAAATGTACCCTTTGGTGTTTGAAAGTTAAAAGTTGAAGATAAAATGTCACTATTTTAAGTTTAGATTTGGTCTGTTTTTGTTTGTTTTTTTCATAAGGAAGTGTTCATCGCACAGGGTGTGTTGAAGGACTGTCATAAATTTGAAATTGCATCAATAATTCCCATTTTTACAGTTTGTGTCAATGATAAATGGTGTGATTTTGGCAATTTGTAAAGAAAACATGCCTTCAAAGCACGGGCACATGTGCACACACATTGGTTTGGAAAGCGGTACAATAAACACAAAATAAAACCAGTATAATTTGTATGAAACCAGTTATATTTGTATGCCCATCCCCTCCTCCTCAGTGTTTCAAAGATTAAGACATGCCGCCTGCTTTTTGAACCCCCCCTCCCCCCTCATAAATAACGAATAGTCTGTAAGGGTCAGAGAGGCCACAAAAACCTTCCACTACTTTTTCTACAAAGGCTTTCAACACATATATTCAGGTATTAACTAAATACTAAAAAAACTTTTTGTGTCAGGATTTTTAAGGGCCCCTCTTCCACTTCCCCCTCACTACGACACCCCTGAGTCTCCCCCTGTACGGGGTTGGTTCATAACTAACCGCTTTATTTATGGTGAATAAATGCTAATGCTTTGTAGATCTGTTTTTGACTGTTTGACTGCTCACCTGGACCAAATTTACTTATTAACAGCTTATTAACAGGTATAACTGCAGACCTGATGGCTTATTAGAAAGTGAAAAACTCCTTTATAACACTGTTATTTCCAAACAGAAAGGATAATCACATGCTAAAGGGATTTTTCATCACCTGGCACCTGGTTCTTAATTACAGCTTATAACTGGTCTTTAAAGCGTTAGAAAAACATTTATTAACCATCAATAAATCCATTAGTTCCAACTTAGAAACCCTGTATGGGGTGAGGGGGTGAATTACTACAAAGCAGTGCTAAGATGTGAGCTTGTAATCACAGCTATTGTTGTGCTGCAGCTGAATGAATATAAAAGGACTCTAATTAGGATGAGTTGTGAAATGTGTATTCTGGGGGTGCCAGATTTCTGAGACCCTGGGGGCAGAACCTTTCCATGATAAGCCCTGATGAGGGCTCTGTGTGTCCCACCCCTGCGTGCCATCAGAGGTGCTGCACAGACATGTTCCTGCAATGCCTCTTGGCCCAACGCTGGAGCGCTTTAAAGGGACTGTGATCAACACGTGGGGCTCTCATCAGACATTGCATTTGAGATGATATCAACACTGAAATACTGAAAGGAGGAGGAGAGAGATTGCACTGACAACCTTCAGGCAATTATCAGCACAGTATCAAACATGACATTACCTTACCGTCTCACCCGTAGCTGCTGAAACCCCCTGAGGACATGTGAACATAAGCTGTGTCTGCAAGGAGGACCAACTGCCCCTGCTTTGATCCTGCTTTGATATGCTAACTGAATGAGTCATCAGATAAACCATTTGCCAACATTCAAAGAGACATGATGAATGATGAGAGATGCATATGACAAAATGTACATTAAGTAAAGGCTGTGTACATTGACACAGACACATGACACATGACACCTCACACGCTGCCACGATAACTCCACTAACCTTCATACAAACATAAAACGTTCTAAACAAGCATGATCTTGTCAGATGAAACCTCTGACCGCCCTCATGTTGAGTTCATCAAGGATCTTGAGTTACAGTTACAGTCAAGCTGATGTAAAAATGAACTCAAGAACAGGGTTTTATATTTATGTAGCCCGTGGAATTAGATGCCACACAGGACACATTTACTTCAAGGGTTCTTTGAGCGCCACATTTATTTCTGACCACATTTGCAACAGGTCATTCTTTAACAGAGTGTCTCAACTTCTCAGTCCAGGGGAGCAAACAACTCGTTTGTGGCTGACTTATAATGAAAATGAATAGAAAGAAAGAAATAATAAAAAAAAAACCCAAAATAAAATACGGCAGTGGACTGGCTAATTACAGAAAATATGAAATAACATCTGTTAAATACATATTTTACACCATAAACCGCAACTGTAAATGCACAAAATTAACCAAGAAATGTACAACATATTTTTCATAGGACACTTACATTCCAACAAGCTTCACCAAACACACGTGGGACTTCCCGGAGATTGCACTACTCCACACACAGTCAACAACCTTAAAATAGAGTTAAAACAATAATGTAAACCCTGTACATTTCTCTAGTAACAAAGTGAAATCACATAGTGCGGCTTTGTGCACGCCGAAATTACCATGTACTCGAGAACACCATGGTCGACGACCAGCTTTCTAAATGCCAGGACACAAACTCCAGTAGTGCCTAAATCAAACCATCTTGTTAAAATATCAACATATATTGTCTTTTCACATGTTTGTACATGGATATTTTACAAGATATATGTCTATTTACCTACTACTTTACACGATGGGACCGTCCACTCTGCATATTTCCGGGTTGTCCGCACGTAAAACAGGAAAAACAACTCTGGCACACATGCGGGGTAACAATAATATTACCACCTACTGCCGCCTTGTGGCCAAAGTTGGCAATAACAAGTGAGCCTGTGCCAGTGCACTTACAATCTGTTGTTACTCACTTTTAAAGGACATTACACCAAAAGGAAAACAACAAAGAACACATGTACTAACACTAAATTAACTAGGGGAATTATATCAACCCTAAAAGGAGAATAATACTGGATTTTACCACCCGGTTACATTTAATTAGAACTAAACTAATAACTTTAAACATTTTAGTTAACTGAAATGAAAATAAAAAAACAGACCTGAGGAAAAAAACAAAAAACAACTGAAACTATTTTGTGCACTAACACAACTCAGTAAAATAAAATAAACACGATGAGCATGAGGAGGCATCGATGCATATGTTTAAAGACACTGCTGTCTTCATGACTGTGAGTCAAGTGCCTTCATATATATTGTGCTTGTCTTGTACAACCTGTTCTGAACTTCTTAAATCTTGCCCCTGACAAATACCCCCCACCTACCCTAAAAAAAACTAAAAAAAAAAGAGCAAATCCACTCTGAAAACTAACTGAAACTAAACCTAACTAAAATAAAAAATTACCAAAATGCAAATTAATACTACAGCCCATCTTGTAACGAGATTACTTTAGCCACATTACAGTGATCTGTAATTTAAAGGCCCTGACAGACCAAGCTGACGGTCAGCTATTGGTCAATGTTAGACCGTCAATGAGCATCTGTCGCCCTAGTCGGTGCGATGTGTCATGCACCGCTGCCCCTTGTCAGCCCCCTGCCAGTGTTGTCAGAGCCCATCAGTGAATAACATTACTCTGACTGGCCATCAGCTTAGCACACAGGTAGAGAAATGGAAGTGAGGAAAGTAAACAAAAAGCTAAAGTCAAGAGGGAGTGAGACCAAAATAAACTTGTTACATAAGATACAATTATTTTTCTTTAACCACTGAGCTCTTTAGCAGAAATGTTTCCTGATGGTTGTGTTATTGTTCACTGGCGCATGGTAAATATGCTCTGTTCTTTCACCATTGGATTGTGTTGTTAATGTGCTAACTGGCTAACTAGCATCAAGACAGTCTTTTGGCTTCCCTTTTTGAATATGGATTACAGACATCTACCATCTGCTGGTGTAGAGAGTTATTGCCTCTCACACATGTGCAGAACGTACGTGCTGGTTGGGCATCAACTGTTGTCTATGCGTCTATTCATGTGCAACTTTTTGACCGAGCTCTGGTGACATGAGGCAATGCAGCAGTTTGGCGTGTCTGGGTCTTTAAGCAAATGTGGGCCAGGGGCATAAAATGAGGGGGCCAGTGTCCCCTTCCCTACCGCCTATCCACCTTCTTCCCGCCCCCTTGCTCAGACTACGCCCGTTTTCAAACCCATCCTTCATTTTGATCCTAACGACACACCTGTTGCGACGTTATCGCATCGACAAAATCTGTCCACAGACAGACATATAAACACCTGTCAAAATCCCTTAAAACGGCTTCTGTGGCAGTTCCTGTTACATTAGGTGTCCCCAGTGATGACAAACACACACACAGACTCACAAGGTGAAAACAATACCAGCCGCCGTCACGTTGTCACGGCTGGTAACTAATGAAAAATACAGAACTATAATAACTCTGCTCATAAACCTGCGCTCTTGTAATTCATAACCCCACCCCCTTGTGCAATTTATCAAGCTCTGACTGCAGAATTCGCGTCTGGTATTATTCCTTTTTTCCTGGAAATTACTTGTTGGTGCTGATTTGAAGTGTCACCCACATTCCTTGCATTTGTTTTGTTTTCACAATTATAAGTTCTGCATGAGACAACAGAGCCAGTGTAAACTGTTGTTCACATGTTCACCTGAGCAGGCCCGCCACATTTTCTCCCCTATGATACGATCTCGATCTGAGGCATTTCCAGGTGTGGGATTTGACAGATGAGTTGCAGCCCCTCTCACGATGTCAGTTTCCCCTGGGGGAAAACCCCTGAGACTCAGAGGCCTTCACTGCAAAGAGCAAGTACAAGCACTGGGACAAAGTCCTCCTCTACAGTACACTGTAAGACAGTTCAGTGCTCTGTTGTAACTGAGGAAATTAGAGGCCTTTGATTTTAGAAATTTTTAACTACCTTGCATATTTCTGTTTGAACTACGACCTGAAAAATGTTGATTTAGGCAGAAACATTTCCTGAAGTTTAAAGCTGCATCAGACAGGTTAGAATAATGACTGTGTTACTGTGTTGTCTTGAGTAACTTATCTTTATTATTTGTACTGATTTACTCTCCCCTGTTCACGTACACGTTCCTGCCTTACCGGTCTCCACAGACACTGCTGTGCCTCTGTATTAACATGTATGTTTCTTATGGAAATGTTTCATGTCACTCTTGATTCAGCTTGCTTTGAGGTGAGAAATTTCAGCCCGCTCTCATTCTGAACTCGTCAAATACGCTGCTTTGTCAGTGATTTCTAGCCTGGTAAGACCGTCCTGATGACGTGAGCTCAACATTCTGTTATGCTCTCTGTATCAGTCTGGACTCATCATGACAGACAAACTTCTTCAGCCTGTCAGCATAACCAAACACCAGGGAACATCTTCACCAAAAACGGAACCAGTGGATAAATCAAGCTTTTGCCAAATCCAATCGGAAGAACGGCAACTTCTTCTGTAAGAAACTCCACGAGTGCACACTGTTGTTCCAGTTTAATTGTTGTTATTGACTCTATTTCTGCAATAACTTCATGTATTGCTGTGTTTACTAACGTTAGAGTTAGCACTTGTTGCTTCAGGAGCTGCCATTACTGTTCTGCAGGCTGCGGCCTACATTTTACGTCATCAACTACAGCAATAATCCCCAGTTGACCTATGGCTAAGCCACGCCCCCTCCACTCACTCGGACAAACTATCAACATTCAGTGACCGGTGCTAAATGCTTAAATTATAAGACAAAGATTATAGGTCACAGTGTACACTTGTGAACCGCATCTCATTGCCGTCACCATCAAAAACAACAAGTTAAAGTGCCACTGAAGTTAAGGTTTTTGGCTCAGAATATGAGAAAAGGATAACGGCCTCTTTACCATTTTTAGATTAGATTAGATAGAACTTTATTAATCCCTTGGGAAGACTCCCTCAGGGAAATTAAGATTCCAGCAGCATTGGATAGCAGCACACAAAACGTAAAAAGTAAAAACAATTTGTAAAATATAAATATAAGATATATGATACAGACAGAGAATAAATAAGTAATTCCTTATTATATTCCTTATTGTGATGGCTGTGAGAGTGTCTCTCCGTTAGTTTGGTGCTACAGTATTTACACTGAATCATTCAGCATAACGTTTGCCAACCTTTGTTATCTCTGCCAATACAGATAAGTTAATGAAGCTAAGCTCCAGAAGTTAACGTTAGCTTAACTAGAGCCCTTTGGACAACAGCTAACAATGATGTACGATCACCAAAGTACAAAACTAGAACAAAATAGGCTAATGAACTCCCAGCAAACAAGGTGACATGATGAACAACGCAGCTAGGAGCTAACGTTAGGCTAACTTTAGCTAACGTTAGCTAGAGATGTTAAAGATAACTTTATATTTCTTTCCAGCAAAGTGACAATATGTTGCCTCAAACACGATGTTGACTTACCTTAGAACAGATGTAGACATCATTGTTAATCTTATTCACGTTGAGTTGATGTTGTGGTCTAACGTTACCACACAACTTTATCCAAAGGAGACACTTTTCTCGGTTGAGATGTGATTTAAAGTGTAAAAAATACACCTGGTCGCCCAGCCTCTCAGGATACCTTGTGTCAGAGTTGCATGTACCCCATGCACACCGTTTGACCATTTTTAAACTTCAAATCTCTGAAAAAGCTCATAAAACCCAACAAAACTGACTTTCTGTAATGCATTTCAATGGACGTCCAGGCAGAGAATGTCCGAGTGTATGGGAATGGCTATACGCACTGTGATTGGCTCATCGCGTTTGAGGGCGGGGCTTAGCCATATGTAAGTTGTCTGCGTCATAGACATATATACATAGACACCGCATCGACTGCCTGAGCGCGTCCTCGCCAGCCGCCATCTTGGATGGGTCTCGCTTCGCCTCCACAGTGCATTCACTTCTATTGAGGAAGGAGCTGTATGCACAAGGAAAATAGAATAACTCACTGAATTTTCAACTGATTTTCACGCGGTTTGGTTTGTTACAAACAGCACACATGTAGTTATGATACAGGATGCTTTCGTACATTAAAAATGCGGGATTTCATGCTTTAATACTTCCTGCAGATAGCAACAGCATGTTATTTAGGTCACAACACAGTTATTTTATTCACCTCAACCCCAGAGTGGGATGGATACATATATATACATACATATATATATATATATATATATATAGCCTATAGGCTATAGATAGATATACACACACATATACACTGTATAAACACAATATACACAATACAAAACATAGTATAGCATATTAATAAATTTATTAATATATTTTAATAAAGAAAAAGCTCTATTGTTGATTGAGTTTATTTCTCATACACACCCACTCTCTTTTATACCCACAGCCATCAGACTTAATAATTCTTTGTTAAATAGATGATCTTACAGACTTCTTTGAAATTTTCTTTTCGGGGATTAGTAAAGTTATTCTTATTACACTGACTGCTGTGATCCCTCAAAAGTAGTAAAAAACATTTTCAGTATTTACATAAACACTGAAATTAATTTTGGTATTGGTATTATAACTATGAAAATGGGACTGTGGTCAAGATAATTTGAAAAAAGATACAGAAGGATGAGCAGCAGGGGATATTTGCAGCACAGCTGGTGGAAAAGTGAATTTGTGCACAAAGGTGTGCTAGGCAAGGCAAGGCAAGGCAAGTTTATTTGTATAGCACAATTCAACACAAGGTCATTCAAAGTGCTTTACAGAGACATTAAAAGCAACAAGACACAATTTAAAACAATAAAAACAGTCGATTGAAAAGGGAAATAGAAATTGAGAATGATAGTGATAATAATAAAATACAGTAACATAAAATAAAAACAGGCTCAATACATTGAACCGTCAGGATAAGAAAAGAAGTAAAATAATAAAAGGCATAAATCAGCAGTGTGTAGTTAAAAAGTACGGGCAGCAGAATACAGCAGGTAAGTATTTAATCTAAGAGTACGCTTCAGTAAACAATAGTGTTTTTAGCCCTGATTTAAAGGAGCTGACAGTTTGAGCAAACCTCAGATCTACATATTATGCGATACATAATATGCTATACTGTCTTTTGTATTGTGTATATGGTGTTTATACAGTATGTTTATACAGTATATAAATACTATATATATATATAGCCTATATATATATCTATATATATATATATATAGATATATATATAGATATATATATAGGCTATATATATATATAGTATTTATATACTGTATAAACATACTACCTAAATAACATGCTGTTGCTATCTGCAGAAAGTATTAAAGCATGAAATCCCGCATTTTTAATGTACGAAAGCATCCTGTATCATAACTACATGTGTGCCGTTTGTAACAAACCAAACCGCCTGAAAATCAGTTGAAAATTCAGTGAGTTATTCTATTTTACTTGTGCATACAGCTCCTTCCTCAATAGAAGTGAATGCACTGTGGAGGCGAAGTGAGACCCATCCAAGATGGCGGCCGGCGAGGACGTCGGCTCCAATAGGCAGCGGCAGTCAATGCGGCGTCTATGTATATATGTCTATGGTCTGCGTGCATTGTCGTCCACGGTGCGGATACCTGATTGGCCCCAGTATGATTTTAATTTCTGGAAAAAGTTTTGAGTGGCAGCGAGTCCAGACTGATACAGAGAGCAATCGTGACCAGACAGAACCTTTCAGGGTGTTATGACACGCTGCTAGTTGGCCGGATGGCACCTGTTGCAGCGGCATGATATGGCGCTGGACAGCGTCAGTTCGAAATGCTACCAGAAACATCGCAATATAAGGAGCTGGAAAATCCCTACAGTGGTATGGTAGGGGTGGTGGTTGGTATCAAATCCAAGACTTTTACCTGACAGCCAGGTGTTCACTTTCTATGTGAATGTCGAGCCAAACCATGATGTTTTTTTCACATGCTTGCGCAACCCAGTCTCACTTTGAAGTCGTCCAAATCTGGCACTTGGTCAGTGACTTCTAGCGTCCGATGCTGATGAAAAAAAGCCGTCTTTTCATGTCAATGAAAATGAAAGTTAAGATGGTGAAAGTCCAAATAGGGAAGGCAGGATGGGCGGTGGATTGGTCTAACAACCACCAACTTTTACTCAGGAGGTTGGTGTTCGCTCCCTGTAAGATTGTAAAGCCAAACCCTGTGCCTTTGTTGCCTAAACTCAACCACATGCGTGTATTGGCTAAACTTTATCATATGCATTTGTTGAAGGGAAAAAAAGTCAATTTGCGATGTTTTATCGACGTAGTGCTTTTATTTTGAAAAAGACTGTATGTAGTATTTATATTTCCTGTGAAAACAGAAGTGTTTTTTGAAAGAAGACAATGCATGTAACAGGCTGAACTTGACACGTTGTCCCAGAACATGCACAACCAACACACCCAGGGTACCTTGCGCGTCTTATCTCAACGTGGAAAGTTCATGACCAAACGTCGATATGTGACGAGGTCGGAGTGAGAATGTGTTGGTTTGTGTTGCACAAAGAAATAAACATAAATAAAAGGTGTTTTACTGACATTGTAAGTTTATTTTGAAAAGGACTGTATGCGCATAACAAGCAGAAACTGTGTATTTCCTGTGAAAAAAGTGTATTGAGAAAAGACACAATGCTTTTAGAATACCTAGAGTGTAATCTGTAGACATGAACAGCACTGACAAGCAGCAATAAACACTGTTTAAAATTCATGGTGGTGCAGGATCAATCTGGGGTGTCATTTCATCATTTGACATAAAGGTCTTGCCTGATGGAGTGAAGTTTGGAGTCAGTTTACAGACTTCAATGACACCCTCTGGCTGAACTTCTCAGGTTGTTTTTCTTTATTAAAGAAAACACTTTTCACTTTGTGCCTCTGGCATTCATTCTAATATATTCTTACAGGACCCAAACAGCAAAACCACATCAATGGTCTGTTTTCAAACATTATCTCAACTCCATGTCATAATGCTGCTGGGGCGTAATCACAATACAAACACCCCCAATATAAAAACACTGATTTTGACTTTTAATACTCTGACAGTGTGCAAAATATTTAGCACAAATCAACATTAATTTCCAATACATTTAACACACTGACGCTCCAAAGAATCACCTTTTGTTCAGGTTGTGAATGGACTGGATACTAGTTTTGTTAAGACTGCGAAGCATAGGTTACATAATCTGTGACCTTATTTATGTACACTCTACTAATAGAAGTAAATTTACAGCTGGTAATCAGACAGAAATTTGCAGTCTCAGCAAGACCAATATGCAGTATAGCCATGAATCCCAGTATTCATGCTTTGGCCGTTTGACCTGGATTTGACATCATAGCAATAACCATGAACAGGAACAAGGACATCCATCCTGTCTTAAGAAAAGCACTTACTGTAAGAGGCAAAGCCAAAAAGGTGAAGATGAGTAGCTGATTCTGTGGTTGTGTTTTTATGGAAGTTTCTTCCATTAACCAAATGCTGCTCCTTATGGCATGTTCAACGTGATATCAGGCAAAAGACGGAGGCATAAAGGTAAATAATAAAGGATCAACATAAAGCTTCACCTGCAGCGATCCATTATGTAATCATGTCGACACGTGTTGTTCAAATATGAACAAATATGAACAGCATTCAACAGTTTACCGACTAATCTCTAATGTTGACTCTTGTGGACTCAGAGGACAGAGAGAGAGGGAGGGAGTGTAGGAAGCTGGAGAAAGGGCAGGCACACGGGCCTTGAGGCGGATTTATACTTGTGCATTACCTTACATTGACTTAACGTGCTGCTAGGCTAATTTATACAATGTAAAATGCCATAGGCTTGTGCTAATAATGTTAGCATGTTGTATTTGTGGGGAAAATGTGTCCAGATAAAGACAAGTGTTTGTCTGTGAATGCTGCGAGTTATAGTGAAGCTGATTTGTGTACTTGTGTTTGAAATTGTCTCTATTAAGCCATGTTTAATGTGTGTTTAATGTGTGTTTTGAATCAACTCAACTTTACAACACTTCACAGACACTCAATGCATAGCCTACGGGTCCATGTCACTGGTTCGACAGCCCATTGGTTCGACATCCCATTAGTCCGACTGTCCGCGGTGCTGAACGGCTCGCGGCGGGCGTATGCTGCGCCGCGACCGGCTTGAGGCGGAGCAGGCTCACAGCTTATGTGTTTGTCACTTTCTTTTTCATTTTAACCCACACCATGATCTTTTCCTGACCCTAACCAAGTGGTTTTTGTGCCTAAACCTAACCAGACCTTAACCTTAGGGCATCATGATGATTTCGGAACGGACTTCGGAACAATGAGTTTAATATGGTCGGAACAATGGGATGTCGAACCAATGGGCTGTCGAACCAATGGGCAGTTCCCTAGCCTACACCGTAGCCTACACATGTGGCCTATGTCGTTGTGGACATTTTTACTTGTGCGGTGCTGTGTCTGCAGTTACACCTCCAACACACTAGTCGGCAGTGGAGTTTTTAACCCTTCTCTACGTCCTGTGTGTTCTCTGCATTTGAGTTTGAGTTTTCATTGAGTTGTTATAATATTGTAAGGGAAAATATACTTTTATTTTAAGGCTTGAGCTGGAAAAATGTGCAAAATATTGAGAAATGGAGTGTGTATGAATGTCACTGTTGTGACACTGTATGCAAAAATGTACTGTGATTTGATGACCTCATGTTCTTTGTTTCTTCAATTAAAAAAAAGTTAGAAAAAAAGAAGAGTGTCAGTTCAGCTGGTCCAAACAGAAACTCACAGTCAGTTTAGTAACCTATCATTAAGTTGCGTGACCCCAGTTCTTCATCTGGTTTGATACAAATCATCAGCTAGAAAAACAGGAAGCCAGCTGTGCAGGACACGTGACAATCCTCCAGGCTCCTGTTAACTGACAGCATTAATGACAGATTTTATGGCTCGTACAAACGCCTCAAGGCTACGAGGAGATGGACGGCACTTCACTGTGTCTCAAGAAACTGCAACTGTCTGAGAAAACTCCTGCTGACTGGGACAGTAGCATGTTTTTACTGTTTTTCAGTGACAGATTTTGCTGCACAAAGCCTCTAACATGAAAATAAATCAATCATACTTTAAGAAAAGCATTCATATCTTACACACGTATTTAAAAACAGTCTTACAACACCAAAAGGCTTCATTAGTTTGACACAATCTGAGTTTTCCCCTTTCATTTGGCTTTAGTGGTGCATAAACTAATTTTTACAAAGTAATAGTCAAACAGACAATCTTGGGGCTTGAGGGGCCTGTAGGATTTGGTGAGACTTGCATAATTTCTCCAAGAATTTTTTTCAGCAACAATCTCTACAGTTACTCCAGTGAGTATAGTGCTGTCATAGTAAATGTAAATTATAGCCACAGCTACAAAATGAAGCCTAAAGTTGTAATAAACCCAAATGATCCTTTAATGACGGCTCCTCAGAAGCAAACAGAAAGAAAAGCTGCTCTCTACAAACACACGAACACTCATATTTTTAGACACTCGGAATAAAGAGTGAGCTGCTGTACGAGTCTTTGCCCTCCTCTCCGCCGTCACCCTTTTGATCCTCCAGAAGTTTATCCAGGAGGTTCGGTGAGTCCGACTCTATTCCTGGATCTTCATCCAGAGACTGGCCCTGTGGCTCAGGGTCCAGCTGGTGTTCTGAACGCTGCGGGAGGTCCAGTATGTGTGGATGAGGATGATCTACACCCTGAGCATCCAGCTGAGGAATCATGGTGGTCAAAGACATGGACAGGGGCATGTGGACCAGAGGTGAAGTTGGGAGGGCTGCAGAGCCAGGGGCGAACTGGACCCCCGGGTTCGGCATGGTAGATATGGTGGTAATGGGCTGGGCCCAGGGGAGGTAGGTCAACCCTGAGTCTGGGAGATCCATTTGAGGGAGGGAGCCGGGTGCGGAGGCCACAGGTATGGTCTGAAACAACAAGAAATAGAACTGAAATGTTTGAAAGATTGAGCAACTAGAGAAATTTGGTCTTGATCTTTCTTTGGTCAACCAAGTGCCCTCTTTAACACAAAGGCCACAGAATGCTAACAACATTACTCTGAGAGTCTGTAAGAGTCTCATTCTATAAGCTAGCAAAATCATAATGGTATCATGTATAAATAAACAAACTAAGGCATCCACTGGAACCAACTATGTTGACTTAGCTTGTCAGAAAAGGGGGCTAAATAACACAAATAAATTTAGGCTTTATTTTGGCAAGGGAAATACTGTAATGGTCATTTTTAAAGGGGTCTCTTAACTCTCCCCTCAAGACTTTCAGAGGCCCCATCTGCCCACCCACATTAAGCATTTCTGGGGGCACCACTGCTTAACAAGCTTTAGCAATCAGATTATTAAGGTCAGTACCAGGCTGCAATCCTGTACCAGTCCATGCAGTGTTGATTAATGGGCCTCAAAGAAGTGATCTGACAGGAACTGATCAACCGATCATCCTGGTCTAACCCTCTAACCACCCCACTGCAAGGGTATTTTTTGTGCTCCTTTTTCAATACTGTACTTCTACTCTTTACTCTAGTATATTTTTGAGCCAGCAATCTACTTTTCACTTCACTGCATTTGCCATTTATGCCTTTGTTACAACCAGTGTGTAGGGGTAAGAGCACGCAAGAAGCACCTCAGCTGCAAACCAGGCGGCCAAAGTATAACCCTCGCCTGGACTAAAGCATCTTGGATTTTTTGAAAATGTATTTTTAACCTCCTCAGACCCGAACTTGTGTTCTGTATGCAGTTTTAACCTCTCCTAGCTATTTAGGATCAGTAGGACCCGATAAGTATAAAAAACTAACATTTGTCAACAATAATAAAGTCTCAATGTCCTCGAAAGAGTACTTCCTAATTAACTGTGTCTTGTTACTGTTGCTGAAATTGGTCAAATTTGTCGCCATATCAAACAACTAACATTAAGAATCATAAATAAATGGCTGCAGACTGACTTGGCAGAGATGGCTGCCATCTTGTTTTACATGGATTAGTGTATTGTGCTCTTACTACCACTAGATGGCACAAAAAGTGTCCACGAACGAGGACAACAGGTCCAAGTTAAGCAGAATGAAGTATACTGTCAAGTAAACCCAAAATACTATGTCCTCATACAAGGACACGGGGTCTCAGGAGGTGAAGATGTTTTTTTTGCATGTCAAGAAACACATCCTGTTGACGTTACAATGAGTGCAATGAACATGAAACTGGCTGCACTGACAAACGTCACAGAGTCGCCAGCCTCTGACCTCATGACAGCCGCAGCTAACAGGGATGTTAACATTACCAGTTAGCTAATGTTAGCATGTTTGCTTTTAACGGTTATGTTACATGTTAACGTGCCAGTCAGAGTGCACACTATCGTGCATGTATTGTATTGTAGAAAGTGAGAAATTAATGATTTAATTAAATAGTTTTTACAGTATATTCATAGATTTTATACGTATATAGAAAAAGCATATAATTTTGTTTTAGATAGCGACTGACTATGTATATAAAAGAAAAAGAAAACCATGATACAGATGGGTTTGCCTTCTTCAGGATACATAGCAAATGGCACCGTTTTTAAATTAATATTCTTTTTTTTATCATTTATCTTTAAACACAGGTATATTTCCAAGGTGGCAGTCTAAAACACTTGCAACGGCCCGCACTCTCTACGGGCCCCAGTGCAACTGCATTGCCGACACTGTCTATATTTACACCCCTGTCATAACCCCTTCTTCACTGTCCATCTGTGTCCTTAGCATGTTTCATACAATGTTGGTGTTCCATTCACTTCACTCACTGATGAATACGTGGCATAGAATCTCTCTCATGACAGATAAATGACTTTTAAATCTCAGACGCAAATAAATAATTGCAGGTAGTCGGCTGTATTTGATGTGATGTGGCTCTTTGAGGCAGCAGGATTGTTTTGTCTCTTAGTGCCAGACTGCACCTGCATCAGGAGGCTGACAGAGTGGAGCAGAGAGGAACTGGGGCCTCAGTCCAGCTCAGCAGCTGCCAGGTGTGTCCTTTGGAATCAACCCATGATCATTAACAGCTTCTCTCTGCTCCACACAATCAAACCAGCAAAGCAGAGACTACTCCTGTAACACTGCTGGGCTCACAATGGGAAGAAATAAATAAATAAATTATCACATGCAGACTTTTCTCCTACTCACCCCAAAGTTAGTGAGCAATGGTGTGTGTGTGTAGGTCAGCATGGTGTAGCTGGGACACAGAGTCTGCATGTACACATCTGCAGTGAGGGTGGGGGTTGCTGGGTAGGCCAGAGTCTGAGCTGAAGGGTCCTGCTGGTTGTACTCAGATGACGACCAGGATGTTACAGCAGGCTGCAGGCAGGCGCTGCTGACAGGTGGTGCAGCTCTCCATCCTGCACACTGCAGCCCTCCATCAGCGACTGCAGTCGGCGGCTCAGCTGGGGAGCCGCTGGCAACGTCAGAGCCAAACATGCCTGATTTTGAAAGAGGAGTTTCGAGCATAAGTCTTCAGAGACAGGCAGAGACACACGCTCTACTTCCAGAAATCAGTTTAATAAATACGTCATGTAACTCTCAGATGCATCTGAATGAACAATTACCTTGTGTGTATGATGACTGGTTGTTGCTTGTGACCAAATCCTAAAAGAAAAGTGAATTTAGCACATCAGTAATTTGCAGTAGAACCACAAGCACACGTTGCTGCTGTAGAATAGGCTATAGTGTAATGTTGATATATAAATATGCAGTATTTATACTTGTACAGATCGAGTCCAGGTGTGAGCAGCAGCTGAGTTGAGATTATAATTAAAGTGTGTTTTGTCAGTGTATTCACACACAGGTACAGTCTTGAACGGTTGTCGCGTGCAAAATAATCTTTATTAACTGATTCATGTCTAACTAAGGTGGTAGCGGCACCCCAATTCTGGGGTGTCATTCATCCCGCCGACTCAGGCAACCGAACATGGCCATGACTTCTTCCAGCATGTTGAGTTTGGGTCAGTATTGGGCCAGGTCAATTTGACTACAGCCCAGTGTCAGCAGGCAGATTAAGGCCAGTTTATCTGGCTCGATTATGGGGCGTCAATCATGTCAAGTCTTTGCTGAGTCAGGCGACCAAACACGGTCCAACCTACGTCTGCAGCGTGCTGAGTCAGGTCATTTTTGACAATGGTCCAGTGATGGTAGTGTTGACGGCCAGAATCAGGCCGGTTTATTTGGTCCAATATTGGGGCATCAGTCATCCTGGGTCTCAGCTGAGATTGGCAACAGGATTCGGCCCACCTTTTTTCATTCAGCGTGCCAAGTTTGGGTCGATACTGAGCCAGGTCATTTTTGAGTGATGGCAGTGTCAGCAGGCGGATTCAAGCCAGTTGTCTGCCTCAATTCTGGGGTGTCATTCATGCCACATCTTAGCCAATTCTGGCAACCAAACACGGCCCAACTTATTTCTTCTGGCGTGCCGAGTTTGGGTCAATACTGGGCCAGTGATGGCAATGTTGGCAGCTGGTATAGGGCCAGCTTATTTGGCCCAATTCTATGGCATCATTCATCAAGTCTTAGCTGACCTAGTCAATGGCCAGACTTACTTCCTCCAGCATGCTGAGTTTGGGTCAATACTGGGTCAGGTCATTTTTGTCTACAGCCCAGTGATGGCAGTATCAGCAGGCAGATTCAGGCCAGTTTATCTGCCTCAATTCTGGGGTGTTGTTCATCCCAAGTCTCAACCAACTAAGGCAGCAGGATGCGGCCCAACTTATTTCTTCCAGCATGCCAAGTTTGGGCCAATGCTGGGCCAGGTCATTTTGCCTGCCTGGGCCAGAAATTGTTTTTAAAGCTCTGCCAAATAGATAAAATATAAGTTAGAGTATGTAATTCTGTCTTCCACTGGGGCAGGGCTGGTTCTGTAACTGCCAACCTATTTATTGGCATATTGTATATATCATTGCATCAGCATATATTTACGTTTCTCATTGGAAATGTTTTTTCCTAATTACATATCTGTGATCCACAAGATTATAACCTACGTCAGATCCCAACGAGAAAAAAACACACAATGGCTGAGAGTCTATCACACACAGCAATTAACTGGAAACTTCCAAGCTGCAATTTAATAATTGATCAGATTGCGTAAGTGGATATCATATTCCCTGAAGGCACAACAGTCTGTTGCTGTCAGTGAGAGAGGGTGGGGTTATTATTTTCTTAAGATCCAAAAACTTTCAGAACCAGTGTTTTACACGAATGGATAGAGATCTGATAAATCTTAGCTGTACTGGAAATATCTGGACATTTAACCATTTATCCAGAAAAAAAAAAGTGCGCTGAACAACAAACACAAGCTAAAAGAAAAAATAGATAGGAGGGTACTTTTAAGGTATCATGTTTTAGGCGGGACTATCATTTATGACCGGCACACTGACACACATTTTGCACCTAATTTCGAACTGTTCAGACCCTTTCAACCAAAATGAATATAAATTGCGGATTTTTCTTGACCTGCAGTGTGAACTGTGATGACATCAGCTAGATATATAAGAGATAGAGAAGTCAATAGTAGAGAAGTAAAATGAGAACTCAACAGTGCATTGTGCAATGCCTTCCGTTGATGACTCATTCCTTGATTACAGAGGTTCTGCACAAAACAGGTGAAAACGTGGGCTGGTTCACTAGATAGCACCAATGTTTCCAGAATCTTGAATGTAACTGGTTCAAGAACCAGAGCTAATTTGGTGGGAAAGGGGTATGAGGGGCACTGTGTCCAGCAGAGAGCTCAAATAAGCCAAGTAAGGCTTGAAAAAATGTTTAGAGCTAAGAAAAATAGTGTGTACAGAGGCAAAAAGAGAGCAAAAGGAAATAAAACACATAAGTACAAATCAGGCATTAAAATGAAAAGCTTTGATATAAAAATATAATTTGAGCAATAATGTAAGAACGGGTAATGCGCTCACCAGCCTGATCTCCTCAGGCAGAGAATTCCATTGCTTATAGTGGCCTCAATGGCAAAAGCCTGGTCACCTTTAGTTACCAGCCTTGGTCGAGGGATCACAAGTGAGGGCAGGCTTGAAGATCTCAGGTCAGGACTTGGAGCACAGGTCGTCAGAAGATCAGCTATATAACTGGAGCTAAACTATGTTGAGCTTTAAAAGTTGACGTTTAGTGGCAACTAATGAAGTGAGGCGAGAATCGGGGTGATATGTGACCTATGATTTGTCCCAGTTAAAATACGTGCTGCAGCATTCTGCGCTGGTTGAAGCCGAGCTACTGAAAATTTACTGAGGCATGTAAACAGTGTCTTACAGTAGTCAAGGCATGAGAAGGCATGAATAAGCTTTTCGAGGTCAGCAAAAGACACAGCTGATTTAATATTGATAATATTTCATAGCAGGATTTAATGAGATTATTGACATGTGGTTCAAAAAACACTTGAGAATCAAAAGTGATGCCTACATTTCTGAGCGTAGATTTTATAGAAGTTGCCAGACGACCAATAAACAGTTGTAATTTCTTTGCTAAGTGATCCGGGCCAAAGATTATTACTCCTGTCTTGTCTGAGTTCAGCTGCAGAATATTACAAGTCATCTATTTTTAATAGTAGTGAAGCACTCCATTAAAGTGTTCAGACAGCAAACATTATCCGACTTAAATGACAGGTAGATTTGGGTGTCATCAGCGTAGCAGTGGTAGGACACCCCATTAAAATGACCGATAATAAAAACAAAGTAGGACCAAGAATAGATCCCTGTGGCACTCCACACATTAGTGAAGCTGAAGACAAAACTAAATTACCAATGGACATTTTGTCAGTCTCCCTGCTTCCTATGTTACCTCTCTATGTGTTGCATTTGCACACCCAGATTTCTATTGTGCAGAACCATGTGTGTATATTCTTGAAAGACATCTGTATGCACCTATGAAGGAGTGTATGTGCTCTGCATGGTCCCTACAAGGGTGAGTGCGTGGCAAGCAGCAGAACAGTGAAGAATCTGTAGTGAGACATCAGTGAAAAGAACAATAGAGCCGGCAGCAGTGACGGTGCTGACTGACAGCTAGTGTCAGTATTTAGGTGCCGCTTGACGCCAGCAGCAGTGAAATTGTGCATCCACCTGCCTGCAGACAGCCAGCAGGGCATGTTCAGAGGCAGCAGGGCATGTGCTGTCAGATGCCTGAACAACCGCAGAGGTTCTGAGGAGCTGGTTAGTGTTACGGCTTTGACAGCAGGCGGAGAATTACAGCACTCTGTCATTACGCCAAAAACTAAACTCCTCTGATGTCAATTTTACTCAAGTGCTGAGGGTCACAGGACTCTGAGAGATGAACCAAGAAATATTAAAAAGCTGAAAGTAAACAACCTTTTTTTTTAAAGAGACAGTGGATTGCTTCAGGGCCGAGGGTAGGTTCAGTTTTAATAACGTCAATTAACCTATTTTACATTACAACCTATTTGTGATAATGTTCGTGCTGACTGGGTGTGTTTAACTGTAAACTGAGAGCACTCCAACAAAGCACTGTGGCAAACACAAGGATCTCAAACCAAAGCTCTGTGTCTAAACAATAATCCAGTGCGCATTATGTCACCCTGCTGCTGTTTAAATCTGGCTCAGCAAATCTGCATATAAATGACCTGCCCTCTGATTTAAAGTGGGAAACTGTCAGACATTAAAGGGACAGTTCACCCCAAACAGTGATACAGCCAGGGAGACCATTTGTCCTGCTGTTGAGAAAACTCTGCCTTCACTTTGATACAACAGCAGTGAATGGATTTGTGTCTGCGGTGCTCATAGTGATGAGAAATTACATTTAAAACATTCTTTAGTAATATTTTTCCAAATTAGGCCACTCACTGCTCCGTCCAGCACTCTCTGTTTTTCCTCATCAGTGGTGACAAGTCTGCACCTCGTTTATCGTCCACAGAACGAGGCTGCTGTGAGAGGCAGCAAAACATCCTTTCATTTTATAGTTACAGTTTACTAATAAAACTCTCCACAGTATGAACAGTGGTTACATGAGCCTCAAAACCAGACACAACTCAGCCCTGAGCAGAGTGACCGTCCTCTACTGACCAATCAGACTGCAGTGTTCACAGCTCCACCTTTTAGTACCAGATCTGTGTGCTAGGTACCCCAACAGAGAGGGGACCAAACATGGGGACGCTAAGGAACGCTTCCATTGGTACCATCCACAACTTTTCACAGTGGGATTTAGTGTCCCAGTTTCTCACTGTAAAAAACATGCTGCGAGCTACTCTCATGCCTCTGCGCTGGCAACAGCCGTAGTCAGAGGTATTATGTTTTTGGGTTGTCCGTCCCTCCATCCCTCCATCCCCCCATCCCTCCGTCCAACTGTCCCTCTGTCTTCTGTGCTGCCGAGGGGAAGATGTGTGTGAAGCGTCCATGTTTTCACAGACATGGACAGTTGACTGGTGCACAGAGGCACACAACCACGGGCCGTAATTTTAGTTTCCTAATATGGAAATGCCCTGCTGGCATTTTAATGAATGAATGAATCAAATTACCTACATCATGTTTCTTTAAATTGTTTTTAAAGAAACAGGTCAACATTTTTGGGAACATCTTTATTTGCTTTCTTGCCAATAAAGAACAGTGATTCACTGTCAGGTAAATATGAAGCTGGCTGTTAGCTGAAACAGAGGACTCTGTCTAAAGATAAAAAATGTGCTTACCAGCATTTCTAAAGCTCAGTAATCAAAGGCACTGTGCAGGATTTTCTTTAAAAGCAACATACAGACTCACACAAAAGTAATCCCTCTCAATCATCACTTATCAGCACCTGTCCTCTGTCTGTATTTTCTTCTTATTTTGGTTTGTTTGGGATGTTTCTGGGTGTCATCATTTGGGTAGTGGTGTGTAGCCTCCTGCCAATAGCAGCACAAAGTCAGGGGACTTAAAAGTGTAGTGACCGGCCGTCTCTGTCCTCTGCTCTGTGGATGGCAGCTGCATGTCTGTGTGACGGTTTGATGGAGGGTGAGGTTGAGCCACATGCACACACAGAGACAGAACAAAGAAGCCGAACGGACAGGATGAAACATGCGCTTTAGCTGAATTCACACAAAAATGAGCAATACGGCGCCTTCCTGCCGGCCTGTGCGGAGGTGTGGGTGTGTTTATTTGTGCTTTTGAACGTAATTGCCATGACACAATTATAAATATTGTTATATTTCTCTCGGCTTGACCAACGCTGCTCTTTTTAGTTTCATTGAGCCAAGGAGGAGGGGCCAAGTCTGAATGCGCTGTTTAGAAACTGTGAGGGGCAAATCCGGCATAGTACGCCTTTAACTTGTCACACATTAGGTTTTGTTTTTTAAATCTGTGAAAAATCAAATATGACAGTGTTTTTGATCATCAATATTGATGAGATTTTTGATAAATTATCATCAGTCATGTGGATATAATGATTAAGTGGGTAAAGGTAAAAAATAGAACAGCTAGAACAGTCTGGTAAATTCAGGATATACATCACTTTACAATAATGCAGCCTTTAAATCCAGGAAAAGACAACAGTTGCAGAAAAATTAGTCCAAGCATTGGTTACTTCCAGGCTGGATTATCGCAATTCTTTATCACCAGGTTGCTCCAACAGGTCTCTAAAGACTTTCCAGCTGATCCAGAATGCTGCGGCACATGTACTGACAGGAACTAAAAAAAGACGTCATATTCCTCCTGTTTCAGCTTCTCTGCACTGGCTTCTTGCAACATCCTTCTCCTCACTTACTAAGCTCTACATAGTCAGGCTCTGTCATATTTTACAAAGCTCATACTGTAGTACCCTATTATCCATCCAGATGACTGTGCTCCCAGAATGCAGGGTTACCTGTGGTTCCTAGAGTCACTAAAAGTAGAACAGGAGCCGAAGACTTCAGCTATCAGGCTCCTCTTGTGTGAAACCATCTTCCAGTTTCAGTCTAGGAGATAGACATCGTCTCTAAAATCATTGAAAACCACAGCTTGGTCAGTGACTTTCAGCGTCAGACACCAACAAAAAAAACGTCCCTTTATGTCAGCATGATACGCAGCCAGTCACTGTTATTGTTTAAAGGCTTCCTGTGACGTCAGGGGGAAATGCGGAGGGACAACAACATAAGTTAAGGGGCCGGAAGTCTGAGTAAGGCAGGTGGGAGGGGTGGTGGATGGATCCTACAACCACCAACTTTCACCTGGAGGCTGGTGTTCACTTCCCAGATTGTAAAAACCAAACCTTGTTCCACTTTCCTTAACGCAACCACATGCTTTTGTTGCCCAACCCCAACCATGTGCATGTGCTGGCTAAACCAAACAATGTGCGTTTGTTGTTGAAGGTAAAAAACTGTCAATTATCGGTGTTGTACCAACATAGTGGGTTTATAAGTCTTGTGTGTGATTTATCCTGGCTGAAATATGAGCAGAGGAAATCTCTGCTCGTCGCTAGGCTAATTTATACAATGTAAAATGCCATAGGCTTGTGCTAATAACGTTAGCATGTTGTATTTGTGGGGAAAATGTGTCCAGATAAAGACAAGTGTTTGTCTGTGAATGCTGCGAGTTATAGTGAAGCTGATTTGTGTACTTGTGTTTGAAATTGTCTCTATTAAGCCATGTTTAATGTGTGTTTAATGTGTGTTTTGAGTCAACTAAACTTTATAGCACTTCACAGAAACCCCACCGCCAACTAGTGTTTTAGAGGTGTAACTGCAGAGTGACACAGACACACCACTGCACAAGTATGAATGCTCACAACAGTGTATACCACATGTGTAGGCTGCGGCGTAGGGTCTGCATAGAGCTGACGCGCAAGTATAAATCCCGCTTTCTCTGAACCCTGAAACACGCTGTATCTTCATGTCAAAAATGACAAATGCTCTCTGGTGCCCACTCTTCTACCACTACTGAGAGCAGTGTATGTGGAGAGAAATAAAATAAAATAAAATAAAAATTGCCTCGGGCACCAAATGTGCTCGGACCGCCACTGAGTGAAAAACAAACTTAAACTCAAAGGTCAAAAGTACACAGAGACAATTTGTTCACAAACACAGGAGCGAGCTGAGGTTAAAGAGCTCTTGAACGATCTCCAGTGTGAGTTTCAAAAGCAGGTTTCTACTTTCCACAGAAAGTAGAAATGCTGTCACAGTGAAAGATGAGCATTATCAATTACATTTCCCAGTTCATCAGAAGATAACTTACAACTCCACTAGTAACCGAGGGCTGCGTCATGTTTTTCTCTCTCTTATCAGTGGGTGTGTGTGAGGGGAGTCTGCACATATGTGCGTGTGTGTTTGTGTGCATGTGCAGCAGGCGTAATAAATAGCAAGTGGGAGGGCTCTTTGGCAAGGCTGCAAGTAATTTTGCATAGGGCTGTGTGCCCAGCCCTGGAGCCATACAGGGAATGGCTGTAACTGTCATGGAAAAACACCTGGATTATATAAGGACAACCCCCCCTTGCTCTGGGATAGGCCCTGGGACCTGACTGCTCACATCCTGATGGCCCCAACAGGGCCCTTCCTCTCAGCTCTTGAACATGCCATCTATAATTTGTTCAATAATTTGCCAGTTGGAAAAGTTACTCCCCTCAGAACAATCTAGAGCTGCTGCTTGGCAAGGTCCACTTTTACAGCCAGCTTTATGCATCTGGATGTTCAGCTGCTTTTCTTTGATCTCTGCAGCGGTGTCTTTGCTGCAGATAGCATAAAGATTATTGACACCATTCATGTACATGACAGCTCTGTTGAGAGAAAAATTCTAGCCTGGAGACTAATGGTAATATATCATCAGAAGGCCTTATTAGAAATGCAATGTGGTGTTTAGAATTGATCCCAGAAAAAAAGATGTCATGTGTCATGAAAACTATTGCAACAAAAGTTCATGAGCTTGAGTGAAACACCTCACTGTTACTGTCCGAGCCCCCTGACAAGAGCTGTTTGTGCTTTTGTTTCTCAGACAAATAAATGTAAAGGTAATCCTGACTCTTTTTATTTCCCATCCTCTAAATTTTCATATTTCCAGTGTCTGAAAATCTCACAAAGCACAGGTCTGAAATGTTGGATTAGTCCGACAGCTCATAATCCTGAGCAATCATTGCTCCATACTGCAACTGCTGCTCCTCCTGCACTTATTTGTTTAATGACTAATGATGCTGTGATAAAGCTGCAGGAAAACATGTGGTGCCAGTATGTGCAGGGATTTTCTCTGGAAAGGGAGGGCCGACATGTTCCCAAAATCAGACATGATTTGTTTAAATGTATTTCTATGTAAATGTTGCCGAAGAATTAAGGATGTTGATCATTATTTTACTTCACTGTACACCTCATTTATCTCGCAACTGAGTTTAAAAAAAGAGCAGGATAAAGATAGATAGATAGATAGATAGATAGATAGATAGATAGATAGATAGATAGATAGATATACTTTATTTAATCCCCAGGGGGGAAATTTAAAATGTCCTCAGCAGCAGGGGCAATAATGACAAAAAAAGACACAGATCACAAGAACACAGCACATATACTTACATACTAAAAAGCATCATGTAAATGTAAATGTTATTGTCATGTGTCATGTGTCTTGGTGGACTCACTGCAGTAGGGGGCGCTGCCTTGGTGCTGTGTGGCTCCAGACTCCTCTTTCTCCTCAGCAGCTCTTTGACCGGGTCTCTGACTCGAACACCTTGGTACGGTCTGGACCTGGCCAGGGCTGATGGTGGCGCTAGAGACGCAGAGAAAGAAAGACAGAGACATCCACTGTTAATTATGCGCTTCATATCTGTTTACTAACCCAGACACTGATGTGAAATAACACTGGCCTCTCATTTTTAAACAAGGTTATTAACATAACAACTAACATGTGACATCACAGTGAGGAAAAACTGTGGAAACCTTCCTCTCATCTGCAAATATGGGCAGTATATTAAATGTATTTTTATTACAAATTTAGTTACTTTTATGTATTTGTCATTTGTATTATGCAGGGCAGAAAAAAAGATGCATTTTTAATGAAATACTTAAAGAGTTTGTGTATCTGCAATAGTTAGAATTAGAATTACAAAGACATTGCGAGTATAAATTAAGAATCACATGGCATCTAAAAAATATTGTGACCCTTGCATAAGGATCATGATGTAACAGCTGCTCATGCAATAATATAAACTTTATCATGTCAATCCTAAACAGCTTAACAATATGTAGTAGTCACCCATTATCTGGTACCTGCTCCTTTTTTTCAGTTTGTTTTATTTTGTCACAGTTCCCCTGAGTTGATTGGAAGGTGATTCAGATCACCTGTTGCTCAGGGTGTGTGTACTGACTGCTAATTAAGAATTGAGAGCAGCTTGGTGCATTTCTTCTCTGGGCCAATCAGGGTGTGATGACGCCCTTTCTTAGGGTCTATGTGAGGAAGTGCAGGTTATTCAGATCCTTCGTCAGTCGAACACAGACCTCATGTTAGCAGACTTTGTCAGTCAGAAACTCTGGTCTCTAATTCCCTGTTTAAGGAGGATTTTGTGCATTTTAAAATAGTAAAGGACTCCTTAAGACTGTGTCACCTGCATCTGGGCCGTCCTGAGTGTATTTGTGCAAGAGCTTTGTTTTCCAAATGAACACCTAAAGCCTGCAGGCTTTATATAGTGACGTATTCATTGGTTTATTTCATTGAGACCCAATATAACACAAACCCCCGTAAATAAACACATCTGGTTTTTATTAAACACATTTGTTTATTATCGAAAAGGGTACTTATCATTGAAGAGAAATTTGTTTACAATTGAAGAGACATTTGTTTACAATTGAAGAGACATTTGTTTACAATTGAAGAGACATTTTTTAATTATCGAAGAGACATTTGTTTATTATCAAAGAGACACTTGTTTGCTATTGAAGACACACTTGTTTATTTTGGAAGAGGAATTTGTTCATTATCAAAGAAGAATTTGTTTATTATCAAAGGAATTTGTTCATTATTGAAGAGGCAATTGTTTACTATGGAAGAGACATTTGTTTATTATTGAAAAGGCAGTTGTTTATTATCGAAGAGGAATTTGTTTATTTTCGAAGAGACATTTGTTTACTATCAAAGAGATATATGTTTACTATTGAAGAGGCATTTGTTTACTGCCAAAGAGGAATTTGTTTATTATCAAAGAGGAATTTGTTCATTATAGAGGAGGCAGTTGTTTACTATGGAAGAGGAATTTGTTTATTATTGAAAAGGCAGTTGTTTATTATCGAAGACAAATTTGTTTACTATTGAAGAGGCATTTGTTTACTACCAAAGAGGAATTTGTTTATTATCAAAGAGGAATTTGTTCATTATCAAAGAGGCAATTGTTTACTATGGAAGAGACATTTGTTTATTATTGAAGACAAATTTGTTTACTATTGAAGAGACATTTGTTTATTTTGGAAGAGGAATCTGTTCATTATAGAAGAGGCAGTTGTTTACTATGGAAGAGGCAATTGTTTATTATCAAAGAGGCGTTTGTTTATTATGAAAGGAATTTGTTCATTATCGAAGAGGCAATTGTTTACTATGGAAGAGACATTTGTTTACTATTGAAAAGGCAGTTGCTTATTATTATGAGGGCTTATCACAACTCTGCATGTGTTATAATGTTTTATGTATATATTAAATGTGTTATAGATACAGGTTTAAATTTAATATTGGTAATAAAATAAATCTCAATAATAATAATAATAATAATAATAATAATAATAATAATAATAATATTAACATTAGTCATTCATATCTAACTAAACCAATAATGTTAGTAATATTTAGTTGGTTGTTGTTACTGTTGATTAAAGAATTTGTGCACTCACCAGAAGAAATAGTTTATTTTATGGGCTGAGCATCATAAAGATGTGTATTTATAAAGCCGTATTGATTTGAATATTCCAGTGATAAACATCAGGTGTCAGTGTCCTGTGGAGCCACGCTGACAGACACTTCAGGCTATATGTGTCTCCCACTATTCAAAATGTTTACAACCAGTGACTCCCTGCAAGTATAAGCATGATGAGAAGTCTGATCTGACAGAGAGGGCCTCTTCTGAATAAACTCACAGCAGCAGTACTGTACATGTGAAACTGTGAACAATGCCACCAGGCGCTACGGCCTCGGGCTACAAAGCCATTGAGAGTAATGGCATTTTCCCCCGTGGTGCACTGCAGCAGTGTGAGCTGTCTGCAGATGGGGGGTGATCTCTGAACATGCACCACAACAGCTCATGTGAATGCCACAAAGAGTGAAGTTCACTATCTAATCACTGATCTTTCAAGGAAAGTGTCTGTTGTTTCTAACCACCAGAATATTATCTGAGCATCTATCTGTCCAGTCTTCCTGTCCCTGCCTCACTGACTCAGCCATAAAACCGTGTTTTCTTGTGAGACAGGCTGAAAGATGAGTGAAATTACACTTTGACTCTCCATCACTCTGACTTTCACCGTCACCCCCCCCAACTTGTCCTGTCAGTCGAACATTATCTTGTGTTTTTCACAGCAGTGTTGCACAACAATTACTGAATGTGTACTGCAGTTTAGCCCACTGGTTCCCAACTGGTTTCCAACTGGTTCCCAACTGGTCCAGCCACAGGGTCCAGATTTCTCTTCAGTTATTAGTTCAAGGTCCACACACTTTAATATATTCAGTGTCATACTTGCTTTTGTCCATGTCGTCGAGCTAGTTTGCTGTCTGTTAGTCACTCACTCTACAACAGGAAACAACACTTCAAAATAAAAGCTCTGTCCCAGCAGTTTACTGCACTTCAAAATAAATCCTTTCAGAATGCAGCACACTTTTGGACAGCGACCCACCAGTTGGGAGCCACTGGTTTAGCCCGTGGTATGCTGGATTTAACTGGGAGGACTGGTTCCCACAACACCTGTACTTACACTGATATAGAGAAATTATTTACATGTGCGATTATGTCCTCAGATTAATGAGCTATTATGTAAGAATAACTCAAATAATGTTAATGTATTATTCATTAGTAGTTGTGTCAGTGAATTGTAGGTGGAATATTTTGGGCTGATTGGTTTATTTGATCATGTAAAGGTTTTTTTCCTGATATTTAAGTCAATAAATAGTGTTGCGTAACTAATTAACTCTCATTAGTTTTTTTTTTTTTTATTTTACTCGTCAATAAGGCTGGGAAAATATATTTTAAAGGATCAAAGTCTTGACTAATAAACCTTGTAATGGCAAACCCACGCCTCGAGTTCAGACCATTAGCATGCTAATATATGCTTACTGGCATTAAACACAAACTACAGCTAAGGTAGGGGATGCCTTTAGTTTTACAGGTATTAGGTCATTAACCATGAAGTACTGGAAAATTAAAGTTTTGAACAGAGGATGTGAGGAGGTGTTCAAGTCGTCACATATCGCTGCTTTGTCAGTGGACTTTCACATCTACATAAGACATGCTAGGTATCCTCAGTTCAGGGATGCCACAACCAACACTGGGACATCAACACCATCCACCGCCCTTCGGACCAGCTCTTTATATTACGTTGTTGCCAGCAGTATTTCAAAGTGGTGCTGTCCTGTGGCATATCATACCGCTGTGACAGGTGCCGTCAGTCTGTGTTATGGCATGACACTGACCGTCCAGTTATCATACTGCTGCAACAGATGTCGTCCAGCCCACTGGTAGCGTATCGTAACACCACAAAAGGTGGCTTTTGGTGTCAGTGGCTAATGCCAAAATCACTGACAAAGCGAGAATAGACTGGAAGATGATGCTAGATGAAAGGTTAGAGGATCACCAAACTGAATTTATCCTCTTGGGCAGTCGTTCCCAAATGGTGGGTTGTGTTCTGAAAGTGGGTCACGGGTCCATTCTGAATGGACCATAAGTGACTCGCTAACAATTCAAGTTTGTTAAAAACACACTGTACTTTCTGGCACAGAGCTTTTATTTTGAAGTGTTGTTTCCTGCTGTAGAATGAGTGACTAATGGACTACGACTTGACAGAGACAGCAAACTAGCTCAATGACATGGCCAAATGTAAATATGTCATTGAACGTATCAAACTCGATGGACCTTGAACTAATGACTGAGGAGAAATCTTCCCAGCAAGCCAAATGACGTCCATTTAACATCGTGTTGATGTCATTCGGTGACGTTCCGGACTAGTCTAAATCACGGCCAAATAGGCGATGTTTTAGACGTCGTTTCTAGGACGTCCTCACCAAGACGTCACCTCGACGGCTTTTTAATGACCCTAACTGACCACATAACCATCCATTTTATGTCGTCGAGAGGACGTCTTGGTGACCACATCCTGATCTGACCCACTGTCTTCACCAATCGCCAAGAAGACTCAAACCTCGGTCGCAATCTGAAAAGTTTTTGTATGCCTTCACCAAATCACATGAATAAATAAATACATTAATTAATACATACAGTACAGGCCAAAAGTTTGGACACACCTTCTCATTCAATGCGTTTTCTTTATTTTCATGACTATTTACATTGTAGATTCTCACTGAAGGCATCAAAACTATGAATGAACACATGTGGAGTTATGTACTTAACAAAAAAAGGTGAAATAACTGAAAACATGTTTTATATTCTAGTTTCTTCAAAATAGCCACCCTTTGCTCTGATTACTGCTTTGCACACTCTTGGCATTCTCTCCATGAGCTTCAAGAGGTAGTCACCTGAAATGGTTTCCACTTCACAGGTGTGCCTTATCAGGGTTAATTAGTGGAATTTCTTGCTTTATCAATGGGGTTGGGACCATCAGTTGTGTTGTGCAGAAGTCAGGTTAATACACAGCCAACAGCCCTATTGGACAACTGTTAAAATTCATATTATGGCAAGAACCAATCAGCTAACTAAAGAAAAACGAGTGGCCATCATTACTTTAAGAAATGAAGGTCAGTCAGTCTGGAAAATTGCAAAAACTTTAAATGTGTCCCCAAGTGGAGTCACAAAAACCATCAAGCGCTACAACGAAACTGGCACACATGAGGACCGACCCAGGAAAGGAAGACCAAGAGTCACCTCTGCTTCTGAGGATAAGTTCATCCGAGTCACCAGCCTCAGAAATGGCAAGTTAACAGCAGCTCAGATCAGAGACCAGATGAATGCCACACAGAGTTCTAGCAGCAGACCCATCTCTAGAACAACTGTTAAGAGGAGACTGCGCCAATCAGGCCTTCATGGTCAAATAGCTGCTAGGAAACCACTGCTAAGGAGAGGCAACAAGCAGAAGAGATTTGTTTGGGCCAAGAAACACAAGGAATGGACATTAGACCAGTGGAAATCTGTGCTTTGGTCTGATGAGTCCAAATTTGAGATCTTTGGTTCCAACAGCCGTGTCTTTGTGAGACGCAGAAAAAGGTGAACGGATGGATTCCACATGCCTGGTTCCCACTGTGAAGCATGGAGGAGGAGGTGTGATGGTGTGGGGGTGTTTTGCTGGTGACACTGTTGGGGATTTATTCAAAATTGAAGGCACACTGAACCAGCATGGCTACCACAGCATCCTGCAGCGAGCCCAGCAGTGTCTTTATTTCAACATAAACGTGTCGTCTGAGTCATTTCAAGGAAGAATGAAAGAGTCTGGTTGTTATATGACAGTTACTGTACACATAGACTGTTATGGGTTCTGACTATAATTGCAGAGACATGAGCAGCTGCTGGCAGATGTCTCCTCATATGTTGAAATAAAAAATGCGCTCTTGTCTTAATGCCACACACACACTGTACATACACACATTAATCTTGATGTGACAGATTGTAATAAGGGATCAAAAGTTCAGCTGTTTGAACAGTTCAGAGTCAGTGCTCTGCTAACAAGCTGTCTGCAG
This sequence comes from Epinephelus lanceolatus, assembly GCF_041903045.1. Classification (NCBI taxonomy): domain Eukaryota; kingdom Metazoa; phylum Chordata; class Actinopteri; order Perciformes; family Serranidae; genus Epinephelus; species Epinephelus lanceolatus. The sequence goes on from NC_135737.1 coordinate 43,569,818, forward strand.
GTAATGACACCCTGAAACTGATTCTGAGGAATAATTAGCTTTAGCTCACATTGGTTTAAAGTCAAAAGTCAGACTGCCATGAAGAGAAGTGTCCCACGTCTAGTTTAAATGTGTCTTGGTGTTTGGTGTTTCCACTGGTGGAATTTAGGAACACCCTGCAGCCATTACGTCAAAAGTGATTTAATAATTATCATTAGAGCGTGTTTCTGACTGTTAAGGAGGGACTGTGGGGGTACAGTTGTACCAGTGGTGAGCCTGATGTACAAATAAAATGGCTTGTTCATACAGGTCATATTGTTGGTTTTATGACACTCTGGTTCACCACCCTTCAATTTTTAGTTGTGCATTTTATGTGTTGACTCCCCCCACAGCGAGTCAGCACACTCAGTTTACTGCTGCTGACAAGAGCTTATTAAGCTGGGCTTGGTTTTGGTAACTGAAGAGTGGAGCTGCAGAGGAAAGAGGAAAACTACCTGCGTGAGAAAACCCAAATTAAATAATCAATGCTCAGTTGGCCGTGCTGGTTTATTTTGAAGCCAGCACAAACAGTTTGTCTAAACTTCAACATATTAGTGGAAAGTATTGGTGGTGGTGTCTGGACATGATCCAACAATAGTTCTGCTTGACTATCAGTTGGAAAAAGTCCGCCGCTTGCCTGATAACATGTCAAATTACCATCAAACTATCCCTCCTCCCCTCAGGTGAAACTCCACCAGATGACATCAACTGATGCAAAACACATCATCCAGTGGAATTTCGTTGGCTCTCGAGGCTGTTGTTCGAACTACAGGCTGTACTTCCACGTTGTTGTATTGCTCACCACCCATGCTGCAGACACACAGAGCCTCGATGACACTCCCCCTGTGACTTTTCCTGTTTAAAGTTTCCCTCTAGTTACCAGCCTGTTACTGCGACTCCTGTTCCCAGCGACAGAGGAGGGTAACCTGTGGTCCAGACTGCTGCTCTCTCAGCCCCCTACTTGACCTCTTTATTAGGCTGAAGGCGGTCTGACAGTATCTTGTTAAGATTCTTATCTGCAGTTGATTAATTTGTCTGTACAGGCCAAAGAGGCTAAGTGGCCTCTTTAGACAAACAGAACAGTGTGATAATGTACAGACGAGTTCATGATGCTCCACAGAAACAGGGACTGGAAACACAACTGACAGTTAGCTGAGTCCCAACTGCTACTGTTTCTGCGCCTGTCAAGGTTTCTGTACATGTGCAATCTGCAAAAACATTCTCAGATTTATTACTCAAACTTTTTTTAGTACTTTGTAAAACAGACAATGCATGTAACAGGCTGAAGCTGACATGGCACCCTGCACGTCATATCTCGGAAATGGAAAGTCCATGACTAAACATTGATATGTGACGAAGTCGGAGTGAGAATGTGCTGAAGGGGCCCTGTCACTCCTACACCGCTCGCTGAGGAGGGTGTAGGATGCTTGACAGTGGGATTCACCTCCTTATACACTGAGTGTTTTGCACATATTCAAGTAGGTGTATCCTGATTTGCTGGCTATCTTTATGCTTTTCTCAGTTTGCAAATGCGTGTTTGTTTGATTATGGGAGTATAACCCAAACAGTCGAGTAGAGGGCTCGGCCTGTGTGAGATAAAACATTACAACTGTCAGTAGCTATTGAAAAGCTCTGACTACTGTGAGTAAGCTAGCTTGCTAACATGCTAATGTTTGCAGCTTAAGTTATACCAGATAAACATAATGTTTAATCCATTCCGTGTATACTTTTGTTCAACCTGGTCTCACTCTGAAGTCATTGAGTCAGACACCGACAAAAGAGGTTGTCTTTTCAGGTGGACACGATACTCGGCCAGTAGTAGAATAGGGTGGATGGGAGGGGTGCTGGATGGGTCCAATAACTACCAACTTTCACCTAGGAGACCGGTGTTCACTTCCTGTAAGATTATAAAGCCAAACCCTGTTCTTTTGTCCTAAACCCAACCATCTGCTTTTGTTGTCGAAGGAAAAAAAATTCAATTTGGGGCGTTGCACTGACGTAGCACGTTTATTTTGAAAGAGACTGTATGCAAATTGCACATTTCCTGTGAAAACAGAAGTGTATTTTAAAAACAGACAATGCATGGAACAGGCAGAGGTTGCCCAACCAACACACCCTGGGTACCTTGCACGTCATATCTTGACGAGAAAGTCCATGACCAAACATCGATATGTGACGAGGTCAAAGTGAGAATGTGTTAATTTGTTGGTGATTTTGGTCATGGAAAGGCGGAGGGCTAGACACAGTTGCTAAGCCATGATTGCAGAATCACTGTTTAGGGTCTGACCCCATCCATTTTTAATAATCTACTCAAACTCTGTCCAGTTAATGAGCTTTTTCTAAGTCTAAGTCCAAATGTTTAGACACAAAAATATCATAATCCAGGACTTTCTATCTCCTTTTTATATTTAAAGAACTTTTATTGTGGAAAAACTGTACGTGACATGCAGGAAGCTGCAGTAACAGGGTTTGCAATAGGTGCTAACTTCCAATAAATGCTACAGTACAAAACCTTGACCTGAAACTCAAACGGACAGAAGATGATGTTGTCTTTCCTCGCTCTCTGGTTTAAACAATCACACATGAACACACAAAGACAGACAAACAATCACCACGGCACATGCACAGGGACTCAAACAACAAGAAAAGAGGAAGCTCCACAGCTGTGCAGTGTTTTACTGTGGCGGAGGCCTGCAGCCATTTGCATATCAAGATTAGACCAATAGCAACGCACAGCCAACATCCAAATGACCACCTTCCTCTTTCCAAAAGAGTTAGACACCAACAGGAAGCAACAGGAAAAAATGTCATATATTTTTCTTTCCTTCTGTTGGAAGTTTTCCAAAAAAACAAACAAACAAGGCCCAGACTCAAACTTCCAAGTCAATTTTCTAAATGACACGTTCGATATGGGGGGAGAAACAACAGAGCGCTGGACACATCTGTCCGTTAGTTTAAGTTCTACATCTTTGATTAGCAAACGCTCAAATAAAATGAAAATTCATTACAATTGTCTCAAAATACAGCAGCGAAAAATCAAACAAGTTAAGCTAAATCTAATTTTTTCTCTCAATAGCAGCCTTGGATCCACAATATCCACCCAGATTATCATTTTAAATGACACAGAAGAAAAAAAGAATAATTATGCTCTACAAAAGTCAAATGCATTGCATGACTATCATACTGGACTGCATGGCATGAGTACAAAATGTATATTATTGTGTTTACCTCATCTAAGTGATGAAATGTAATATGCACAAAGACGACACTTGTATTTCAACAATTCGTTTAAAATTTTAAAAACTTTCTGCCGCTTTTTTAATAAAATCAAAGCACATTTAAAATTATTTATCAAGTCAATAGATTAATTTTATACAAAATAATATAGCATAAGCTGCATGAGGATTTTACAGTCACTGTGCATCCTGTAAATAAAACAACAATGATGTGTTGTACTTACATTTCTCCCAGTGCATACTGCTTATGTGGATAATATCATATAGTTAAAGTGAAGAAAATCAAAGTGGCGGGTGGTCTGACGAGCTTTATAACAGCCTGCAGCTAGCTAACAATCCCCCTGGGATGTCACAGCGCTCTAACCGCAGATCTCCCTTGTGCATCTAGTTTCAGTGTTGATACTATTTAAGTTGAATCATAACTACAGCAGATAAAACATTTTAAAAAGAGAAAAAAACAGGCCGAGCTAATGCCACAATGAAACAGAAATTAAGATGACTAAACATAAAGGAGAATGATGTGGATATATTCAAAAGCATCACAGACAAATAATGAAAATCAAGTGAAATATCCTTGATGCAAATGTGTTTGTGTGTATGACAAACTTCCTTCCCAGCCGTCCTTTTCAAACCAAGTTACACAGAAGTTTAGTTTGTCTCAGAGAAATTAGACTTTGTGACATTCATCAAAAGTAATTAAAAAAAGGACTGCATTTCTACAGCGCCTTAAAAACTCTTGATTTCAGAATCAAAGTAGGCACATTTAAAAGTATTTATATCATTCAGTATCGTATTGTTTAATTAACATTATATTTGTTTAATATTTGTTTGAATAGGGAAAAGTATGTAGCATACATAAATGCCACACACCACAGTATTTATCACAGTTTGCAGTTTGCAGTTACCACAGTTTGCAGAAAAGCAACCTGACACAGTTTTTTTAACATTAAGTGTGAGATATGAGTAACAGGACAGCTCTTTGGAAGCTGCCAGAGCAGTTTTCGCAGATACATGTATGACTGTATCGTCCGCATACATCTGAAAACCTGCTCCAACATGACAATGGAAGGTCATTAATGTATGAGCTAAAAAGAAGCGGACCAAGAACAGAACCCTGAGGTACTCCTGTTGTAGTCTGTAGAAAAGAAGATTTCTCATTATTAATGATGACACACTGTTCTCGGTCAGACAGATAAGACTGAAATCACTGTAACGTTTTGGTGAAGATATTATATTTGGAGAGTTTATGAATGAGGATATCATGATGTATAGTGTCAAGCTTTTTTAGGTCCAGAAAGACCTGCCATACTGCCATTATGATCTTGTTTCATATATTAAAGGAATATCAACATTTTAGAAAATATGCTTATTTGGTTTCTTTGAAAAAGTGAAGTCACAAGATGACAATTAGTCTTATGTCTGTGTGTTGAGCATTGAGGACATGGTTAGCCTGGCTTAACCCTTTAAAATCTGCAACTGAAACAGTCTGTCAGAGCTTACAATGATATTTTTGCTTATTGCGATGTCATTTCTTGGGGTATCTTCAAATGACACATATTCCTAAAATCTGTACAACCTAAGCTAAAAGGTTTTGTAAATCAACAAACCATAATAATTGATAAAAGCACTGGAATTGTGTTATAAAAAAATTTACAAAAATTAGACTTTTTTTTCATTAGACTGTCCAAAAAAACTGTACAAAACATTACAGTTTGCATACAACACCCAAAATTGACATTGTTTTCCTTCAACAACAAACGTACATGGTTACGTTTAGCCACCACACGCATGTGGTTGGGTTTACACAACAAAAGCACATGGTTAGGTTTAGAAAAAAGAACAGGCCACTCTCCCAGGTGAAAGTCGGTGGTTGTTGGACCCATCCATCACACCTCCGGCCCACCCTACTTGGACTACTACTTGTCCAGCCATGTTTCCCGCTGATGCTGCCGGGCTCAGTTACACAATAACGGCGACTGGCCGTGTCTCATGCTGACGTGAAAGGACAGCTTTTTCCATTGGTGTCTGACATCGGAAGTCACCACCCAAGCGTCGGTATTTGACGACTTTGGGGTGAGACCAGGTTGGCATAAAAGTGCTGAGAGGATGGATAAGCTGTTGCTCATTAAAAAATAGCTCTCAATAAAACCACAAATTTTGGTTTTCACATTTTCTATTGTGTGCAGGTTAAACAAACAGGATACAATGTGGTAGCTGGTGAGCTTCAGAGGTGTCGGTAGGCAAACTTCTTCACTTCTTACAAAGCTAATCTAGCTGCTTCCCACTGCTTCCTATCTTTATGTTAAGTTACGCTAACTATGTCCTGGCCCTTCTGCTGAACTACATAAAGTCACGAGACTGTTATCAATTGTCTTGTCTTACTCTGGTAAAGAAATTAGCACGTAGGAGAAATTTGCACTGTTTTCAACAAAGAAACACTGTGCGTGGAAATACAAGTTACCCTCGAATGCATTCACATATAAACCAGCATCCATAATCACGTTAGTCTTTAAGTAAAATTCACTCTCAGACTCACAGTACAGAACATTTTAGAGCCGTCTGAAACGGTTTGGTGAGGATGCTAATGTGTTGCTAATGAAATGAAGATGCACCATTGGGGCTTGTTCAGGAAGCACTTTGTTCATAATGAGTGCCAATAAAAAAAAATTAAAAAAGAATCCTGATTTCACCAGTGGAAAGGAGCCAATATGTGAGCGATGTGAGCCCCACAGCTGGATCTGACTGACATATTTGGCTGAGGTATTTCAAACACGAGAGTTTGCCGAGGCTAACCTGTTTAGGCATGTGAGCAGAGAATTGGTCCGGCTCGAGATGTGTGTGTACCGCATAATCACAAGATCTTGATAAGAGACAAGGGGCTTTAATTCAATATTCCAGCTGGAAAAAAAGAGGTGAGTAAACATCTTTACATGGTTCATGTGTTGGTCAAAAACCACACCAGAGTCTATAACATAATCCAACATGCCAAAACTGAATCTTTCTTTCCTCTGAGAAAAGTGTTTCCATAGCACCCCCCATCTGGGCTAAGTTAGGTGAAGGATCACAGAAGATGGCTGGCTGTGGTTAGGGATCAGGGTCAGGTTAAGGTAAAGGTAAACACATCAACAGAGACACACACTTAATCCAGAGAAGAACAAGCTCCCACTAGAGACTATCTTGCAATGGGATCACAGCAGCCATGACGCCAAGTCGGTGTGTATGGTGCAATGGACCACATGATATTAGAGAAGGGAGTTTGACGAAACAGGTAGATAGGGCTGGATCAGCAGATGGGAATGTTGATTGAAACAGTGAAATGAATAAAACAAATGTGGGCCAAGGGTGTAAAGTGGATAGAGATGGGGAAATGGCCCCTTCCCTACTTCCTACCTCCCTACTGTTGGTGCCCCTGCTCAGACCACACCCATCTTTAAACTTGACCTTCATTTTGATCTGAACACACCTGTAAAGTTTCATGACTGCCGGTTTTACAGTTGTGATGCTGGCTACCATTTTGCCCTGTCAAAGGAGTTTTTCCTTATCCACTGTGAGGGTTTGAGGACAGAGGGATGTCATGTGTTGTAAAACCCTCTGCAGCACATTATGATTTGTGGTATTGGGGTATAGAAATTAAAAAGTGCACTGAATCACGGTGACAAAATCTGTCCACAGACAGACAGATATTCTCCTGCCAAGTTCTCACATATTGCTGCTGTGTCAGTGTCACATCTGCATATTACACATTAGGTATCATCCTGTGTCTGCTCTTGATGTTCCAGAACGCCACAACCAACATTGGGACGTCAACAAAAACACGTGGTTAGGTTTAGAAAAAAACATCATGGTTTGGCTCCACATTCACACGGGAAGCGGACAGCGGGCTCCCAAGTGAAAGTCCAGGGTTTGTTGGACACATCCACCACCCCTCCTGCCCACCCTCTAGGCACTGTCCAGCTTCTTATATTACAGTATTATCAGCAGCTTTTCAAACTGACGCCCTCCAGCAGTGTGTCATACCACCACGAAAGGTGGCCTTTGGCATTGGTGTGTGACGCCGAAATCACTGACAAAGTGACAGTATTTGACGACTTTGGAACAAGAACGGGCTGGACAGACATATGTGTGTCCACTATGTGTCTACAAGACAACATTTACCATGATCACACACACTTAACACACAAACACTGACCTAAAAGGTAAAAACATGTGCCTCCAAAATCACATTCATGAGAATGAGATGGAAAACTGCAAATATGATTTGGTAAAAGTGTGAATTTTATTTTATTTTATTATATTTTTATTTTATTTTATTTCATTTTATTCTATTTTATTTTATTTTATTATATTTTTATTTTATTTTATTTCATTTTATTCTATTTTATTATATTTTTATTTTATTTTATTTCATTTTATTCTATTTTATTTTATTTTAAAAAGTGGCAGGGTGACAAAGCTTATAGTCAAAATAATAAAAAAGAGTTCAGTAAATCAAGTTTATAGATTTAAAAAAACTTCATAATCATTAAGGTTTGTATAAAGATGTGGTAAAATTTAACCATTTGTCGTTAAAAAAAAATATATAAAATATATTACTTATATTTAGTGTATTTAGAGTGTTCAGGCTGGTCCACTAGGCTGTAAGGAGATGGAATAGGTTTTTGTTAAGTACCTCAAGTTCATTATCAGTATTTCTGTTATGTGTCATTATTGCTGAGTTAATGTGTGACTCTCAAACACCAGCCGACCTGTGCGTGCCAGATTAAAAAGTAGACCAAAGATAACAGTGAAATCCCCTCACACTCACCCCAGCCCCACCCTCACCCCTCCCACAGCAGATATTAATTGCTTTCCCTGGAAAACAGTGAGTCAGTCTGGTCAAACACTATTCTGACACGTTTGCCTCCCAAAAAAGACCCAATGGCACCACAGTGTCAAACGCAGAGCCTAAACAAGCTGCCAGGCTTCTTGCCAAGACTCTCATTTGTTTGTGGTAATTGTGTTTATGTCTCAAAATGACTGTGGTTACATGAATCTGCTCACACAGAGCACTTTAAATCTTAAATTCAACAGCCTGTAATAAGTCTTTCCATCCTGTCCCGTCTGGAGCTGGAAGGTGAAGGAAAGAGATAGTATCTATAGATGCAGCAGATTATTCTGGTTGGTTTGAAAATCACAAACTTATCTGTTATTGGAGTGTGTCATCAATTTAAGAGATCAATGTTAGGAAAAAAAAATAATATGTGCAAACATGTGTTAGCTGGCTCGCAGAGGCAACTAGTTTTATAATTTGAATTCATTAATAACAAATGACACATCACTTTTAGTCTCTGAACATGCTTCTGTAAAAAAGATTGTGTGATTTCCACACACTCTGTTGAGGGTTGTTTCAGGCAGGTGCAAATTAGATATTAAATGATGCAGTTTGGTTCTGATACAGCAGGCCGTTGTTGTGCTTCCACTCATGGCATTGTGTTTAACTTCCTCTTTTCCAGACTTGAAAGGAGTTTTACTACAAAACAAATGCATTGAACTGAACTTCAAAGACACTAATTTTAATATTTATATCATGTTTAAATACTCGCTAATATAAAAAATGATATTAGGGGTAGAGCTGAATGGCGCATGGGCAGCTGATGTTTTTTGTCTGCATGTTTGCTTCTGATTTAAGAAGCGCAAGTATGTTGATTTTAACATTACTGTCAGTGCATCTGTCTGGGTAATAACAAGAAAAGTTTCTTCATACCAACCCAAAACCTGGTGTGAGTAGAGTTTGCTGTTAGTTCTCCACATCCTCTCCAGTAGTTAGTTCTCCCTAAAGTGGAATATTTCCCATATTTATTTGGGAATAGAAAAAAATCTCATAATCACTTTTCAAGCAAACTCTCTCCAATAGTTGGATTGCGTGATATTTAATTTTCCTCTTCATGAACTTTTCCAATTCTCAGCTCTTATGTGCAATTTATTTTCCCATTTCTCTTTCACTCTGTCACCTATGATTGTAGTTTTTGTAGTATTTCAAAAATATTTGATTAATTTCTTTACAGTTGGCTTCCATTTTGTATAAGATCTTGAATTAATACATTATAATTGTCCTCTTCAAAATGTTTTCTAAATAATTTCAATCAATAATTTGGGTTAAATTATACAAAATTAGACAATGAAATCATCTTGTTATAGCATGAAAATATCTTGTCATACACAACTTTTTTTCTGGCTTCTACACTTCTGAACATTAGCTCAATGAACAGCTGCAAAAATCTGGGAACTAAATTCAATCTTAGGCTACTGCCGAGTCTGAAACCAGCCAGGGTTTGTGTATCGAGTGTTGCAGGAGGGAAACACCTGCATGTACTTCAAGGTTCACTGACCAGCAACGCTTAAACAACCACAAGCAGAAACTCAGACACGTCTGCATGTTTCAGTGCCTAAATGAATATTTTCCTTTTTTTAATCATGTTTTTATTTTGTAGGCATGAGAAAAAAAAAATGACACCAACTTTCTTAGTGACAAAAAATTTAAAGTAAACGCCTAGTGGTGGAAATATGAACATTGTTCTATCTTTAAATTGCATTCACAGACAGTGAATGATAAAAAAAAAGCAAGTAATTGACAAAATTCATAAGTTTGTTGGTATCTGCTGCACATTTAAATCATTAAGGTTTAGGTGAGCCTTGAATATATTTTAACCCTCTGACTGCAAATGAAAGGTGGGTTCACTCCAGTCCTAACCCATCATGCTAAGTTGCTAAGCTACGTAAGACGCAGAGCAGAGAAAAAGCCCAGACTTACATCAGCACACCAGCCTTCACGACAGTCCCAACATGTCCATCTGTCCATATTGTGACTAAACTTTCATGTGCTGCTGGATGGTGGATGGTGGACGGTGGATTTTGAATGTGTGCAGTGACTGATGCAAAGTGAGGTGTAATGTAGATAGCTGATGCAAAGAGGGGAGAGCTGAGGCTTGTGATTGTTCACGATGAGGCATTCTATGTTCAAATAACTGTGGTCTGGATTTGCTTCAGCTGTGTGTCAGTCAGGGCGCAGATATCAGGCCTGAGAGAGAGTGTGAAAGAGGCAGGATGAAAAAGAGGAAAAGCCGAGAGAGAGCGATGGAGCCATCTGTCCATGAGCAACAGTTGTTTCTCACAGTGTGAGCCTCAGTTGTCAGTTTGGCCTGTGGGCTGGGTTTCACTACTGATAGTATCGCCACTGCTCTCAGTGCTCTTTAAGGACTCGAGCTCCAACAGTAGCTTTACTGCTTACCCAAACAAAGACAGTGAATTCCTATCTGTGCCTCATGTCAGCTGCAAGTGCCCCAGAGACACCGAGGATCCACGACTCACTTAATCCGAACTACCTGACTTTAAGAAGACAAGTGAGCTGACTCACCTGTGCACCCCTGTGGATGTGTGAACCCGAGTTCAACACATCCGCATCTCACAACCGACCAATTATGTGAGAGACATTTTAAAATGACCTCAACAGCGAAGACAAAAGCCAGATATTAACAGTGAGAGTGAACATGTCAGGTCAGACAGTGTGTTACTGTATCCACGAGGAGAGTAGCTCCCTGAGGCTGTTCACAGAGGACACTACAGTACACACACATTCCTGCAGAGGTCCCAGGGGCCAAGCTGCCGCCGTGCCAGGAGATTTAAAGAAAACTCTTATACAACACTGAGTTCATTCAGGTACAAATCCATCACAGATCAGAGTTAGGAGTCAATGCAGAGCATGGAAGGAGGCTCAGTTGACAAACAATGCCAGTCAAAACACTTTAGTTACAACAGAACTCCTGGAAAGCTGCATTACACCTCCACGTGTGAGCGTTCAAAGGTGGAATTTTCCTTTAAGCAATATGTTTCATCGTTCAGGGCCTGCCAACAGGTTAACGTTTGGCACGTCCCCAAAACTTACAGTCTTCAGTTTTCTTTAGACCCTAATTCCTGTCAGAGTGGAAAACTAAAGCGCTTCATTCAAGGCAAGAATAATGATGATAACGCTTATGATAATAAAGCTCCAAGCAGCCATGTGGTTTCTTTAATCAGGCGACATAACGGTAAACTAAGGTAAAGGGACAGTTTGGAGGTCAGCCTCATGGAGCAAATATCACTGGACTTGGAATTTACATGGTGTGATCTACACATGATAAAAAGTAACATGATGTATAATTGGTGTGTGTTCTCTAGCGCCACATACTGGACATGGTAAGAGGTACACAGCTGCAATATGTCACTTATATTGCAATGCACGCCACCCAGGAAACTTTTAATCCGTGTGCAGATGTAGGGAAGGTGTGAGGGCCCTAATTCTCCCTTTTGTCACTATGATTGACCCAGACTCTACAAATAGTTGTTTGATCCACTGTTTAAAATATTCAGCAATGCAGCTTTACAGGGATAGTTCAGTTTCTTTACAGTGTGGCTCTATGGGGTACCTTTCTGTAGGCAGTATACTGTAGATGTAAGATGGCACACCCCCAGTTTGGAGTAGCAGGCTGGTGTCAGACATAGAAGCAAAGCAGGGGTGTAAACATGGACAGTGCTAGGGGTGACCCCGAATAGTTGATGATTCAGTGATTCGATTCGGAGAAGTCTGATTCGACTGCCAGTCTCGCCGTCGAATCGTCGCAAAATGTGATTATGAAATAAGACCATACCATTCTGACTATATGGGGGTGCTCACTGCTGCTGAACATCTTGATTTAACATAGAATGTATTTGTTTTCTAGTAGTTCATGATATATAGCCTATTTTGATACAAACCTAATTTCTGTTACTAAAAAATTGAAAATGACACGTGCGTTTAATCAGTAGGCATAATCATTACTACGCATGAATAAATCACCCAGTTGCTCAATACAAGCTGAGGTGAGTGAGTGCGCTGCAGGACCATCAGAGCTGATTGTTGTCTTGATAGACTCTGATTTTTTATTTGGTTACTTTTTGTCTGACGTGGCCAAACAATTGAGAGTGCACGCACAGTCTGTGTGGGTGAACTTGTATGAACCTGAGTTGATTAATGAAGTAACTTGAAGTCAGAAAGAAGGAAAACTGTTTCTAAACCTTTTGATGATGTTTTTGGATGTTTATTTGTGAATGAAATGGCAAGTTCTGACGAGTCAGAAACGACTCCTGTTAAAGGCATGGATGAGGCTGCAGCGCGTCTGCGCTCAGAGCATCATAACTTGATGAAGTGAAAGGAATAAAGATAACGATAAAAGGATAACCCTTTTACTTTTATTATTATTATCTTATTATGCCAACTGAAGAATTAAATTTGTTTATTTGGGTGTTTTAGCTCTTTTCTCTGGAGTGTAAACTGACACAAATGAGCTCATTAATCAATGAAGGGGAAAACAACATGATTCGATGATTAGTCGGCTAAAGGAAAAATCTGTCAAATCAGATTCGACTATGAAAATTCTTAGTCGGGGACACCCCTAGACAGTGCAGGCAGTGTGGTTGCACTGGGGCCCGTGAGGTAGGGGCCGATAGAGAGAGTGGACCCCCCGGCCCTTATAGAGACAGAGCGCAACGCGTCATAATCTGAAAGCCACGCCCCCAAAGGGGAAACGAGGTCTGCTTTCCCCTCCGCCTCTTCGCTTGTTCGCTGTCATTCTGCCTCCGCAGCCACACCTTCAAGTCTCCACGACTTAATTACTAGCTAGCTAGCTAAAATTATTAGCTATAGCTAGCTAATAATTAGCTAATAACATATGGGGTGCCGTTTGTAAAGTGGCTCAAGCTGAAAATAACATCAACATTTTGCCACATTTAGCTTCAAACAATGTTTAGAAAAGTGTTGTGAATTTTTTAACGTCACCTTTTACCACATTTACAGCAATATTTGTTAACTTAGAAATATATTAAATAGTTAAATCTAAATATTAAATGTGGCACCTAAATGTTAAATGTTAAATCTAAATATTAAATCTAAATCTAAATCCAAATGTTAAATCTAAATCTAAATATTAAATCTAACTCTAAATACTAAATGTTAAATCTAAATATTAAATATAAATATAAATATAAATGTTAAATCTAAATGCTAAATATAAATATAAATATAAATGTTAAATCTAAATGCTAAAAATAAATCTAAATGTTAAATGTTAAATCTAAATGTTCTGGGTGAAACTAAATATTTGGCTAATATGCAAATTCACACTGCCGGTCACCGGAAGAACCAAAATAAAAGCTCGCGATGGTCAGACTGTGTTCATAGAATCAAATAATGAATTAAAACCAACTTATCGGGAGAAATGGACACTTGAACATACATTAGCGTGATAATAACTATCTAAAACAACAAGAAACGTGTTTGGAGAAATTTTATTTGATGTGTACTTTGAGTTGTTAGTGTCCCTTCGGAGGGAATCACCTTGTTGTTTGCAAATACTTCCGGGTAGAAAACCAGCAGAGTTTAGCTACATGTATATATGCATATCTCACATTTTTCACATCACTGTATCACCGTTTAGACTAATCTGGTGTTTGTGAAGTCTATAAACACAATGATTGAACAAACATTACTATCACGTTCTGAAATTAATAACATAACACAGTTATCGTAGATTAGCGGGGCTAACAGCTAACGGTTAGCTGTTAGCCCCGCTAGCGGTGTCTGTAATGACTCATTAACTCTAAACGGTCCGTGAAAAAAAAAATTTTTTCCAGCGGATGTCTTAGTTACAACATGATTGAGCTAACTGGAGTAGTTTCATGTCGTATCCGACAACGGGAGGCTTTTAACAGATGACGTCCTGATAGCTTTGCTGCTGCTGTTAGCTGTCCCTGTCAGCTGCAGCCACTGATGCTTTCTAGACATCGTGATTTCCCAAAACTGAATAAATACCACACATCACAACACAAAACTGCTTTGCTAGCTCAATCATGTTGTAACTAAGACATCCGCTGGAAAAAAATATTTTTTTCACGGACTGTTTAAGAGTTAATTAGTCATTACAGACACTGCTAATGGGGCTAAGAGCTAACGGTTGTTAGCTTAGCTTAGGTTGTTAATCCCTCCGAAGGGACACTAACAACTCAAAGTACACGTCAAATAAAATTTCTCCAAACATGTTTCTTGTTATTTTAGGTAGTTATTATCACGCTTTGGGGCTACATTATCTGCTCAGATTCAACCAAATGCTTCAAAACTCATTGGACGATGCTTCACAGTGCAGATGGACATTGACCTGTAGCATACTGCAAAAGCAACCAAAGACATTTTTAAGGCAAAGAAGTGGAATGTTCTGCAATGGCCAAGTCATATCATCTGACCTGAATCCAACTGAGCATGCGTTTCTCTTGCTGAAGCCAAAACTGAGGGCAAAACACCCAAAACACAAGCAGGAAGTGCAGACGGCTGCAGTAAAGGGCTGGCAGAGCATCACCAGGGAAGAAACCCAGCATCTGATGATGCCTATGGGTCCAACACTTCAGGCAGTCATTGACTGTAAAGGATTTGCAACCAAGTATTAAAACTGACTGTTTAATTGATGATTATGTTAGTTTGTCCAAATACTTATGAGCCCTTAAAGTCGGGGGACTGTGTGAAGAAATGGTTGTAATTCCTACACGGTTCATACTACATTTTTGAAAAAAGCCTTAAATGAAAGCTGAGAGTCTGCACTTTAAGCAGGTATTCATTGTTTCATTTAAAACCCATTGTGGTGGTGTACAGAGCCAAAATGACGACAACTGTATCATTGTCCAAATAATTATGGACCTGACTGTAAATACAGTTAACTGTTACTCTAACAAATACATTTGGAGGGTTTGACAAAGTGTTTGCTGCACAAATGGGCATACAGAGTGTCAGGATCCCACAATTTCTTCCCTGTTGAAGCCTCACGTTTTATTGCCTCTATCCACTTTTGTCTTCTACAAGGTTCCGTTTTTTTTCCGTTAAGCTCTGGGTTGTTATTGGCCGTGCAGCCCATCACACAGCAACTTTTCGGCATTTGGACTTAGGGAGGCTGGAAACGGAGGGGGAAAGTGTGAGGGGAAAGCGGGCCTCGTTTCCCCTCTGGGGGCACGGCTTTCAGATTATGACGCGTTGCGCTCGGTCTCTATGAGTGATAGCCACCTTGAAAATATGCCTGTGGTCAACAAGAACTCTAATTAGATTAAAAAGTGTAATTTGCTATATATGTGCTTGAAAAAGACACACCCATCTGTGTCATGTTTATTTTTCCTTTTCTTTTTGTAAAATAGTCAGTAGCATCTATGACAAAATTAAATGCTGTTAAAAATGTTAAATCAAATTAATAATTTCTTTATTTCTTATTTTCTTTGGTATTTTTTTGTTATGCATGTTTATGTTATCCAACTTCCAGTCTCTGATCATGTGACAAGATGATATGTGCACACAGAGGTGGGTAGAGTAGCCAAATATTGTACTCAAGTAAGAGTACTGATACTTTAGAACAATATTACTCAAGTAAAAGTAAAAAGTAGTCATCCAAATAATAACTTGAGTAAGAGTAAAAGAGTATTTGGTGAAAAAAACTATTCAAGTACTAAGTAACTGTTGAGTAACATCTCATTTATTTGTAAAATAAGAACATGAACGTAATCAATCAATCAAAAATAATAATCTGTAAATTCATGTATTTTAAACGATACCCCTTTAACTAAAACAAAAATAAATTAAATCTTTACAAACATAACATAAATCAAGGCACAAGAAACACAAATATATTCTTATATATACTGTACATATATATGTATATGTAATTATGTACTCAGAGGTGGGTAGAGTAGCCAAATATTGTACTCAAGTCAGAGTATTGTTGCTTTAAAACAATATAACTCAAGTAAAAGTAAAACGTATTTTGCATTAAAACTACTCTGAAAAGTACAAGTTATCCGAAAAGTTACTCAAGTAAATGTAACTAGTTACTACCCACCTCTGTGTGTACAATAGCATGCAGCAGGGCGCGTCATAATAGCATGCACTGGGGCCCATCGTAACCACCGTACACCGCTGAAGCTAAGCATTGTTCTGTTTGTGACCTCATTTATAGAGCACAGAAAAAGTGATACCGTTTGATGATGGTGGAGTTAGGGTAAGCAGTGAATTGCAGCCAGCTAAAACTTCTCCCAGCTAGGATTCCTTCAGTGTTCGTTGTTCAGGAGGTTTTTACCAGGAGCTGAATTATCCACAGAGGTCTCATCTTCTCTAAAACAAACAGACCAGGTGATTTAAACTGGTAACAACACTGAATGACACAGCTGCATGTTACAAATCCATGTATTTATGACGCAGTTTGGCATGACCCTGCAGGCCGCTAGTCCAATACATGCTGATGTGTGGTCACCTTTTTTCTCTGATAACATAAGATCCAGATGTTCAGGAGGTTTTCATCAGAAGCTGATTTATTTACAGAGGTCTTTTCTTGCGAAAATGCAAATGGCCCTCTGTTGAGTCAGTGTTTGGTTTGTCTGTTCTGGGCTACTGTAGAAACATGGCAGTGCAACATGGTGACCTAAATAAACAAAGACCTGCTCCCTATGTAGATATAAACGGCTCATTTTAAGGTGAGGGGAACACAACACTTCTTATTTTCAGGTGATTATACACAAAAGAAAACATACTTACTGTATGATGTCATATTTCTGCCAATATATCCCCTTAAATCCAGCAAACTGGACCTTTAAATGTGTCCAGGGACTTTAAATTCAAAAGTAAAATAAAGAAAGAAACAGGAAATACTGAAGCTGTTGTATGAAATGGAGAAAGTCTGGTTTCAGTCACTGTAAGAATAATATATTTGACGCAGTGGTCTCAGCACGTAAACATACTGTACATGTGCGTCTGTGTGTTTGAGAGTGACTTTGTGTGGACTCATGACAGCAGTCCGTCTTCCTGGCTACAGTTTGAGCTGCTATGACCTGAAGTGACCTCACTATCTGACCCCTCACAGTCCTGACAGGCCACGCTGGGCGTCGTGTGGTATGTGTGTGTTTGTGTGTGTCTGGTGTGATGGCATTTCCATGCAAATTTGCTATTAAAGCACCGTCCCAGCAGCAAGGTCAGATGGAGGAATGTGATGGTGGGCTGTAGTAGCAGAATGTCGACCAGAGGAGGCTGAGAGCGAAGCAGCTGGGGGGAGGGAGTGGTGTGTTTGTGTGTGTGTGTGTGTGTGTGTGTGTGTGTGTACATGCCAGGCTCCAGTGCTGATTGGTTTTGACCTGTGTGTACATGCCAAGCCTTAAAGGGCCGGGAACACGCCTCGACCTGCAGGGCAAATAAATCTACTCTGGGGGCTGTGGCTTCACTCTCACCTTTCACTTACACTCTTTCTCTGTCATGCACGCACACCACACACACTACACACACGTGAATGTTGCATGTCAGTCCGTAAAGTGGGTGGACGCTGCTGGCTGGCCCTTCACCTGTGCGAGAGGATCCAGGCTGGAGCTCAGAGGGCCTGAGACACTTAGAGAGGAGAAAGCTGCAGAGTGCTTGCACAGCTGCTGCTGTTGAATAAATGGTCAAACAGTGAGAGCAGCTAGTGTTGGCATTCTGTCGACACACTCTTGGTCTCAGGGTGCAAGTTCAGAAGTTCACAAGTTGAAATGAAAACACCGTTTTGTCTTGTTTTTGCTCTTCTCTCAGGTCAGAGAACATTTAACAAGTGATCAAGAAGAGTCTTACCAAGACAAGAAAAACATCTCGTTTCCACCGTCCACAAATTGTTGAAAATGAAAAATAAGTTTTATATTTGAGGAACATTTAAAAAATGCATGAATATCATCACATTTAAATTATGTTATACAGTAATTAAAGTGATTGGGTTACTGAATTACTGTAACTCTCTGGCTTGGAGCAGTAACTAACTATGGGTTCGGAGAACTGCCCCAAGTGAAGGAGTTCAAGTATCTCTGGGTCTTGTACACGAGCAAGGGTAGAATGGAGCATTAGACGGATTGGCGCATCATCTGCAGTGATGCATGTGCTGTGTGAACGTCGTGGTGAAGAGGGAGCTGAGCTGGAAGGCAAAGCTTTCGATTTACTGGTCCATCTACGTCCCAACCCTCACCTATGGTCATGAGCTCTGGGTAGTGACTGAAAGAATGAGCTCGCAGATGCAAGCGGCCGAAATGAGATTACTTCCGAAGGGTGTCTGGCATAGGCGGCGCTAGGGCAGGATATATGGGGAAGCTACAGGACAGGAAAAAAAAAAACTTTAACCACAGGCAGATACATAGGCCTATAGTATTACTGATGTTCATCAAACTGAGGTGTCGTGGCAGAATAATTCCATTAATTCTCTACTCATTTTGCTGTTGTAGCCCAGAAGTAATTATTAATTAGTAATCAATTAATTTTCTTACCTTAATGAAGCAACAGTCGCCGTGGGGCCCTTGTGTTGTATTTGTCGACAATTTCCTCAGGCTTAATCCTCTTAGTTATGTCACTCTCGATGTAGAGAAGCGAAAGAGATGACAGTCTCTGCTGGGCCATAGTTGTCCTCATCCAGTTGCAGACCCAGGGCATCACTGAGAATGCACGCTCACACATTGCCGTCCCAACAGGAAGAGACAGTGCCAATTTAAGCACTTTTGTAAAGTTTGGGTAAAATCCAGTCAAGGCAGCGGCTATGAGATTTTCCAGAGTGACATCATGCAAATTCGTTTTCACCATGACTATTTCGGCATGGGCAAGATCAGCATTGATGGAGAGGGTTGAAGAATATTTATTCATATACGGCTGGTGTCTGGAGCGAGGCCGGTGTCAGGAGGGAGGCTGGTGTCGGGAGGGAGGCGGCCGGTGTCTGGAGCGAGGCTGGTGTCGGGAGGGAGGCGGCCGGTGTCTGGACCGAGGCAGGTGTCCGGAGCGAGGCGGCTGGTGTCTGGAGCGAGGTGGCCGGTGTCTGGACCGAGGCAGGTGTCCGGAGCGAGGCAGCTGGTGTCTGGACCGAGGTCGGTGTCGGGAGTGAGGCGGCTGGTGTCTGGACCGAGGTCGGTGTCGGGAGTGAGGCGGCTGGTGTCTGAACCGAGGCCAGTGTCTGGAGGGAGGCGGCCGGTGTCTGGAGCGAGGCCGGTGTCGGGAGCGAGGCGGCTGGTGTCTGGACCAAGGCAGGTGTCCGGAGCGAGGCGGCTGGTGTCTGGAGCGAGGCGGCCGGTGTCTGGACCGAGGCAGGTGTCCGGAGCGAGGCAGCTGGTGTCTGGACTGAGGTCGGTGTCGGGAGTGAGGCGGCTGGTGTCTGGACCGAGGTCGGTGTTGGGAGTGAGGCAGCCGGTGTCTGGACCGAGGCCGGTGTCTGGAGGGAGGCGGCTGGTGTCTGGAGGGAGGCGGCTGGTGTCTGGACCGAGGTCGGTGTCGGGAGTGAGGTGGCTGGTGTCTGGACCGAGGTTGGTGTCGGGAGTGAGGCGGCTGGTGTCTGGACCGAGGCCGGTGTCTGGAGGGAGGCGGCTGGTGTCTGGACCGTGGCCAGTGTCGGGAGGGAGGTGGCCGGTGTCTGAGCTTGGAAGGCGCCGGGAAGTGGTAGGAGCCTGGTCGGCTAAAGTGCTACTGCAGCTCTCAACGTCCTCCAGCATGGGACCCTGGGTAAGATCCGGAGGGGTCTCGTTTGAGGGATCCAGATAATGTCGCTTTTCTGCTGCTTTCTCTTCATCATGCTGCTGTCCGTGAATAGCTAGCGAGGCGAAACCATTAGCTTCTATGCTACGTAGGCTACATACGGAATGACGCAGATAGCCTGCGCCTATCAAATACCATCTTTCATATATTTATTAAAAAAATATTAATAATAATAATACCTTGAAAGTGCACGTTTTTATGTCTCTCTAACCTCATCTAAAATAAAATTTGAAACATAAAAATAAAATTAAAATCATGATTTTATTTGGGAATTTTTTTTCTGTGACAATTTTGGGGAAGCTAAGCTTCCCCTAACCTCTTAATAGCACCGCCTATGGTGTCTGGGCTCAGCCTTAGAGATAGGGTGAGGAGCTCGGAGTAGAGCCGCTGCTCCTTTGCGTTAAAGGGGGTCAGTTGAGGTGGTTCAGGCATCTGATCAGGATCCTCCTGGGCGCCTCCTGTTAGAGGTGTTCTGGGCACATCCCACTGGTAGGAGGCCCCGGGGCAGACCCAGAACACACTGGAGGGATTATATATCTCATCTGGTCTGTGAACACCTCGGGGTCCCCCAGGAGGAGCTGGAAAGTGTTGCTGGGGAGAGGGACGTCTGGGGTGCTTTGTCATGTTCTGTTGTTCCCAGTTAGCACTCTTGCTGTGGCATTCTGAATTAGCTGGGGTCTACCTGTTGTGGTTTTGGCAGGTCCAGCAAAAAGAGCATGACAGTAATCCAGTCTGCTAGAGATGAATGCATGGACCAATTTTTCGGAGTGTTGGTAATGGTCGTGTTGTGATGCTGAAAGTTCAGATTGGCATCAACAGCACCATCCTGGCTGCTGACATGCTCACTGTGCTTTAGAGAAAAAGATGATAACATGGATACAGTCTCCTGCTTTTGTATGTTTGGACCGACTACCAGAATTTCAGTTTCAGCTGAAACAATTAGTCGGTTAATTGAAAAATTAAATGGCAAGTATTTTTATAATGAAATAATTTTCAACATTCATGGTTCCAGCTTCGCATACATTACATTTATGATGACTTGCTGCTTGTCCTTTTAATTACATTCATTTAAACTCTTCTGCATAGTGCTGCTGCTGCCGCAAATGTTTTGTCATTACTGTGTATTTTGTATTTTGTATCCATTTTCCTGTAACACCAGTTCTAATATTTAAATAAAGAGAAAGTTAGGAGTGTTGCTGCATGAGGTCGACTGTTTGTGGCGCTGCAGTGTAAAGACGACAACAGCTCAAAGAATAATATGAAAACATGTGAAGTCCCTTCAGTCATTCATGAGCTGTTTTTTTTTCCCCAGAAGTTAATAACAGAGCAATTCTACTCCACCCCATTTCAGAGGGAAATACTGCACTTTATTTATTCAATTATATTTATCTGATAGTTGGAGTTAAAGGTTCAGTGTGCAACTAGCTGAAACTTCTCCTGGTCAGAATTCCTTCTGTGTTCATTGTTCAGGAGGTTTTTACCGGGAGCCAAATTATCCACGAAGGTCTCTTCCTCTCCAAAACAAATAGATAATGATTTTTACACTGAATGAAGCAGTTTCACATTAGAAAATCTGTGTATTTGCGACACTGCTTGTCATGGAGGGGCTGCTATGGTGGTCGATGCAAAAACGCAAATGGCCCTATCTGGAGCCAGTGATCTGTTTGTCCAGTCTGGGCTACTGTAGAAACATGACAGTGCAGCATGGTGATCTCCATAAACTGAACCCTATGTCAGGCTGTTCTCATAAATTAAACTTACTAACAAGTGGCTAAACAAGACACGTCGAACACGGCTTTACAGTCTTGTTATGGTGGTGACGTTAGGTCATGCAGTTTGTTTATAACCTGTTACCTTTTCACCTCTGCCGATTGCATTTAGGCTTCAATAATCATAAAAGTCGAATCGAAGTATTTGCCATAGAGCTTATTTTCAGGAATAATCCAAAATCCAGTGGAAAAATCTCACTGGCTTTTCGATGAGGGAACCAGTGCGATGCTAACTACTGTGTTGACCTATAGAAAAGCATCGTCCCTGGAGTTCTCTATGTTGTGGACTGTAATTACATGTTTATTTTCTTTTATGGACAGGCCAATTCATCCTTTGCTAATGACACGTTGAATTCATGTGTACTTTCAGACTATTTTTAAAAAATAAAACATGAATTTAAACCCCCTGCAATAACTCTGAGGACCCCCTTGGGGCTGCGGACCCCCTGTTGAAGACCCAGGTACATGCTTGGCACTCAAGAGAAGTTTCAGCTAGTTGCAATCTGCAGCCTCACCACTAGATGTCACTTAATCCTACATTCTTAGACTTTAAGAAACATTTTGATTCAGGATTTTTACTTATAATGGAGAATATTTACTCTGTTGTATTGCTAATTTTACTTAAGTTAAAGATCAGGGGCCAGTTGCACAAAGCACCTTAAGTTTGCTCCTTAAGTATGACACTTAAAGCTTACGTGAAATACATCTCCAATAACTGACTGGAAAGATCCTGCAAAGCAATAATTGTAAAAGGGCTGGAAGAGCGCAGCTTAAGAGAGTTGAGTGATCCAGTTCCAGATGATCGCAATCATGAACTGATTTCTGGTAAAAGTTTAAAGTGCAAAATCAGTTGCTCATCATTGAGCGTGTTTATCGGGTTTTCACAGTCGCAGAACACTCTTCTCGGGATGCTTCAACTTATCTCGTTTATCTCTATAAACTCAACCATGTTGCACTTAAGATGGAGTCAACGGTACTTTATGTTTTTGTCCTTACTTTGGTTACTGAGGTTCTTTGTGCAATGGTTTAATTAACTTTAAACACTTCCTTAAGTATAAGGAGAAAAATCCTAAAGCAAACATTTTAAGGAAACCTTAAGGACAAGACTTGAGGATGTTTGGTGCAACTAGTTGTTTTTTTTTCAAGGAAACCTTAACTTGGACTTAAAGGAAAATCTTAACTTAAGGTGCTTTGTGCAACCGGCCCCAGACTACTTCCTCTTCCACTGGGCCTCACCTTAGCTCTGCCTCTGATCAGCTCTGCAGCTGTGTGCCACCAACCAGGTGTCCAAACGTCCTCAACAGGCTGCTGTCAGTGTGGATGCTCATCATGCAGGTTGAGGCCAGACATCCTGCAGTGTCAGCAGAAATACTGTGAATAGTGTTTATAAAAAGACAACAACTAATATAATAACAATAATACATAAACACAGAGCCAATGATGTGACATTTAATATAAAGAAACATAAGGGTTCCTTGCAGATATGGATTTGTAGAGAAATTGTAGAAAATGTGTAGATATAGAAAAAAAACATTAATATTTGTCTCATTCACTGATCTCTTAAAGACATGAAGACATCCAACAGTGTGGCAGTCATATTCAGGAAGTTATGGAACTTCCCTTTTCGGTTTCTAAGCAGTGCTCTGGGTAACTGTGCCAGGTGCTTTTACAGTTTATCTTAGTTAAACATCAATTTCCCTCGGAATTGCCCCAGCAAAGCACCAGCCATATGCACGGGGCGGACAGACAGGTTGTCGTGAGACTGCACGGACTTGTCCAACCATCTTATTATTACAGAGGAAAACTGAGCGAGGGAGAAAACTGCAGTTTATGACACTTGAGCAATACAAAAGTAGATTATTTGCAGGTCAGATCAGGTGAGGACGTAAAATGTATCCGGTTTTCAGTCCTTTTGTCAGAGTGACTCATAGTTGGTGGTTGTGAGGAGTTTGGGCATGCACTCGTATTGATGTGACTGATCCATATCCAAAAAGCTGTGTTAACATAATCCAGTTACTGATGTAGCACCAAGTTGGCCATGTCTGTGTTCTTTACGAACATCTACATGAACTTTGAACTTACTTTGTCACTGTTTTTAAGCCTGTGTGGTGTGTTTTAGAGAATGTTTCCGGGTTAAATATTTAAGGATGAGAAGTGTTATCTCAGCACTAAAGAATGAGAAAGTGATGTTTTGCAGTATTTGTCATCATGATCCCATTAGTCATGAGTCAAGTAACAACGAGGGTGCAGCGCTGTGTGGGTTCCCCTCAGCCACAGAGTAGGAAGGTGCCTCACACTCACATGTGACTCAAAAGCATTGCCATGAGCCTCAGTGAAAGTATTCAGCGGCTCCACAGAAACTCATTTAATGAACACTGCCTGCACCTCCACACAAGTGAGGGCTTGTACAGTTTCTACAGTAGGAAACAAAGTAAACCCTTACTCAATACTCCCCCCACACACACACTCACACACACATTGTGTGTCCTGCAGATCATATTATTTGAGCGCACAATGATGCACACAATGTTCCTTTTTACCATTGAGGCATGTTATCACATCTGTCTGACTGATATCAGTTATAACTTGTGTTTCATTGTGTGGTGAGAATGTCTGCAGAGGCAAACCCACTTTTTAATAATGTGCCTATTTAACGGTTTTGATCTGTGGAATACCAGAGAAGCTTCAGCTCTTTGTTGCGCTGCTAAACTAACACAGAGGTTAAAGTAAACAGATTCAGAGTGAAGAATAAATAAAAGGATATCAACATAACTTCTAGCAGCTTCAACAATTCACCCAAAAAGTCTAGGAGCAAACTCTCAGAGGGGCCAGTCCCAGCTGGAGAGGGCTGTTTCAGTCTTATACACTGCTGCCACCTGGTGGTGAAAAGTTATAACTATACATCATGCACACAAAGAGCTTGTAAGAAGATCATACAACACTAGATGGCGCTAGAAGGCTGGACACAAACTGCTCCTACCCCAGAACACCAACTATCATTCAGACTGGAGGTTGATAAGATGATGCAAGAGAGGCTGAAAGTTTAACTGTAGCAGCCAGAGGAGAGGCTGTTTCATGGCCAGTCAAACAGACCATCATCAGGAGTTAAGATTTCCATCCTCCTGTCTGTCTCATCAGATGCAGCGTAGGCTTCATATTTGACTCTCCTCTCAAATTCGACAAACAAATCAACTCTGTGGTGAAAGGCTGTTATTTCCAACTACGAAACATTGCCAAACTCAAAGTCCATCATCTCTCACGTGACAGGACGACTGTAACCACTGCATTGATCACCTCCAGGCAACTCTCTGTACCTGGGTGTCGGCCAGTCATCTTTGTCTTTGTCGAGACTCCTCACTGGTGCCAGAAAAAGAGACAGCATTACACCAGTGCTGGCATCCCTGTAGTGGCTTCCTACAGTATCAAATACAGGATTGATTTTAAGGTTCTTTAATTCGTTTTTCAAAGTCATACATGGGCTGGCACCTCTGCACATCTCTGAACCTCTCTGCCCCTACTCCAGCTGCCGACCTCTTAGATCTTCAGAACAATGTCTTAACTGTCTCACGATTGAGGCTGGTGGGTAAAGGAGATTGTGCCTTTGTGGTAGCTGCACCAAAGCTTTGGAATAACCTTCCACGCTCAATCAAATGGTACACTTTAAAGACGAAATTGTAAGGCGTACATGTTTTCAATGGCCTTTGGTTTAGTGATGGGATTTCTCGTTCACTTGTGAGAGCCGGTTCTTTGGCTCTTGTTCACTTTGAACAGCCGGTTCAAAGATGCGGTTCAGTCGTTCGTTTCTTTGTTTGTTGTGTGATTGGGGGGGTGTCAGTGGGTTCAACGACGAATCGCATTGGTGATTTATCGCATCACAGATATTGTAACGTGGACCCAGAATAGACTCCGCAGATATAAACAAACAAGCCAGTCTTTGAACCGGCTCTTTGAAGTGAACGAGTGAGTGGCTGCACTGTCTTTCTCCCTCACAAACTAGTCTCTCTCAACTTGTTCCGGATCAAATAATCTGAAATTAATGGATACAGAGTAAATTAAAGCAAAAAACAAAGAAATTAGGAACTGGCTCATTCACTCGAAAGAGTGGTTTTAATATTTTCGTATTTTATAATCGTTTTAGGTATGTAATTGTTCTAAGCGGTCTTATTCTGTTTTATATTTGTGTTCATGTTATATTGCTACATGCACTCACCGCCCACTTTATTAGGTACACCTTGCTGGTACCAGGTTGGACCCCCTTCTTAATTCTTGGTGTCACAGATTCAACAAGGTGCTGGAAACATTCCTCAGAGACTTTGGTCCATATTGACATGATGACATCACACAGTTGCTGCACATCCATGATGAGAATCTCCCGTTCCAGCACATCCCAAAGGTGCTCTATTGGACTGAGATCTGGTGACTGTGGAGGCCATTGGAGTACAGTGAACTCATCGTCATGTTTGAGATGATGTGAGCTTTGTGACATGGTGCGTTATCCTGCTGGAAGTAGCCATCAGAAGATGGGTACACTGTGGTCATAAAGGGATGGACACGCTCAGCAACAATACTCAGGTAGGCTGTGGTGTTTAAACCATGCTCAGTTGGTACTAAGAAAATCTCCCCCACACCATTACACCACCAGCAGCAGCAGCCTGAAGCGTTGATACAAGGCAGGATGGATCCATGCTTCCATCTGAATGTGGTTTTTCCAATCTTCTATTGTCCAGTTTTGGTGAGAAAACCCGTGTGAATTGTAGCCTCAGTTTCCTGTTGTTAGCTGACAGGAGTGGCACCTGGTGTGGTCTTCTGCTGCTGTAGCCCATCTGCTTCAAGGTTGGACGTGTTGTTCGCTCAGAGTACGCTCAAGATTTGTGTGCCGTTCTATTAATTTGTGCAGCATTTTGGTCAGCTGCGGTTATTTTTAAATGCGCTACATAAATAAAATTTGATGTTTTGGACAGCGCTCTTCTTGGCAAAGTGTAAAATGCTCCAGGCAAAGCAAAGCAAGCTTTATTTATAATGAACATTTCATACCCAGGAAAAAAAGGTCAGAGTGTTCTACATGAAGATTAAGATGAAAAGGAAGACAGAAAGAAGAGGAAAGATGTTATCAGTAATATTAACAGTAATATTATAGCTGCTGCGCAGCGATGGGTCGGGTCCGGGCATTTTTAGGCAATTCTGAGCAACAAGCAGAAGAATTGGAAGACATTTAGGAATTTAGCAACACAATCTGCCTTTTGCATCAGCTGAGGCTTGAACTCACAACCTCTGAGACTAAGAACCAATTTTTTGTCTCACTGAGCTAATTAGTCAGTGACAATTCATGTGTAGCTTCATAAATTGATTAAGCCAGACGTGCAGGTTTAGCAGCCGTCCATGCATGGAAAAGCAGATTTCAAACCACTGTAAAAAATTCAGTTATCAAAACAAAAATCTGAAAATACACATATTGCATCTAGACAGCACGGAGATGTTGGTAATTTATTTTAACAATGATTGATTTGCTTCATAAGTGAAAAACTGATGTTTAAAATTGCCATTTTTACATTGACTCCAATTGTTCACATTAGAGCAAAATTCAAAATGCTGTCAAAAATTCAGTTTTTGAGATAAAATTCTGAAATTTGCCACACATCATCTACCATGACTCTAGAATTTTGTCATTTTTTTCATGAACATTGAAGATTTATTTAGCAAGAATTTGCATGTATATGTTTACAGTTCCGTTTACAGTCAAACATTTTGATGCACTGTAGGCTCAATTTTTGATAAATCAAAAATCTGAGAAACATAGTTTTTGTAGGACAGTCTGAAGATGCTCTGTAGCACGTTTGGTGTCAACTGAGCAAAAATTGTGGGAGGAGATAGGTTTAAGAAGTTTTACAGTTTTTGAAAAAAACAGAGTGATGAACTTCATAATTTTTAATAGGTTTAAATGTACAAAAGTTTCTTCAGTTTTGGGGCTACAGTTTGATGAAAGTTGTGAAGTTGTAGCACGTATGGTTGATTTGTTATGAATTTTCAAAGTTTTGAACTTTAGACGCTTGCTGTAGCGCCACCATCAGGACTATTGGCTTGAGTTTACAGCTGAGGATATCTGGCATGAGACTGGACCTTTGTGCAAAGTTTGGTGAGTTTTCACCCATGGGAAGTATGATAGAAGAAGAAGAAGAAGAAGAAGAAGAAGAAGAAGAAGAAGAAGAAGAAGAAGAAGAACTAGGATTACAATAGTGTCCTGGCACCCTAATAATAAGGCTGGTCCAGAAGAGGTACAGCAAGCGTATTAGAATCAAATGACCTGAGAGGTGTCAGTAGCTCAGTCCAGTCACAACAAGAAAATGTTGGTATTGTTTGTTTCTGCAAATCACAGTGACATTATGTTTGTAAGTTTCATATCAATCATATTAACATTTCAAATATGAGCTAGCTTTGTCATTGAGAGGTTGAGAAGTTGAGAAGTTGAGGGGATGGTGGATGGCGTGACATCAAAAAAAGATGCCTGCCAAGACGTGAGTCATTGCTGTGTTTTCCGCACTTTCTAGCCAAAAAATGTGGGTGTTGTAAAGCAACAATTTACTGTGGATAGGGCCACCCACTAAAAAACCTTGATCTGATTACCTCACATGTTGCACTACCCACATCCCTACGAGCAAACAAATAAAGAAGGTTAGAACCAGGCATTGGCATACTCCATCTGCTGACGATGTGGGGAAAAAACGTGTTTTCTGATTTGCCCCTTTTTGTCCATTCCAGAGGCTGCAATCTCCGTGACATGCTGGTACACGCACACACCTCACATACTGCACACAGGGACAGCACGATGGGCTTCTTTCCTTGCTGTCATTGCACCTCCTGCCAAAACAATAAGAAAGCCAATACTTTTGTTAGTCATATCACCACAAAACAATACAGGATTAAGACATGTATTACTGTTTTTTATTATGTTATTTACCTTCTTTCATGTCATGTTGTAGAATAAAGAGATCATTAAGCTGAAGTCACGTCAAGATAATAAGTTTATGCCAGGTCACATACACTATGTATTCCTCCCTCTAGGGGTTCATCTGACCCCCATCAGTCAATTAATCAATTAACAATTCAAACAATTAACCATTAGCCAATGCCAGTGATGGCAAAAACCCAACAAACCTTTAACCCCTTCACTTAAAATCTTCACCTCTGCCAAGGAGGTTATGTTTTCGCTGGCGTTGGTCTGTTTGTTTGTTTGTTTGTCTGCAAAATAACTCAAAAAGTTATGAACAGATTTTGATAAAATTTTCAGGAAAGGTGGATAATGGGACAAGGAACAGATGATAACATTTTGGTGGTGATCAATTGAAGCAAAGTGGATAAAATAATAAATAAAGTCTATGGTCTGACAGCCTCAGCAGCAATTCCAATTTCTAACAAGCTGTGAAAATAGCCCCATCTAGTTCTACTTGCTAAATATTGTTGTAATTCTAAAGTTGAAATTAATGTTCTGTGTTGGGAAAAAAAAGAAAGTGAAAAATACAAAAAAACACATTATATTCTGTGTTGGTACAAAATAAGAATGAAATAAATACACCACAGTGTCTCCATGGTGAAGGCATATATAACCTAATAATGATAGTGATGCAAATAACCTAATTGTGAAGCAGGCTGCAAAATCTGATGCAGAGGGGGAGGGAATATCACCTACTTGGTGGAGGTCTGCACTCTCTGAGTGAATTTCTAGTTTACCATGTATTTAGCATTTGTTTAGCATCATCTGTGATCTGCAATATATCGGCAAAAAACAGCCTGCAACTCAGGACCAGAATCAACGAACATCCAGTAGAAGTCCTATCCACTGAGCTGATCCAAAATTCCCTAAAGCTAGACCCTTCCAGGAGGCCAGACATCCAGCTACTGCACTCAGTTTCTGTTGCATTGTAGTTAAACCCAGCCGCAGACATACAGATCTGGAAACAAAACTTCTTCAGTGTGAAAGTTAATTTGTCCTGCTTTTTATAGACATCTGCATGTGACAGCACGGCGCTCTGGGACACGCTTTGTCATATTTTGTCCTTTCTTTTCTATTATTCTGTGTATAGTTGTGTTTTTTGTACATTTGTATATTTGCATGTTCTGCTGTCATACATTGGTGTTTGAGGATGTTGTGATATGTACAATACTCAAATGACAGGTGATAGTGATTTGGTCGTCAGGCCTCTGCTCCTCAGAGTTGATCTCATCTAATTAGTGGCAGCAGCTGACTGATTCATCACCTGGTAGGAATCTGTCTGTGTCTGTATCTGCTCTGTGAAGCACTCATGTCAGTAGCTCTGATGATCGTCAAGGGTTGAAACGTCACCTTTTTTTCCCCACAGATGTCTTAAAATAAAAACATTATTTTTGCACTGATTGTGCCATTTAGAGTGACTGTTTTTATTGAGACTTTGCTGCATTTCCTGACAGAATAGTGCCATGAAAAAGCAATTGTTTTTAACCGAGACATCACTGCATTTCCTGCCAGGAGAGTGCCACAAAAGGCAGGTATTTTTAGCCAAAACATGTCAAAAACTTTTCCTAACCATAACCAAGTGGCTTTTGCTGCTTACCACACATTAACCACTGCACTGTTCAAATATGTACAGAAATGTATGGTCTGAACATATCACACAATACATAATCATGTAGAAATGTTGGGCATCTGTAGTTTGCAGAAATGCCAACATTTTTTTCTGGTGTACGGGTTGAGCTCAGCTCTTATGCAGGTCTAACCCTGATGGACGTTAAGATAAGTGAGGCCATTAAGTGCTTTAATCAGAACTTTAAAGTCTACTCTAGTGTTCTCTAAAGATTAGAGAACATTTCCAAAAGTTAAACAGATTTGTGCAGCAAAATTGAGGTTTATTCTGTGAGCCTCAGGGGGAGGCCCGGTTGAACTACCCAACTAAGCATCTCAAACTACCTCCACCTTGAGGAGCTTCAGCAGTAAAATGCTGCTTCACACTGATGCATCGATATCAACAATCTAACAAATCAATGAATTAATACTACATCAGTCACAGAGAGCACTTCTCTGCAGGATGAACACTTCTGCTTTTGATACTTTAACTGCTTTTTGCTGATGATATTTCCGTAGTTTTACTCATGTGGGATATAAAACACAAGACTTTGAGTATTTAACACTGTGGTATTAGTAAAGCGTCTGAGTACCTCTTCCACCCATGATGATTTCCTCCAGATTAGCCCCGACCACCTGATGAAATCTTACTGATCATGCAAAATAAAAAGAACCATAAGAACAACAGCTCTAACACTCTTATTCACTCCGTTTAATCAGGAATGTCTCCTGAACATGATGTGTCTTATTCCAAACTGGAACAGAAAGTTCTCAGAGTAATAACCCTTCATAATACACTGTTGCAACACTGCTTCCATTCATGTCTCCCGCTCTAAACACTTCACTGTCACGCTAATCATACTGCTTCGTGTAAAGGCCTTGTATCTACAGATGACGACATGCATAATATAAGTAATTTTCCTTGTCAGTCTTTCAGGTACCGCACGCAAAGTATGATAGTCATGATAAGTGTTCTGCTACTGTCAATGCAAGGAATTCACTCTGTGTAATTATTCTTTAATTATAGGAATTATTGGGCATATTTTGAGGCCTGTTTGAAGTTTTTCTGGTGTTTAAGCACACTGGGCACAGGGTTGATGAATGAAAAAAACACTGACAGGTAAAATCTGACAAATATTAAATACTGTTAATCTGTGAAGTGATCCCTAATATATCTGCAATTAAAATGGGAGCACAGGAGATTTAAATGATTAATTAAAGATGTAAATATGCATTCATAGGTTGTTTATCCAACTGGGTCCATGGTCCGACAGCCCATTGGTCGGACATCCCATTAGTCCGACGGTCCGCGATTACTTATTAAATTGGTCCAACAAACCCCAGACTTTCACCCAGGACCTTTCTGTATGAATATGAGGCTGCACTATATCGTTTTTTCCTAAACCTAACCATGTGGTTCTGTTGACGTCCTGGCATTGGTTGTAGCGCCCTCGAACGTGAACAGCAGACGCAGGGGATACCTACCATGTAATATGTAGATGTTAAAGTCCACTAACAAAGTGGCCATATGTGACAACTCAGGATGAGAACATGTCGGATGAGCCTTTCGGTGCTAAACAAGCTTGATCAAAGAGCACTGCTCAACATGACATTCTCCAACCACTAAATACATGGGCCTAACATTCATCAGGTGAAAAAACTGTGGGAGTGTACAGACCAAATCATGACCACAACCAGAGTGTACTGAGACTGAGACAAGACCAAGACCTTCAGGGGTTGAGATCAAGTCATGACCTGGACCAGAGTGCTTCGAAACCAAGACAAGACCAAAACACTGAGGGGTTACGAACAAGTCATGACCAAAACCAGGGAAGACCATGGCTTTCAGTCGGTAAGACCCTATCATGACCAGTGTATTGAGAACGAGACAAGACAGAGATTTTGAGGGGTTGAGACCAAGTCATGACCAAAACCTCTACAATGCTCTACAACTTACCCATTTTATGTTAAGTTGGACGAAGAGTTGCATGACCACTCATCATTTTACCCTTTGGAAGGAGATGTGTCAAATTCTGCTGACAGTGATATCTCCAGCTGTACTGACACAACCGCTAAAGTGAGGATGTAATAACTGTGCCCGAGGCAGTGATAAAATCTGAACACAAGTGGTCAGCTGGAGACACATGATAGGCACAGATTTGAACAGGTGTGTCTCTCCTGTCCACTTGTGATTGGACCACCCAAAATGCGTGTTAACACCAGGTCTAAGCGTGACCAAATGATCTTAAAGATCCACATTCCCATGAAAACACCAACAAAAAAAGAAGACAAATGAAGTAAAGGAGCGAGCCATGAGCCAATAGATTGCATGGCAATATCAAGAATATTGACTAATGCAAGTTTGTGCTTTGTTAAAGAATTGCTTATTGCAAATTATGCAACCCTTCCCTCCACGACAGCAAGACAGCCTCAAACAGGACAGCGAATGGTGGTATCCACAATCACTCCTCTCAGGTGAGCCACACCGCAGCTGGAGACAGGTAAGGGTTAACAAGTACGCTGTAGTTGTAGTAGTAGTAGTAGTAGTTGTAGTAGTCCAAAGCAGATGTCAGACGTTGACGTCTCCAATTCAGTGCACATTATACTTTGAGGCCCCAGTGTGCAGGATGGATTTCTCACATATTTCCCTCCCACAAATAACATCAAAGTCAGCTCACTTAAAATATGTAGCAGAGAGCCAGCTCTTAATTTTGAGTGTAGCAGGTGACGTAATGTCGACATAAGTTAGAGTTAACATTACAATCAGAGCTATTTACCAAAGTATTTTACACCATAGTACATCTGGTTTTGACATGTACTGTGAGCTTACAGCAGAGCCACTTCATCAGTACTGTAGTAGACAGAGAAACTATCAGATGGCCTCTACTGTCTCTCTGTCTACATGAACTGCAAACAGCTTGATCAGGAACACTACTTGCCATATGTATGATGCTAACCATACATTCATACTAATTTATACACTTTTCCTATGCTGTAAAGCAAATCAGCTGATTTTGGCCCCGATCACATGGAAAACATGTTAGCAGCTGGAGGCGGCTTTTTCTAATTGTCTTTAATCTGAATGAAACGTTTTGCTCGCTGTTTTGGCGTTGCTACATGCCTCGTGTTTCTGCTGAGTTTTTGCTGGAGTGCTCTGAACTCCTCGAGTTGATTAAACTTCAACTCAGAGCAGAAAAGGTCCTCATGAAGTAACTCAGTTTTATCACTATTTAATTTGAGGAATTTGCAGGAGAACCAGAATTTGATTGCTTGAAGGCAGTCAGAGGATGAGGTGGGCCGGAGGTTGAAGTTAGGTTTGGTGGACAGATAAAGCTGGGTGTCATCAGCATAGTAGTGGAAGTGGATGTTAAATTTACGGAAGATGTAGCAGAGAGGAAGAAGGTAGATGATAAACAGAGGAGGACCCAAGACAGAACCTTGAGGAACACCGATAGTGACTGGACATGATAAAGAAATTACAAATGATATCTTTGTTGTAATGTTCAAACAGATGTTGTTAAAATGCACAAACTTCTGATACACAGTATTGTATCAGAACCTGTCATTAAGTACAGATAAACATAACTACACTATGAGACATGCTGCTGGAGGTAACTTTACACTGCCCAGAGCAGGAACAAAATGCAGTCAGACAAACAGTAATGTACAGAGCCATGTATGACTGGAATTCACTCCCTAAATACATCAAGCAAAGAATCAGTAACTATTCAAATGATTGCAAAACAGCATCTGCTAAATAAATACAACCAAATGTAGGAACCAATTAGTTTTTGGACAAAGAGCAAATGTGTTTGATTGACTGATGTGCCTGTGACATACTTTGATTTATCTTCGCCCAGTATCTACCCATAATTGCTATTTTTGTCATTATTGTTATTCAAAATTTTATGTAATTATTATTTACTGTTTCTTGCTGGAAGAAGAATAGCGACAGCTAATGGGGATTCTACATATCTTTTTTATTTTTTTAAACTGAAAGAAAAGTGCACATATTTATTTAATCAGCTGCATAAAGTGAAAAAAAAATTTTTTGTTTATGATCTACACATTTTTTGTACTTTTTCCCCCCTTTATTAGCCCAAAGCTTAAAGCTTTGCTCAGTGTGCAGTGTGGAAAACTGTGATTTTGGCATGTTTATTTTGAAAAAAAATTGGAATTGCAACCTTTTGAATTGGATTTGGTGTGAAGGAGTGAATGACAGAGTGAGAAATAAACTTACAGCCTGAGCATGAAAAGTATTGTCTTTCTGACTGAACTTTCGCTAGAGCTCCATTTCCACACAAAGCTCAGCATTTAAAACTGTGGACGTGAGCGGAGGCTACGATCAAATCGTATGTTGTGATAGACAACATGGGACGATTGGTGTGGACCATCGTGTAGTCTGTCATGTGTCGGCCAAGTCAGGCACGATTTTATGACCCCACAATCATCTAATCTGACATAGTGACTGTCAGTACTGGCAAAAACGTTGTGTAGCATGAACCAGGCATTATGAACAACTGTTCATTTGTAGCAGAGATGTGCATGTTGGTAAAATAATAAATAATAATAATTTCAAACAGTTTTAAGAACATTTAGCCAAACTAGAATGTGTTAGGTTGTGCCCTGCTCTCCCCTATCTTTTCTTATCTTATCTAAAGCAGAGATATTTGATAAAGGAGATACCCCACCGTAGGCTTATCCAATGTTAAGAAAACAGTTACTCTTCCTGTCTCTTAAGTGGGTGTCATTAGCTCTCCCTTCAGTCAGAGCTTGTTCTCCCTCAACCTCGGAGTTGAGCTTGCGACCGCTGCAGCGAGGCATCGCCTCTATACATGGGGCGCCGGCACTATCCACTAAGCTACCGACGCCCCAACGTCATATGTTTTCTAATTTGGGTGGTCTGAAGTTTCTTCTACTTTGTAATTATAATGTTGATCGGATACCTGTCTCTCTCTCAAATTTCCATAGGCAGATGCTGTTGGCCTGGTCCCTTATTTATAAGCACAATTTTTCTCCTAATAGATATTTTATATGGAACAATAAGGATGTTTGTTACAAAAAGAAATCTTTATTTTTTGACAGTTGGTTCAGGAATGGTATTGTGCAGATGAATCAACTTTTCAATAAGGAAGGAAAACCAAGAATTTCTTTGTCATTATAAGACCCCTGTGACCCCTAAAGATTTTGCTGTGGTTTTTGATGCCATTCCATCTGGTGTTGTTATGCTCTATAAGGGTTATACCTTTCCTCCTTCTATTACGACACCTTTGCTTGATCCAGTTGACACACCTATAAGGAAAATATGTTTTCAACCAGCGTCCTGTAAAAATAACAAAAACATCCGCACTTTATTCGAAACTGATTGTATCTCTGTCCCATATGTAATTGCAACCTGGAATAAGCATGTTCAGGACTTATGCTGGGAAAAGATATGGTCTCTTCCTAATAGATATCTACTGGTTAACAAAGTTAAAGAAATTTCTTTTAAGATCATTCATCGCTATTATCCTGTCAAGGCATTTCTAGTAAGATTTAAGAAGGACATTGATGTGTCTTGCACTTTTTGTAACATGCACCCAGAGACTGTCTTCCATTTATTCTGGACTTGTGAACACACTCGGGCTTTGTGGCAAGGCATGTGTCGTTTTATATTGGACTATATCTATGATGCCTTTGTACTTTGTTTGAATGATGTATTATTTGGCTTTACAAATTATAGAAGAGAATCAGACGATGTATTTTTTCTATGTAATCTCATCATATTCCTGGCCAAGTTTTATATTCATAAATGTAAGGTGTTGAAAATCAAACCTTCCTTTTGTACCTTTAAAAAGGAGGCAGAGTCCTACATTAAAACACTATCCACTTCTTGCAATAGAAAAGCTGTGAAAACGTTGAAGCTGTGCTCCAAATTTAATGTACTGTTATAATTTTAATATATATTTTTTTAATATTCTGTGCACCATTTTTATTTCATATTTGTGTTTTGTTTGTAACCCCTCGCGTTATATATCTGCTTGTTTCTTTATTTTCTTATTACTACTGATGTTTCAAAACATGATATTTGTGTACATGATGCTGGTGTTGAACAAATAAAGGTTTATTGGAAAAAAAAAAAAGTAGGCGTAGTCATCCTCACCTGTGGTGGAAGCACATAGGATGCAGTGAGCCAACATTCACCTGATCAGATAGGTGTTGTTACTCTGAGCGAGTTGAGTCCTGAAGGTGAGCGGTGAAGCTATACCCAGCCCCGGGAACTGGGTCAGTATTTGATTTCAAATTATTAACATTAAGAAGCTGACCTCCCGTTTTTGTTTTTTAACTTTAACATTATCTTGTTTAGTAGTTGCGCAACATGGGAGGACGGTGCAAACGCAAGGAGCCGAAGGAGGACATAGGAGCTGAGCTCTCTCCGCTGCCAGGGGACACCGCGGCGGACCTGGCCGAGCCACACACACCTGTTCCCGGGTTGAAGGCGCAGAATGTGGGCGGTAGTAAGAAAGGTAGGGCAGCTTGTTTAGGCAACAATTTACCGATTTAGAGGCGGGTCTGCGGGTTTATTACTTCTAAGGTGTTGTTCTTCTTATAAACGACGACTTCTGGTCTTATAACAAATGTCACTTTAGTTTGGTTCCTGTATTGTACTAAACAGGGCTGCATACAGCTATTTTGTTACACCTTTTAACATGGCAGGCGTTTAAACATAAAGATATCCAAGTTAAAATTCTACATATTTATAATAGCTTCAAATACTGTCAAATTAATGTTACATTACTCTCATTTAATGCGAGTAATAAAGACTAAATCATAGAAACTTCTCTGGCACCACAAAAGCCTCCAAAATGGCCCCAAACGTTGAACCAACAACTCCCTAAAACACTTTAAATAACAAAATCACCAATGATAGCAGAGCTGAGTGAGAATCTTCAGCTTGAGTTGAACACCATCACCATTAGGGTGAAATAGGGGAGACCGGGGCTGGTTGTCACACTGTGTTTCCATCCAAAAGTGATTCGAATCATTGGGAAATGCGCATTAAAAGAAATACGAATCCTGTGTGTTTCCATTAAATGTACGGACTTTGGTGAAAACTACGAACTCGCGTGAGTTTTCCGCAGAACCGGAAACAAAACAAGTCTTGCATTCTTCTTCTTCTACGTTTTCTGGTGGTTGGCATCCAGCTTGTAAATGCATTACCGCCTTCCCGACCCGGAGTGTGGACATCACCATGGAGAGAGGTGCGCTACATCAGACTTAATTCGAACATAACTGTTTCTATCCCCCGTTTTGCGAATCAACATTTTTTCGAATCAACCAAAACCCGGCTAAAGCGAGCGTATTTTAATTTGTGCGAATCAGCGAACTTTTTACTCTTGTGTGAATTGCCTTATCTCAAAAACATCTTTCAGTTGTCATTCCTACAGTAAATGAAAACTTAAGGTCTTGACTTGAAATGGGTTTCCCTTTCATTTTTACAACCTACTGTGACAAGAAGTGATTAACCATCACAGACACTCTGACACATAGGGGGTTGGTTGTCACAACAGGGTTTTGAATTGCCCTCTGTAATGAAAGTACAAATTACAGTGCTGAAAAAATAATCTAGCCTTTATTAAAGCCGTTGTTTCATGACAATTCATTAAGAATATAACATTAAATTAAACCGTGAGATTGGAACAGATTAATCGTCATCACTATGAGCAGGAACTTGTGTTAAAATGTCAAAACAGCCTATGTTGAGGTATGTAAGAGTTTAGATACGACGTTGTTTTCTAGTGAGGAACTTAAGTGTCAGTGTGTGTGTGTGTGTGTGTGTGTGTGTGTGTGTGTGTGTGTGTGTGCGCGCGCGATCGATCGAAAACACCCGAGAACATATGGACTAAAACATGTTTGCCATGCCGACTGTCTCTCTGAACTGTCTCATGTCACCATCCTCAGCTGACCGCTTGACAAACATTTTAAGCTAGCTAGCTAGTCGGAGAAATTGAAAGTGTTGCAACCATTCCCGGTCTCAGCTTCTTAACATGATACAGGCCTACTTAGTTATTTCCTGCCACAGCTGTTGGCTTGAGCAGATACTGACAAATGAGTTGTCATTGTCAGATTATGTTGCTACGATCAGGTCACTATTCTTGGCAACAGGCCGTACAGATACAGGAAGAGGATAAAGGTGTGCTTCTGCAGTACTTAGAAAGTGTTTGCCATTTCATTACATACTGACGGAGCTTTTTAAAATCTGTTTGAGGTTCTCAATTCATATTAATCTGTTTTCTTTTCAAAAAAATGTAGCGTCTGACAGCAAGATAATGGCTGCTGTCATATTAATACTAGTCTGGATATCACTCAGTCAAACAGACATGGTTCATCACGAGCAACAGTTTGTCTCCATCGAAAGCTGTGTATTAGATGAAAGGGCAGCTGATTCTGTGTTGTGTAGTTTCATCCTGCCATAAAGGTTCATCATCCACTGTTTCATCACCAGGTGGAAGACGTTCCAGTTACGGTAGCGATAAGGTCTACCTCGGAGTCCGTGTCAAAATGCCAGTGAGGGACATGCTGAGAAAAATCCGCACAGCCCAGGGCTTTGAACCTCAGGATGTTCAGGTACCTTAGTGTTTGTTTGTGTTTGTTTGTCCATGTGGACTTTGCTTAGTGACAAAATAATCATTTTAAACATGAGAATATTCAGTCGCAATTTAAATCCAGTCACTAAGACCAAAATAACATTATTGATTTTATTTTTTACCCAAACCCTGATGGATAAGTTTACTTTATGTATTGTATTTTTACAGTTGGTTTCCTGGTTGTTTGCTGCATGTCTGTTGTACTTTTGGGGACGTTTTGGTCCCCAGATTTTGCTGCTCAGTGAGCACTCTTGACTTTCAGCTACTCTTTGGTACAGACAGCTGCGGACGTGATGCAGCAGCACAGAGGAGGAGAAACTTTCCAACATAAGGCTCCGGGACAACATTATCGTCTCTCTTCTACTTAGCAGCGGTGAATTCACAGCTCACTGATACTTATACAACACAGTCTCTGGCTTTTGTTTGATGTCTAGCGTTGGCAAAAAATGTAGTTGCACATTTCTGATCCATCGTTAGTGCCATTAGCTTGTTTACTATATTACATGAATGCCACTGTCACACTGAACGTCTCGCTGAGCCCTGTTCAAACTTCAGACTTTATATGGAAAGGAATAACCAAATCGTTGAATATTCATATTAAACTGCTGAGCGTAATTCGACTGACATAATTTTGAGTTGGGTAGAGCCCTACTTTTTAGTGCATTTATTTGGTGTAGCCAGAGTTTTAAATGCGTTGTTTTTACCTACCTGAATGTGCTGTAGGTGTAACAACTCAAAGTACTGATATCAGACATCAAGCAGTTTCCGTTTGTCTCCGAGACATTACATCTACACTCTTAATACGGCTATATCAAACTCAGAATGATGGCAGTCGAATCAGATTCGGCTGTTTAACACGAATATTTGACTTTTTTTTTTTCCCCTTATAAAGTTTGATCAGGGCTCATCAGGACGTTCAATGTAACAGCAGCATTCCTGTAATATAGCAAACAAGTTAACTGCGCTCACGACGTATCGGAAATGTGCAGCAACATTTTTTGCTGACCTAGCCACAGAAGTCACGACATCTGAGCAGAAGAGAGACGATAACGTTATCTCTGAGTCTAACGATGGAAAGTTTCTCCTCCTCTGTGCCGCTGGATCACATCAGCAGCTACCTGCACCACCGAGTAGCGTGAAAGTCAACTGACTGATGACTCAAATCTACGACTTTCAGAGGGCATCCTTAATTCTTAGCAGGGAACTTAAATATTGGTGACTGAAAATTCTGAGGCATTTAAAAGACAATTCACACTGATGCAACTGTTTTTCTTTTCTCATCACACAAATGTGTGAACACAGGAGATTTACGGCAAAACAGACAAAGGTCAGTAAAACCTTCATGTATGAGAATTACAGCTGAAATACATGGGACACGGACATGGTGTAACACGTCTGCAGAGCGCATCCATTATAATCAACTGAAGCAGCTACACAGCTCTTTTCTAGTTTTACACAGCTGGTTTATTTTTTCTCTGCACACGGGTGAAAAATAAGTACAAAGTTTTTTGAAAATGAATACCTTATTGTACTGGAGGTAATACCATGCGGTGGGGCAATACTGGGGGTGTTTCACATTGCACATTAAAGTAAATCAATTAAATGAATCCACCCTGTTGTTATAACGATCCAGTTAATTAATTCAGTGTCAGCTGATATAACCTACATTTCCAAACCCTGCATAAACAACCGCAGCATCACTTTACAAAACTCAAAGCGGCAGTAACCACATGCTACAGATAGACTCTGCAGCAGGTAGAAAAACCCGCTCCACCCTGCCCCACCTAGGTGAAGCATCCCGTCCGTACCACATGTACTTCAACTGTTAATTTAGGTGTGGTGTCATGTAGATATTTGCTCCTTCTTTAATAGTTGTTGAGGTACGCTGGTGTTCAAAAGTTTGGTTCGCTGCAGTCAGATGGTTGAGAGGACTACTCTGTACTTTTGATTGGTCTTTGATGCTTTTAGGTTTTAGAAATTCCTCTTTAAAAATAGATGTTATTTTGTATGAAGGGTTTGTTTTGTACACTGAGAACAAAAGGCTTTACAATGGTTCAACAAGACTGACAAGTGAAAGGGCAGAAAGAGACAAAGATCCCTCTGAGCAGCAGCTCCACAGGAACAGAAGAAATCAGCACTCGTTGGGCTAAAGAACCTGGAGGCTTCACATCAAAAACTTGTGCACAGAAAAGGTTCCTGTTTCACTGTTAAGTGCACAATAATGACTATAACAAACTGGAATTAACCTGTTGCAACATGTTGCTTTAGCATAACTATTCTTCAAACACAGTCTAAGGTTAGCACTAGTGGGTTGGATCAGCTGAAACCCCTATAGACTAACAAATAACAGTTTAAAGGGACAAATCAAAAATACATATTGTCCCTTTCACTTGTGGTGCTTTTTATTAATCTAGATTGTTTCGGTGTGAGTTGCAGAGTGTTGGTGATATCGGCCATAGAGATGTCTGCCTTCTCTCCAATATAATAGAACTAGACTGCACTCACCTTGTGGAGCTCAAAGCACCAAAAAAATACTTTCACAACCAGGTTGCTCAAGATAATCCACAGGCCTTGTAGTGGGCAGTTTTATGTAGGAACTATTTTGTTTCTCTGAACTACACCCGCAAACTGTATCACCATGCAGAACTCAGCTAGCTCAGTGGTGCCAGGTGAGCAAGCAGTAGATGCATGCTTCCTTCTGTGCAGTGGTACGATTGGCAGGTGTGGTGTGGTAGAAAGAAAGGAAATGCCTCCTGCATGAAACTGCTCAGAAGAAGAAAAACATCAATATAACCGCTGATTCCAAACTTTTGAACAGCAGTGGCTCATGAATCAACAGGAGGGAACAAAAACCTGCAAGACACCAGCATGCAGAATGCCAATTAAACTCTCTCTGCTTCGAGGGGAAACTTCCTGTATAGCACTCTCAGCCTTAAACTTGACATTTTCTTCCTCAGGAGGGAAAACACGAGTCAAAACTCGCACAGGACGCCGAAATACCAAGGTGAGTGTTGAGAAATTCTAGTTTCCTCAAGCTCTACGTAAAAAAAAGGCTTCTGGTAAACTGTGAATCATGTCACTTTGCTATATGAACTCTGCATACATCAGCTTGCTTTGGCTTTCAGAAAAAGCACGCGATAAAAAGCTTGGAGGAGCTGGCAATCATCGTTGAGGTGTTGGAGGAGGATCTTCGGAGCAGCAGCATGTGCCGCTCCCCTCCCCAGTGTTTGTCTTCCTACAACCCTCCAGTGTCTCCTGGTTGGTCACCATCTGGTAATTCATAGTGACCAGATCCACATTAATATAGTCACTCATTAAGATATCACCTCGATTAATATTTTAGCAGCAACTACTCCCTCGCTCACGTCCCATATTTTCTCATCAAGGTTCAGGGTACAACAGTGACGAGTCCGATGAAATGATCCCCAGCCCGCAGTCCTACATGACCTACTCACCAGGCACAGCAGAGTACCAGCAGGCCCTGTCCCCTCCTGGCTTCATGCATGCCAGCTTCCAGCCGTCAAGCTTCAGAAACAGTGGAAGAATTGGTGGAGGGGAGGAGGAGTGGTTTGATCCCCAGAACCACGCCGGGAACCTGAACAACTCTGCTTTCTTCTGGGCACAGCTTCAGAAAGAGGAGAGCCAGCTCAGTGACATCTGTGACACTGTACTGCTGGCCCCTGATGACCATGGCAAGACGTAAGTTTAGTGCATGAATGCCGTTGTATGTGTGTGGAAATTATGCAGTACATTGACCAATTGGAGGGGAACTCTATTGACAGGTTTTGAAGAGTTCTTTTGCATATGTGTAAAATGTTGTACATGTATGAAGCCATTTGTGAAATGTGATAAACGTCATCTAGTGATGTCATTTGCTTCAAGTTCACGTTTATGTAGCTAACGTTAGCTAGAGCTTCAAATCAGTGTGTCCTCCACCTCACTCCCCGCCGCTACAGACCACCTCGCTAGCAGAAGAGCGTGCTGCAGCTCCAGAGATGGACCCCCAATCAGCGGCTGCAGCCAACACAAACCCCAGCTCCTGGGGAACGGACATTCCCAACTCACTGTCACATCAACAAACGTTCTGTTGCTGCAGTTACACGGGTTAGACCCTGTGCTGCACACTGGCCACCAGCCTGCTGTGACACCTGACATGGGGGAGTTTGCGCTTACCGAATTCGAACCATTACAGCAGCTAATTGAAGCTTTGTCCCCCCGAGCTGATGCCTGCTCTTACTGGGGAAGCAGTCCAACATGGCGGGGAGTGAGGCGGAGGGACTGATATTAGTAACGCCTGTGCTTTTCTTTATGGCAAGTCAACATGTCCGATGTGAAACAACACCTATTGTGATTCTGTTTGTTGAGCTCAATCGTGCCGGCAGGCTTATGTCCTACTTTCTCAGCTTACTTTATGAAATGCCTCCAATAACTACACGGCTTATTACCCAGGGTCAGACCTGTTTTCCTCTTCATGTGAGTGAATACCTTCACTGTGAAGTCATTTTTTTTGTCTAAATTTGTCTGATTTTTCTTTTCCCTCCAGTGCTCTCCATAAAGTGGCGTGTGTCGGAAAGAGGGCACTGGGCTACGCCATCGCCAAAAGGATGGCCGCACTCAACAGCCTGGACCTGAAAGACTCTGATGGAATGGTACAGTACAAAGACAGCTGAGATAATTTTCTAGCTTTTGAATACAAATCTATTATTTCATTGTTGCCACCACATCTCAGGAGCTGGTGTGTACATTATATACACAAGAACGTGGCAAAGAAAGAGATTATTGTAATTTGCTTCCATGTAGAAAAGGTTACAGAATACGATAACCTCATGTGGTTTTATAAACTAAAATGCATATTTAAGATTAATTAGTATGCAAATAAAACCAGTATATAAAGACAAACTACATGCACCTTCCACACTCTGCAGCGCAAATTGACTGTGGATGGTTTGATCACATTGGCTGGATCACATAGAGTGCATCAGGGATGGCATGTTTTTGTTGGCCGGCGTGAAAGTTAACATCACCCCATTTCTCTTGTTCTGTGCCACCACATCACGTCTGCAGCTGTCTGTGCCAAAGAAAAGCATGAAAGTCAACAGTGCTCAGTGAGCAGCAAAATCAGGAGACCAAAATGTCCCCGAAGTACACTGCACAGTATACTGACTAGCAAAAAGAAAACTAAAAGAAATGACTGCTTGTTGAAGTTGACTAGAAGCCTTCTCAGTCGACCCAGGGGTCTCTGACTGATGACTTGAATCTCCAACTAGGGGCAGCCCTAATTTGTTCTTACAACATCAGGTTCATGTGCTAATGCTAATGCTAACTGCCTGACTAGCGTCTTGTCTCCCAGTTTTTTGAGTGATGAATACACACTACCACCGCTTGCAGGTGGAGAGTTATTTCCTCTCACGCATGCAAAGAACATGTGTGCTAGTTGGCAGTTGGCTGGAGTGTAATCAAGCACAACTTTTTGGCCGCGACCCAGTCGACCTGAATTGAGTCGTCATGTGGGTTTGGTGTGTTTGGGCCTTTAACTGCCATTCGATAGCCTGTTTGCACAATGTATAATTGCTGTATGCACACTCATCAATTATGGCAGGTGTATTTAAAGTAGATGATATTTAGGAAGCAGTGATCCAGAAGTCTCATGTAACAGCTGCATTCAACAACAGAAATTAAAAAAACAAACAGATTAATTGTGGCAGAGTTTGCATGTTGTGTCACCGCTGGATTATCCCTGGTTTAATGTCATGGCCCTCTGTTCACAGACTGCACTCCTCCATGCAGCAAAGCACAACCACCACCTGATGGTAGCAGATCTGATCCGTTTGGGGGCCAACGTCAATGAGACGAACAACTCAGGGAAGACTTGCCTCCACCTCAGTGCTGAGAAGGGCTACATCAGAGTCCTGGAGGTGAGAGTCTTGGATTGGGAAAATGGGTTTGGGATGGGTTCT
Source organism: Epinephelus lanceolatus (assembly GCF_041903045.1). Taxonomy (NCBI): domain Eukaryota; kingdom Metazoa; phylum Chordata; class Actinopteri; order Perciformes; family Serranidae; genus Epinephelus; species Epinephelus lanceolatus. The sequence goes on from NC_135737.1 coordinate 43,614,618, forward strand.
CTCTGGGACGGGATTTGAGCAAAACACATGAGCAAACAATGCGCCTCATCGTTGGGTCCGATTTGCAAATTACACTTACGCTGACTTATCAGCCAAGAGAATGACTGCATGTCGGACAACGTGTCTACTGATCCTTTCTTTCCTCATGACAGAGATGTCTTCCTGCTTCACAAACATATTCACAGATCAGATCAGGTTTACTTTTAACAAGTAACATGACCCCATTTGTCACAAGTTATTGGCTGCTACAGATATGATTTCCTTTGATCCAAACAAGTTATTCAGGTACATGTTTTTTGCTTTTCACGCCAGGAAGGTCTCATTTCAGTTGGAATAAGTAAATAAAGTCATTGAACAGCTCGGATGAAGAGCCGTGACAAGAACCAACACAGCCGGTTTTGTAAGACACACCAACTGTGTGCAGCGCATCAGTTATTGTCATGTGTTGAGTGAACACGTTACACAGTTTCAGCTGCATGATGGATGAGTCACGCTGTGTGCGCTGTAGGGAACAAACAGGTTCAGTACTTCACATAGTGTACCCTTTTAATCCTAAAGGCACTGTGGTGCTCGTGTGTATTGAGATCACACTGTGGGGCAGAAACACAGAAGTTATAGGCTGTTATAGGTTGAATCTAATAGCTACTTGGGTAACATGTAATTACGCTTCACGCAAATATTTTCTCCCAGCTGTGTTCATTTTTGTAGCAGAGCTCAAATGCAAACAGCAGGTGTTTTTTGACGAGACGGATGTCTTCTCTCTGACAGTAGGAAAACATTTCAAAGGTCAAAACCTGTTTGTTGCAGGTACACTGAACACTATATTTTGGTGTCGCGCCATGTTTCACAGCAGAGTGGAAGCCCAGTTCTGGGAGAACGATCAAGCAGTGCACGTTAATTGTCGTGTCATACCGTCTGCCACACGTTCTCGGGCCGTGTGTGCAAGAACCTGCTGTGTTGTGTGCCTAATTTCAGACTAGCGCTGCAACAGTTATACAATTAATCAGTGTTCATTTTGACAGCTATTTTAGATTTAGTCTTAGTCTTGAGACCAAAATGCTTTTTAGTTTTAGTCACATTTTAGTCATTGTTATCCTTCATAGTTTTAGCCACGGATGCTTCCTCTGCTGCCATTGAGCAGCTAACGTGTAGAGCTAACCGCTAACAACCACCGCCATAACTAACAAACTCCACAAATCCATTCAGCAGCTCCATCGTCCACAGTCAGACACACACGGCTGGTAATTAGTTGCTGAATTACAGCTCACAACTCGCACCAATGGCTGACGCTGCTCTGGTATGAGTATTTTGCTGGCTAGCGAAACATCCTGGTACAGACTATTTACTGGAGTTTACCAGCTTGTCGCTCATGCGGCATTTGAAGATAGTTGCAAGCACAGACGTTCTTGGCTTTCAGCGTCGGATAGTCCACCACTGACTTTTTTTGTCATGTCTCGTCTTGTCAACTAAAATGAAACAGATTTCGTCTTATTATCAAGATCTATATTTAGCTCATGGAAAAGAGTCGTTGATGAAATGAGTTTTTGTCAACAACATTAACACTGTAATTAATTTACTGATTTCAGGCAGCAGCTTTTAATTGATTTTCCCTGCACCTATTTTGATAAGCAAAAGTGACAAACATGTTGGTTTCAGGGACCGGTTGCACAAAACACCTTAAGTTTTCTCCTTAAGTATGACACTTAAGGCTTAATTTCTCCTTAAGTGAGGGACATACACAGTTGCACAGAAGCCCTTAAAAGGTTTCCTTAGTTAAGGGAAAAACATTAACTCCTTTACTGCGGTAAAAGTTTCCATGGAGATTGTTTGTTTGCTTGGACTCAGGCTTGTGACGCCTGTTATCATCTCACAGAGTTGGCTTATAGTTAGATAGTGGAAAAATGGCAGAAGTACAAAGTTAATTTGATCCCCAAATACCATAAAACAAAAAACAGGAAGAAATTGTGATGAATATTTGTTCAGTAAGATCTAAAGTGTAAAAACAATATGACTTATCACCATAAACTCATCATGTTGCAGATAAGATAGAGTCAGAGGTACCTTAAGTTTTTTCCCCTTGCTTTGGTTGCTAAGGTCTTTCGTGCGGCAGCCTAGGGATTCCAAGACAAGAGAATCCCATAAATTCTTAAGTGAACATGTAAAGGAAACCTTAAGGAGAAGACTTAAGGGTGTTTGTGCAACCAATTTTATTTTGAGGAAACCTTAACAAGGACTTTGAGGAAAATCTTGACTTAAGATGTTTTTTGCAACTGGCCCCAGATTCTTAAATGTGAGGATTTACTTGTTCTATTGAATATCTTTGGATTTTGGTTAAAATGTCAGACGTCACATTGGGAACTCAGGGTTCCCACAGTCATGGGAAACCTGGAAAAGTCATAGAATCCCTCAATTTTATTTTTTAGGTCCGGAAAAGTCAAAGAATTTGTTCAAAGTTTTGAAAAAGGCAGGGAAATCTGTTGTAATTGTCACAGTTATCTTTGTGGATATCCTTCCACGTGATGCAACAGAATTTATTGTCTGTCGCTGGTGATGTATTGCAGCTCCAGTATCGATGCATCAGTGTATACAGTTTTGTTTACATCATGTACGTTTCTTAATTTCTCCGGGCAATCCGTCTCTCCATCCAAGTGTGCCAGCCAGCTGGAATTAGAGTTTGAATCTGATGTGTTTGAATGAGGCTGGCCAAGTGACACAAGGAAATTATGACAGTGTGGTTAAACATGTCGGGTCATGAATCCCAAAGCTTCCGTACCTGTGCTCCCATATTATCTTTATATTGGAGTGCATTTTTGAGATGGAGCAATGGACATGGACAGCCTAGGGCGTTCAATTCTCACGTCGAGCGCCAACGTGCACTTTGGTTTCATTTTAACGCTCTGAAAGTAGAGCATGGTCGTCAGAAGGGACGCAGCGTTCTTTTTAACAAATTTACTCCAAATAAACATGTTGCGTAAAGTGTAGTATGTAATTCAGTTTGTGTTATATGTTGTGAATGGTCTTGAGGAATTTTATCATGGGTCGTTGAAACGCCATGGAAAGGTTTTGAAATGTTGTCTGTGAAAATGTGTGGGAACCCTGGGGGCCGGTTTTTTTGTTGTTTTTAATAGACTGAAAATTAGTTTAATTAGAGCAATTTAAAATTCTTCCAATGCTATTTTTTAAATCATACATTCCTCAACCGATAGATAGATCTAAGTGCACAGAAGGAATACTTTCTCAGCTGTCTGCCTGAAGCCAACTGAGGGCAGCAGGTATGAGGTATGTGAATGGCACACAATGCCAAAGCGCAATAAATCAAATGGGTGTAACTTAACTAAATCTTGTGCAACCTCCACCAACCACACACACATCTGTGTTTGTGATGCCAACAAACTGTAAACAGCTTTTCTAGTTCATCTAATTCAGGTCATCAGCAGTGGGGATGGTGATGGTTTTGGGAGACGCTGGACTCAGTTGTCCACCAATCTGTCCCCTCTGTCCTCATCTAAGAGCACCAGATGCACGACAGCTGCGGCGTCTCTGATTATGTCCAGAAACATGGCATCATATCTGTGCTGCCTGGTGCTGTGTTCACATTTAGACGGCTTCATTGTAACTCTGCACATCTCACACACGAACAGCTGCTCTGTGCGCTGTTACCAAACTGACTGTGTGTCATTCAGAGCAGAGTTTCCTTTTAATATTTTATTCATAGATTTTTATTTTTTAAACAAGCAGCACAACAAAGGAGCCACCCTCCCCCACCATCAGAGAGGAACAATAAGAAAAGAAAAACAACAACGATGCTCTTATAGGCTCTTATATGATCTGCACAGCATTCAGCACCAACTACAGAACAGATGTCTACACAGTGAGATATACATAAACACATATAGTACACATACACACATGCTAAACATACAGAGCGATATGAAGAAGCATATATACATACATGCAAACGCTTTAGGCCTTCCTCAATACATAAGACATAAATGCCGTGTTTCGTCAAAGATTGCAGAGCTCTTAACCCTTTGAAACCTCAGCAAATTGGCTTGATTTCTTTTAAAACGTGGGAAGAAGGCAATGAGCAACCAAGGAAGAAATGACCACAAAAAAGCAAGAAATTATTAAAAAAAGGAAGAATGAAAATCAAGAAAATTACTTGAAAAAAGAACGGAAAAAAGTTAAAAATTAACAAACAAGGAAATTACCCAAAAAGAGTGCTTGAAAACATACGCAAATATAATTTTAAAATGTAGTAATAATAATAATAATAATTATTATTATTATTATAAGTATAGTTTTTCCCTAGCTTTTTTCTTTTCTCCCTAGTTTTTAAAAATAATTTTCTAAATCTATTTGATTATTTATTTATTTATTTATTTATTTATTATGTATTTGCAATTTGTGGGACATTTTTTACCAAGTTGCTCATTGCCTTTTTTTTGCGATGTTTTTCAGAATAAATCGCTCCGATTTGCTCAGGGTTCAAAGGTTTAAATGCATGTGAAAGGTGTCTGAAAGCAGCACAAGAAAAGCGATGTTGCGCCAAGATTTAAAGGGTTAAAAGAAGGCACATCCCCAGATTTCCAAAGAGTTAAAATATTCCTTTTCACTACAGCCCTGCCATGTTGTATTGTCTTTTGTTGCAAGTGGGATAGAGCTAAGAGATGTCGGGTCCCGCCCAAGATGGCAGTGTGTGGGTCTGGTGTAATATCAGCACAGGATCAGTGCAGCCTGTGAGGCACTTTAAATCGAATGAGTTATTGTATGCAATTTATGGAGCATCTGTTAATGTCTTGAAAGTTTCCCAGGTTTTATCACCAACCATGATGCCAGGGTCTTTCTCCCAGGCTTCCTTTAAATACTGCGTGGAGTTTAACGCTGTGAAAAGGTCAATAAACTGAGAGACAAGTCTCTTTGCGTCAGAGCTTTGCGTCAGAGCTCTGATTCATAAGCAGTTTTTTGAGACTAATTCAACATGTGATATACTTGTGATCTAATCTCTAATGTGGAGGTAATGGAAGAAATGTAAACTTGGGAGTGTGTACTTTCCTTTCAACTGATCGAAGGTGGCAGAGCAGTGTTTTTAAAGGAGATAACAGGAAGTGATGGTCTGTGGTGCTGTCATGGTTCATACATGTGTGTGTGATTTATACCTTTAACCAGTGTGTATGTTTTCTTTTAGGTTCTGAGGCACATGATGATGGATGGTGTGTATGTTGATGCTGAAGCCACTGATAACTCTGGTACGTATGTAACCTTTGAAATCTTTAGGGTTCTTAAATAACGATGACGATACTTGTATTCATATAGCTCTTTCCCAAAACAGAAATGAAGCACAACATGGCAGTGAAAGCAGTGCTCTGTTTATTTGAATGTTATATATTTGTATTTTTTAAGATTATTTTGATGGCTGTTTTACAGACTGAAGAGCTGCACTGACAGTTTCTGTCTCCAATAAGTTCAGATCATTCAGTTGATTTGTGTGTCTCTGTCAGTCACCATTTTCCAGTGGGGTTAAGGACTGTTTGAATGTGTGTGTTCTCAGGAATGAGTGTCCTCCAGTGTGCCTCTGTGGCTCTGAAAGCCACAGTACGTGAGCTGGAAAGCAGCAAATCCCCCAATCGCACCAGACTCCACACGCTCCGCCAAGAGCAGCTGATGGAGACCCTGGAGTGTGTGCTGCAGATGGGCAGCTACCTTCATACCATGGTACGACACTCAGTAACAGCTAACATGTCTGTTGTACATGCAAAATAAGCGTGTGAGGTCACTTATTATTACACTGAAATCAAGTGTTGTCCTAGAAATATCATCTTACAACATAAGAGCTGCGCTTGAAATGATATTGAATAAGATGTGACCAAGTTACTAACTTCCTACAGAGCCTGTAACCACTAACCAGCCACTACCTTGCTGTGCGCTCAGACCAGCAGCCGAGCAGCTCTGTGTTGCGGCTGCACACCCAGAGCTCATTAACAGGTGTAGCCAGGAGACATTTGAAGTGATGAAACAGTGCCGAAGGCCATTTGTGCATTTGTTCAATGTTTGTAGTTGAGCTTTTTGGCGGGGCAGCCCATTGTGAAGAGCGTGAACTAATAATGAGTCAATGTCAACTCTAAACTTGGTAAACAAAGTGTTGCTAAAATCTATTTACAAACCTAAAAGCCTTGTTCCTCCCTGTTCCCTCGTCAGGTATACTGTCAGAAAGTACTGCGAGGTATGCTGGTATGCCTTTGAAGTGTCATACAGAGGAATTTACATAATGAAGATGAGTAGACATAAAGGCTGGAGCCTTTCTACTCAAACTTTTTTTTTCCAACGCTAATCTCGCAGCTTCCCTTCAGGGACTGAAATGTCTCTCCTCCAGAGGAACACTGGGTTCAAGAGTGGAATGTGGGGCAAGACGATATCGCTAAAAATGCATCATGCTAAAAAAAACTTATATCAGTAACTGTTGAAGAGAGTTAATTGTAGTTTAAACCAGTGATTCACAACTGAGACCTTCTTGAAGAGGTGGTCTCAGTCTGGTTACAAACGAACTCTGGTGCGGTTCATTTGTGGTGAGAAGGTGTTCTGACCTAGATGCGAACCAACTGCAGTCACATGACACATTGTTTGGGTTAAACATGAGCATGTTACAGTCCTGGAGGATTATTAATGTGCACCTCCTCCTGTACTGCCTTAATATGCACATTCAGCACATCCAATGCATCAAAACATTGTTTTCTAGTTGGAGCCGCGCCTCGTTTTCAAACTGTATGGTTTGACTAAAATGAACAATGACAGCAATATAGTCCACGATGAGCAGTGCTAAAATCAACCTGCGTAGCTGTCCCTCCATTGTGACATTAGAAAGTGTCACATTTATCTTGCAAGTGTACTCTTCTTCAACGTTTGCTTTACTTCCTGGATTTTTCCTGCATGGAAATTCTGACCAATCAAGAGCAGCTTTCTCACACAAGGCATTTGATCTGGTCCTCTTGTAAATGCTGCCGTGAGAACACGAACCAACTCTAGGCAATTATACAAATTTGGAACAACATGAGTCCCTGATTCAGACCAAAGGAGACCACTCTAGGGCTGACAGCAGCCTTAGAGTAACAAGTTTCTATTGCACTTGATTAAAAGAAACTCGAGACTTGCTGGTTCTAGAGTACTACTGCGTATATTTATGGGTCTAGAGATTCATTGCATTTTTCATCCAGAACTTTGATGACTAACTCTCTTTATTTCCTCTCTTCACAGGGGAGCCAGAGTATCCAACCTAGGATGGGATGACCTCTTGGCACTTCGGCCCGGCAGGGCTTTTTGGAGACCCGACAGTAATGTTCTGAGTTGGTTCAGGCTTGAACTCTTGAATTTGAATGGAGAGACCACAATTAGTGGAGTTAATTTTCTCTCTTAGCTTGAGTTCAGGCCTGTTACGTAAAGCATCTGGGGTTTTGTGTGTGGTAAAAACACCTGACTTGCAATCAGGTGTTTATTGTAACCCACACAGAGACGTCAGGTGCCCATCAGCTGGTTTCTGTGAAACTTCCCTTGTTTGTTACATTGGAGTAACAAGTCGTCCTCAGTTAGTGTGTCTGTGGAGATCAAGATGTAAAATCCTATGAGAATATTTTTTTTAAAGATGATAGTGTTGACTATTAGAGCCATAGGATTTTTACATGTCAGATCTTTTCACTTGTACTTGAGGACATTTAATACGTATTGTTTGGTGGTGGGAGTAAATCCAGTTTCATCTGACTGCTTTGGCATGAGTGAGCACATTTAGAACAGTCATATGCAGGGAGTTTTGGTTCTGTTTATGTGTTATGTATTAGCATATTATCAAGTTTCTGAATTCGTCTCAACATGCAAACTGTATTCTGTCAGATGTGTTGTAATGTGGCCTGTCTTTTACCTGCTGTTTAAAGGAACAATGGGTTGCTTCCTTACTGGAAGTTAGAGGAGAATCTAATCTAATCTAATTTAATCTCTGTGCGATCTGTAGAGAAGCGTCCAAAATGTTTTCAGCCTGGCTAGGTTAAATCAATAATAATAATAATAAACTTTATTTATAAAGCAGCTTTCATGCAAGAAATGCAGCACAAAGCACTTTATAATAAGGGTATAATGAGCACTGAGAGCTTCACATGAAATCAGACAGAATGGCCATAAAACAGGCCAACCAAGCAGTTTAATATAAAGTGGTTACACAGAAGGCATCATAACTCAATATTAGCAAAACCATACATTTCAAAATCATACAATAATTAAATCATAAAATCAAGTAAGATACAACATTTTAAAAGAATTGCAGCAGCGTGAAGCATAAAAAAGTTTTGTACCTGTATTTTGAAAGGTATAGCTAGTTAAAGTCTAAAGTGAACAGAGACACTTTAAGCTTTCTTTTAAAAATGATTAGCGTTCTAGCTTCCCTGATATCTATAGGTTGTGTGTTCCATAGCTTTGGGTGTAATTGACAAAGGCTGCATCCCTGATCTTCTCCCAGCTCTTGTTAGGAACCTCCAACAACCAGCAGCAGATGATCACATACAACATTTAAACATTTCATAGGGAATATCTTATCCTTTTGATTGGCTCTGCAACATACCCTGCATCCAGTCCTTGTGCTAAGCTAAACTAAATTAGACTAAACATGTTTTGGACCATGTCTCAACAGAACGCACAGATAAAAGTATAAACAAATAAATTATGTATTATTATTTTTATTAGTGTCCCAACACGTTCTCATCCGGAGTCGTCACATATGGCTGCTTTGTCAGTGGCTTTTCGTGTCTACATATTACGTGCCAGGTATCCTCCTGCGTCTGGAGGATAGCCAGGACGTCAACAAAAGCACATACTTAGGTTTAAAAAAAACCATCATGGTTTCACTCTACATTCGTACGAGCAGCAAACACTGGGCTCCCGCGCAAAAGTCCAGACTTTGTTGGACCCATCCACCATTACTCCCACCTGCCCTATTGGGATATTCCAGCTCCTTTTATGAAGTGGTAACCAGCAGTGTTTCACCTCACCGTATGGCTTTTCGTCCATACCGCAGAAGATTACGTCCGGCTACATTACAAACCGATGCTGCCTGGCGGCTTATCATAGCGCCGCAAAGATGGCTTTTGGCATCAGGTGCCTGACGCCGAAATCACTGGCAAAGCGGCGATAATCAACGACTTCGGAATGAGAACGAGCTGAAGTGTCAGGACACAGCTGTAGTCCATGTAAAGGTTTTAGATGAATATTGTTGCTTTGAGACATTCGTCAGGCGTCACTGGGAGCTGTGCCTCAGATCGGTTAAAGCCGTGTGGTCTTTGCAGTCACTAATTTACGTGTTATTTTAAGTGAGCATCACAGGTATTATTTTCTGTGTTAAACTTTGCTCAGGCAAAGCTGCAAATATAAGGTAATATGATGACCTATTCTGTATTGATCTGTAATGTGGTGGTGGGCAACAGTAAAAAGGATAATGTGACATTAATGTAGCCGCAAGCGGCAACATGAGGGATTTCTACTCAGGCAAAAGGTGTATTTTTTACTATTGAAAAAGATGTGAGTATTTTGATGTGATAGGTGGTCACTAAGTGGTTGACCACAGCTAATATGAAATGTGTTGACTTGGAACAAAAACTTTGTAGCACTTTGTAGGTTTATATGTGTACTGATAATGAACAGGGTAGTTTTGTTTTTATGCTGATTAAAGTGAAAGTAGCCGAGAATTTAGAGATATATTTGTGTTCATGTAGAGTATCTTACACATTCATTTATATACCTATAATGTGGGGTGTTTGTTTTTTATCATTGATTATGGACCTTTTAGTGAAAAGTGAACTACTGATAAAACTTTTACATTTATTTGAATGCATACAGATATGTTAGGGATTCTGGTTCCTGTATGTATTGGAGTACCACATTTTCTCAAATAAAGCCTGTAGTCCAGTGAAGACCAGTTCTTACAGAATAGCCGCAGGCGTGTACACCACAGGCAAATAAAGGCCAGCCCAAATGCAGGCTTGAGGAAAACTAGAATTACTGCCTTGCAGTTGTATGCCTCCACGCAATGGTCACGTTGCACTTAGTTTACATCCGTGTCCGTGGATGCTTAACACACAACTTCCCCCCAGCAGCACAGAAGATCTGTACAATCAACACAGTTTCAAGATGTACAGTATTTTCTATTTTCCAAGCTGAAAATGTGAGAAAATGTGGTTTATTGTAGAAATCTCAGTAAGCAGTCATTGTGTAATACGCTTGTAAAGACGTCAGTAATTCGACCATCAGATTTTATTTGTATTACTCTTTAAATTGAGCAATGTTTGATGAATGATTCAGACTGTCGGAGCTCAGGTAGAGCTTATCTCCAGACAGAAATGATATCATAGTTTCAACCAGTTTTCTTCTTCCTCTTAAGAATTTCACACAGAAACACAACATCACAGATGTCCATAAAGAATAAGTTGTGTGATAATACAGTAGTTTATTAGAGTAATGTGTAGAAACGACTCATTTTTTAAGCAGTGATTCACATTAGTGATGGATATCAGTTGTTCAGTAAACTTTGTCTTAGAAATGATTCATTGCTGCACTTGAACGTGCCACTAATACATTATAATAATAATAATAATAATAATAATAATAATGATAATAATAATAATAATAATAATAATAATAATAATGATAATACATTAATTGACAGGACGGCAAGGCAGGGTAGTATGGTAGCATAGCTCAGAAGACGATCATTCAGTTTGTCATAGAAGCACCAAATTTAGTACATTATAGTTTAATATATGAAGAAGACATCGGAACATTGTAGATTGACATCCTGATGAGCATGGCGACAAAATCTAGATGCATCCAATTGTAAAAATAAACATTTCAATGTGTCTCTAACCATCAAAAACTATAAAATAGACACCAAGCTTGCATTTGTAGCTCATCTGGTTCAAAAGTTACTGCAAAAACTGTTTTGAAGTGGTGGCCATTTTGGATTTTGCCGCCAATCTGCAATGTCCTGATATCCAGATGTCCTCTAGATATATAAACCTATATATATATACCAAATTTGCCACTTTTATCACAAAATGACCATCAGTCATGCCGGCCCACCAGGACAGCTTTATTTGTCTAGCACATTTCATACATCAGGACAATTTAAAGTGTTTTACAGAGTAAAAAAGTAAAAATAAAACACAAAGGATACAGATTGACATAAAATAGTTAAAGGAAAACTCAATTCAATTACATAGAACTTTATTTATCCCCGAAGGAAATTCTTGTGCCAAAGAATGCTTTAAATTGACCTGTGGCTAAGTCCCGCCCTCAAACGCGATGAGCCAATCACAGTGCGTATAGCCATTCCCATACACTCGGACATTCTCTGCCTGGACGTCCATTGAAATGCATTACAGAAAGTCAGTTTTGTTGGGTTTTATGAGCTTTTTCTGAGATTTGAAGTTTAAAAATGGTCACACAGTGTACATGGGGTACATGCAACTCTGACACAAGGTATCCTGAGAGGCTGGGCGACGAGGTGTATTTTTTACACTTTAAACCACATCTCAACCGAGAAAAGTGTCTCCTTTGGATAAAGTTGTGTGGTAACGTTAGACCACAACATCAACTCAACGTGAATAAGATTAACAATGATGTCTACATCTGTTCTAAGGTAAGTCAACGTTGTGTTTGAGGCAACATATTGTCACTTTGCTGGAAAGAAATATAAAGTTATCTTTAACATCTCTAGCTAACGTTAGCTAAAGTTAGCCTTACGTTAGCTCCTAGATGCGTTGTTCATCATGTCACCTTGTTTGCTGGGAGTTCATTAGCCTATTTTGTTCTAGTTTTGTACTTTGGTGATCGTACATCATTGTTAGCTGTTGTCCAAAGGGCTCTAGTTAAGCTAACGTTAACTTCTGGAGCTTAGCTTCATTAACTTATCTGTAATGGCAGAGATAACAAAGGTTGGCAAACGTTATGCTGAATGATTCAGTGTAAATACTGTAGCACCAAACTAACGGAGAGACACTCTTAGTAAAGATGGTAAAAAGGCCGTTATCCTTTTCTCATATTCTGAGCCAAAAACCTTAACTTCAGTGGCACTTTAACTTGTTGTCTTTGATGGCGACGGCAACGAGATGCGGTTCACAAGCGTATACTGTGACCTGTAAATTTTGGCTTGTAATTTAAGCTTTTCATCGACCTTCTCAACAATAAAATGATGAATATATCCCTCCAATGCGTAGTTTAGGCCCTTTTGGTTACTTCTCAATGACATCTGATTGTTATGTCCCCAAAAATCATCAATTGCCTCCTGTGAAATGCCGTGTACTGTGACACCTGCCATAGCGCCGCTCACTGAATGTTGATAGTTTGTCCAAGTGAGTGGAGGGGGGCGTGGCTTAGCCATAGGTCAATTGCAGCAACACTAAGTACAGTAACCCAGTGTTTCCCACAGGATTTTGGGAAACTATTGGGGTGGGAGACCCCCCCGGAAGAAAATTTTGAACATTGTAAATTGAAATTGAAATGAATTTGTATACAAAATGTACAGAAAGGTAAAACCATCAAGTTTTGAAAAAGTATTGCAATTTCAAGATTTTAAAAATCGTACAGTGTATGCTGGGCTTAAGAGAAATGACCACATTACTCCAGTTCTAAAGTCCTCACACTGGCTACCTGTCACTCTGAGAATTGATTTCAAAATACGGCCGCTTGTATATAACGCGACTCTGACCTCCTTTAAGTCAGAGCTAAAAATGTTGTGTTTTTACACTGCCTGCTCCACCCTGTAATGACTGCAAACAGCACTTTTGAACAGCCCATCATGTTTTGCACTTCGTCGGCCCCTGCTGACTGTCCTGCCCGTTGACAGCTGTCAATAAAGATACATTTGAAAGCTCCAATTTGTTCCGGAAGTGCCGCTGTTGTCAACGAAGCAGGACAAGCGGTTTGCTTTGATGATTTGCGCTATACTGTGTGCCGAAACGTCCAAAAAGAAGAGGCGTCGGCGCATATGGACTCGCAGATGGCTTGAGCTAGACGTGGACAGTATGGTTTGTCCATTTTACAACGAGAGTTGGAGGTAAGCCGGCTTTAGCCGGGTGCACCCTCTGTGTGTGTGTGTGTGTGTGTGTGTGTGTGTGTGTGTGTGTGTGTGTATGTGTGTGTTGTACCTCGTCTAGCGCGCTAGCTTGTATGTTTGTTGCGCTTGCTTGAAAATGAGAGCAGAAAAAACTTAACAGGCAGCTGAAGAATATTGGCTATCTCCTGCCAGCGTTTCTCTCGTAGATAGCGGTTGTGGTAGGTGAAGAAGAAACGTCGAACAGGCACTCATACTGTTGCCACAGCTCAACCAACCTGGCCTCCATATTTACAGTCCACCGACGCGTCGCCATGGTGATCTATGTCTTCGCGCAGGCGCAGTGAGGGATAAATGCACAGACATTGGCGAATCGGCTCGTGGCTCTGCTTCAACTGTGCGAATGTCTGTGCCAGCCGACCAAAATTTCTGACATGTCAGAAATTCATCCGATCATCCGACCGTGGTTCTGGAACAAATGATTGGCCCTCGCCCCCCCCCCCCCCCATACACTGCATGGCAAAAGACGCACGATGAAGCGGAAATCCGGCCCGAGTGTCAGCAGGTCGTGCGTCTCAAAAATCAGGTCAAATCCGGTCAAAAATCGTACAGTGTATGCTGGGCTTTAGTTGTTGTCAGGACCTGAACAGCAGCATTCTGAATAAGCTGACGGTGCTAAGCAGCTTGTTTTGAAAGGTCTATGAACAGATCGCTGCTGACTGTAGGAATGTTTTTAATGGTAGTAGGTAGATGACGTTACAGATCAGATGTGGTTGTGGAAATTAAATCTGAGTCCAGGATAACACCAAGGTTTTTAGCTGAGAGACAGACTCAAGATGAGAGCTGACACTGTCTTTCTGTCAGTGGCCCAAAGACAATGATGTCAGTCTTATCTCTGTTGAGTTGATACATCTCATCATTGATTGCTCAATACAGTGACACAGACATTGTATGTGTCCATAATCACCTGGTGACAGTGATATTGCATCTGCTCTGACCGATCGAGACAAAGCACGAGGAAGCATAGTTTATGATTTCAGATAGGTAAACACATCTTTTACTGTAACACAAGCACATGGAAAACACCAGTGAGAAAGTTTCCTCATGCTCACATCACAAGACCCTCTTTCATCAAAGGTATTAAGCACATTTCAGGTTTCCCTCAGTTTCAGTTATGCTGAAATGATCTATCTGGCATAATGTTTATGTTTAACTGGGCCATAGAGATTATCAGAACTCAGACATGCTGTTATAACATGTTTTTCAGTTTTGACCTGGCAGGATTCGTAGTTAATAACGTGGACTATTGACAGTGAAGATTCATCCTGTAAGTAAAAACACTGAACAGTTAAAGCTGATAGCAGCAAGCCAAACCACATTATTCGTGGTGATTAATACTATTGTGGTAAATTAAGAAAACATTATGGTACAAATTAATTCAGGGTAAGCGCCTTAATGTCAGAGTTTAAAGCAGTGGAGCGGCGCTCCTCCACCTCCCGGGCTCCTTCGTGTGTCTCTGCAGTATCACCTGGATCTGTTGGGGCTTGCTGAGTGAGCGTGGGTAGATGACTAGTTGCGGCAGCTGTGAGCTGTTTGTGTGTCAGTGCCAAAATTTATTGGAAACAGCCCTTACCTGGGAAAGAGTACACCGACACCCACATTCTCAACATAATACGACTGATGGTTTGCCAAATGTGACTACTAAAATGGCTTACTCACCACTCTGCACACAGTCAGGTTACTACAACAAACAAACTGAGAGACGAGGAGGGTAAAGAGACAACAAAAGGCAAAAAGTTGCTCAGTAAGGGAATGAAGTTTACCACGGAAACCAACAATTGCAAACAGACTTAATTCAGAAAATGAAATGAAGTAGAAGGAGTTTGCATGTGTTCATGTGTGCTCACAGAGCACAGAGAGACAACAGGCAGGGAGGAAAGAATGTCTCTGGTTTTCACCTGAGGGGGAAAATAGTTTTAGGCTCATCAGACCGGTTCCATATTTCATTTTATGAGAGGTGTAACTGCTCAGAGCTGTTGTTATGGAAGGAGAGCTCACATGATGATGAACACTGAATGGAAAATTCAGCTCTTAAAAGAATCGAAAATGACTATTACAAAACTTTGTTAAATTGTTAATAGTTTATAGTTACAGGGTTTTTTTGCGCAATTAAATCACAAAAAAAGGCAAGAAAAATGAATAATGAATTACAGTGCAGGGAGCAACACATTCTCACTCTGACCTCGTCACATATGGACATTTGGTCATGGACTCTCCATGTCCACATACCACGTCCAAGGTACCCTGGGTGTGTACGTTGTTGCCGTGTCAACTTCAGCTTGTTACATGCATTGTCTTCTTTTAAGATACACTTCTGTTTTCACAGAAAATGTTGAAGATAGTCGAGGACTGAAACGTTTGCTGCTGTTTTTAAATCACTTTTCAATATCATGTTTTGCACTTTGAGCACTTGGAGCACACTCCCATGTTTTGAATAAACTGATATTTCTTTACATTAATCTCAGCCTGTGAAACTTTTTGTGGCTGTCCAGCTCAGTTTAATTGGTGTGCAGGTATCTCCTCTGCTGTCCTCCCTTGATTGTTTATTGTTCCGACGCACCCAAGATAAACTTTTTTGTTGCCATAAGTAGGTGCATTTTCACAGCAGACATAAGATTCAATTAAAAAAAAAAAACACACCCGCACCACAACCCAATCAAACAAAACTGATGACGTTCAAGCAGCTAAGGAAAATACCTGCTTTGACATCAGTGATGTGGGTGTGGCCACAGGTGCAGCATGCTTTCAGGTTTTAATCCACAGAGAGCTGTACTGCTCTCTGTCCTTTAGACATGTGCAGAGCAGTCTTGGAACCCATTGGCTGTATTCGGCGCTTGACTTCCGCCAGACGGCGATACAGCCTCTGGGGGCAGACCCCTGATTTTTTGGCATTCCGGTTTGATTTGGGCGGAGGAGACAAATTTCCGTTTCCGACTTCCGTTTATATATAAGTAAATATGCTGAACCATTGCGATGGATTCAGAGTTTGCAGTGACGCCAATTATGTTCCACCTCGTGAGTTCACCGCACGGACCATTTAACCTGGCAACAACTGCAGCCGGCTCAAACGTGATTGGTCAATATCACGCAGACTACAAACAGGCTGCAACTGGAAACCAGGGCTCTTCCACTTTTCTTCCGGAGGCAAGATCTCCGCAGTTTGCCTACAGAGTCTACATTCACTGAATGTAGAGTCTGTATATAGAGACTATGTGCAGAGGGCCTTCAACATAACATGACCAGTCTCCGTGGTGCTAATCGTGTCCCAGCTGTCCGTCCACACTCTCCATAAGGATGGCTAAGGATGCCTACCATATTTTCTCGTTCATCTCAGGCGGTGTCTGATTAGACTTCTGTTCACAGTCCAACAATAAATCTCAATACAATATCATTGATGACAAAAGTCAGTGAGGTGCTGATCGTCTGCTGTTGTCGACTGTACAGTAGCTGTCTGTTGTAAAGAGTACGTTTCATTCATCTGAGGGCCTCATTTGTTCTGTTGTGTTGGTTTAAAATAAAAATGCAGATCAGAACATATTCCATGTCTGAAACTGCTGCGGTCAACGGTGTTATGTTGTGTTCACACCAAATGTGATGCAAATTTTCACGTCTTGTTACTCGCGCAAGTTTGAATGCTAAAATATTTTGTTGTGACTTGCTTTATATGCGTGAATAACTCACATCACACACACATAAAATTGCTGAATCAATCAATGAACTTCCGTCAGTGCATCCTCGGCATCATACACCTGACCCGGAGGATCTCAGTGCTGATTGGCTATCTTGGCATGAATCGGTCGCGGAAGTTCATATGACGAGAAATGGCACTACTCACTTTATTTGCACCTCTTTATGCGTGCGTGGTTTGAACAGAACATTGCAGCAGAGAATCAGCCTAGAGGGTGGAGAATTTAATTTATACATCCATGATATGGCCTTCCTTCATATATTAATAATAAAGCCTGTATAATGTTATAATTTTCATATAAAAGCTTATAACTTATGTGTGGGCTTGGCCGTGCCGATCGGGTCTGCTTCCATTGTGTGCATATCAGGAGGCCGCAGAGACAGACGTGTGTCCAGGCCAGACACCTGTAAAATGTAATCACCTTGGCTACTAGTATTTAATTACACTTTTGCAAGGTTTACTTTCTTTTAATGATGAATATATATTATCATGCTGTGGTTTGTCAGCCAATACAATATGACACCAGTTAGCTGCCAGCTAAGCAAAGCTAACTTGTTTGTCGATTGTTTGGTCTGTGACGTAATGGGTCAACTGGAGAAAGGTCCAATACTAAAGGTGAAAGGGGGTATTTCACCACCTGTTGTAGAGGAGTCGAACATACTTCGTTCAGTAAGTCGATTCCCCTCCCGTGCTTGTATACTGGGACGAGGACAGTAGTCCAATTAAAAGGCCTAGTCAAGCTGTAACCGTAGCTCTGCTTAGCTGTACATGTAAACGTACTGAGTGCTTAAACAGTCTGAAGCCACTCCCACAGAGCCAGCTGTGATAGAGAGCATGTGTACATATGGCAATTATACATAATAAAGTGATTAATATGTGGCTGCAAATACTTATGTCAGTCAGAATATGGTCTAATAACAATTCTCCAACTCAGCCAGATTTACTCTGCTGCAACACAAGTCCACACTGACTCAAACTTACGTACATGAGCGGAGATCTGACGTGAGATTTGATCGTAGCCTCTGCTCACACCTATATTGATAAATGCCGAGCTTTGCATGGAAATAACCTTACGCCCACTTTTGTGTCTAAGAATCTAACTGGAAGCTTGCCTGAGTATGTGCACCTCCTTTAATGTAAACAACTACATGTCATTGTGTAATCATGTGCTGCGTGACAGTAATATATCATTGAGTCCTGAGATGACTCCAGCCTTGACATTTTTAGACATGTGACTCCTGTGATTCTTGGTTAAGGTTAAACTCCTGCTGGGAATCATGGAGCTATACCACTTCTTCTGCATCTCCGTCCAATCTGACCTCCTAAACCTCCCCCAACCTCCCAACTCCAACCAACTCCCCCAGCATCTTTAACCTCAGCCCCCACCCTCAAACTGTACCTCCCCCACTGGCTGCTCATAACAAATTTAAGAGCTTCTTGCTGGTATGCAAACAGCCTCCAACAGAGCTGCAGGCCATTCTGCATCTCTGAGCTCCAGCTCATCCTCTGCTCTCCACCATTACTAGAGTCTCACTGTGGTTCCTCCCCCCCCCTCCACTATTTCTCCCCTTCTTGCATCACATCCCCTCTCCCACATCGTTCTCCCCGACCAGCTCTAATATGATCCTGTGTTGCCTTCATCTTACCTCTGATTTCTGTGGCCAGTGTGTCTCTGTACGACCGCTCACAGAGATATCATGCACATTCACAGCTGCTGTTTGTTACTGGTGATGGAATTTGTCACATCCTCATTATAAACCGGAACATCCCGTGTTACTAGTCATTAACTGGTCCTGTGCCCCAGTTCTGTGTTGAATACTAATTCTATGCAGATTATTTGTCCGCGTCCACGCTGAAAAGTTGACAATTTCCATATGCAGATCTCCTTGTTTTTGAGTAACTGTTGACGGCCCACAATGCAACGCACAAAGGAAATGGAGCTCACAGCAGGAAAAATAAAAACTTGTGGCTGGTAATCGGCAAAAACACGACCTTGAGTTGAGATTGTTGTATCAACTGTTGTTTACAAGGTCAGGAATGAACTGTCAGGCCTTATTTACCTTCTTCTTCTCTGAGTTTAATTAGCCGCAGTGTTCCAAGGTTATCGTACGGTTTGCATCCATCTGTGCATGTATTGCATCATTTCCTGTTAGTCCAAAACAGTAAATATTTTTTCTATACTGACTGCAGAAACAGTATACTATGACAATGTGACTATGGCTTATATTAGAGGTCGAGCTCTTCATCATGTTGCTGGTCACGCCTCATCATATTCATCATGGTCATTTTTTTGATCTACACAGCTACAACTGATGCTCGAACTGTTGATTTCATAACGATTCTTTCTTCAATAAAACCATCTGCTAAAAACGCTTAAAGCCCAGCTCAGACCAAAGTTTCGCGACAAGACAGTTAGCATTTAGCAAGATCTTTGACCTTTGGGCCTTTGCCACATTTCCCACCAAATCTGAGTATCACGTCCCACCGGAAACCTCTCTGTTTGCTGCTGCAGGGTTTCAACACACACTACACGCCTTACTTGGCTGATTCATTTCATACCTGTAATAGTTCTGAGCAAATGATAACATCACCAGTTCCTTGGAAGATACAGAGGTGTGCAGACACACACGCACACACACACACACACACACAAGCTTAATGTTGGATTAGGTTCATATGATAAAACAATACACACACACATTCTGACTGGTATATTGTGTATCAGTGATGAGCTCAGACTGAAAAGTGGATTTCTGAATCATTTTGCCAACTCACACACCAGCCAATCTCCACATGTAGTGTGTCTGTTTTCGAGTGTAGTACACTAAATAAATAAAAAAGGTCTCCTCTTCTTTTATAAGAAATTGTTTTAAAAAATCAGATACCTCATCTTGTTAAGTGTTGTTAGTGTTTTTAGGTTATTGTGTTGTAAAAGTGTTCTTCTTGGGAGAAATG
Organism: Epinephelus lanceolatus; assembly: GCF_041903045.1. Taxonomy (NCBI): domain Eukaryota; kingdom Metazoa; phylum Chordata; class Actinopteri; order Perciformes; family Serranidae; genus Epinephelus; species Epinephelus lanceolatus. The sequence continues at coordinate 43,634,405 of NC_135737.1, forward strand.
TTTTCAGCCTAATGTCAGTGGTGGATAAAGCACCTGAAAGTAGACATATCTTACCAGAGAACTACTTTAATATAAGTTATAGTCACCTATTAGAATATTACTTGAGTAATAGTCCTAAAGTATCTCATATTTACTGCACTTAGGTATCTAAAGCAATTTTATCATATTAAATGCAATTAAATATTCAATTTTTCAATTCAATTTTATTTATAAAGCCCAATATCACAAATCACAATTTGCCTCACAGGGCTAATATTGGGAGTAAAAGTACAAGTAAAGGCAGCCGGTCAGAATTTGGAAATTTATGCAGTTTATTTCTATGTAACCTGAACACCACCTTAAAAATGGAGCCTACACAAGGTGTGTTTCACACCCTAAAGGATTTAAGAGCAAAATCCGGTTTTTCCTTCCCTCTCGTTCCTTCATTCGTCCATCTGTCCCTTCTTCCCTTCCTTTCATATTTTGTATTGAGTAACAGAGATCCTCAGGGGAAATGTAGTGGAGTAGAAGTGAACGCTGACAGACATATAAAAACTCAAGACAAGTACAGATACCTCCCAAAAAATACTTGAGTACTTTAGCAAAGTATTTTGTCTTTATTACATTACATTAGACCACTTCCTAATAGTAGTTCAGAATGAGAGAGTAGTAAACGATTGTTAGAGATATTTATTACATGTTTGGGTACTTTTAATGCAGTCATAAATTAAAGAGGCCGCAGATAGCATTTTTTCCTAAATATATCATTATGAAAATAATGTGGGTTGCACAGGGTAGTGGCCACAGTAAAATCAGACTATCAGCGTTTACCTAGGTTAATTAGTGGCTTTGCAATCTTTGTAATAAGCTTCTGCTACTGGTGCCGAAATTTCGCGGAAAAAATCTGCTTTACGGCAGGAAACGCGTCATGTATTGCGAAATCGGTCGGTCAGCCAATCAGGGACTGGAGCTGGTCCTTATGAGGAGTTGGGCATGAGATAGTTGAGTCACAAGCACAATGGCAGACGGACAAAGTTTGGAGACAAGTGAAAAACGGCCTAGCAAAAGAAAAGCAGCTCCTCTGTGTGAGGAGGCAAAGAAGAGCAAAAAGGAGAGTGATAAAAGAAGAGGAAAAACAAGAGTAAACCTCAGTCAGACGTTCAAGAGATGGAGGGAGCTCCGTGACCAAAGAGGCTTCAAAACCCATGTCCAGCTAGCTTTCTTTCTAATGGATTAGTAAGTAACATGGCTAAATGTTAGCTAGACCAGAGAGGACTGTACTGTACTGGCTGCTAGTTCATTCCTAGCTGGCCAGCATCGCAAATCGCCACAACCAGGGAGCGGGTAGCGAGTGTTGGTCGGCCAACATCCTGGTTGCCATTCTACAGCAGCCCTCGGACAGTGATACCCCCCTCCCTTCCTTCTGTTCTCTTCTCACGGAGGCAGCTATCAACGGACATCGCCCAGCTAAGTGAACACTGGACTTTGTTTCCCATTCAATTTGAGCTCCAACCGGCCGCATGGTTTCCATACGGTAGCGTTTATTCTAGAATGGGGACTGTTTACATGTGCATATTGGTATAATTCCACTGTGTCTACTGTTGTTTGTACTGATACTGTACATATTGGTATCATTTACTGTGAGTTGTTTGTACTGGTACTGTGCATTCTGCTATAATTATTTGCATTACTGTTTGTTTTTTCTTCAGATAAATCTGATAATTGTTGCTCGGTCTTTTCATACATATACGCAGAGGTATACCGGTGGCTTTACAGCCTACATTTTATTTAATATAGAGAGTCTAATAGAGTCATATATTATTAATTATCTCTGATCCCCACGGTCAATTTGGTCGTTGCAACAGTGCGACACAACACCACTGATGCTAAGTGGCGCCAAGCTAAAAAAAAAAAAAAAAAAAAAATCCTATCTGTTGCCTCTTTAACTGCTCTATCAGCATGGTGAAAGAAAACCTTCTAAGCTTTAAAAAGTGTAAAGACATACAACAAGGTCTCACTCCAAAGTCGTCAAAATCTGGTGCTTGGTCAGTGACTTCCGGCGTCAGACACCGACGAAAAAAGCTGTGCTATCACTTTGGCATGATATGAAATGATACGAAAAACGATATTTTTAATGGTTCCAGGCAGGGTCAGGGGGAAACACAGTGGGACGGAAACCTGACTAGGACAGGTGGGAGGGGTGCTGGATGGGTCAAACAACCACCAACTTTCACCTGGGAGGCCGGTGTTCGCTTGCTTTAAGATTGTAAAGCCAAACCCTGTTCTTTTATTCTAAAACTAACCACGTGCTTTTGTAGCCTAAACTCAACCACGTCTGTGTGTTGGCCAAACGTCACCACGTATGTTTGTTGTTGAAAGAAAAAAATGGCAATGCACAGTGTTGTACCGACGTGGTGCTTTTATTTTGAAAGAGACTGTATGCAAACTGTACATTCCCTGTGGAAACAGAAGTGTATTTTGAAAACTGACAATGCATGTAACATTGGAGTTGAGAATAGAGGCAGAATAAAAGAAAAACCCACAGTGATCTTACTGCTCACACACAAACGAGTCATGAGATGATGTTACCATAAAACAAAAGGCGAGACCAGTGAAGTGTCATGGTCCTGGGTTTTTATTTTGTTATCTTGGGGACTTTGTTTTCTGTATTCTTAATTTATGTTTAATCTGTTTCCTGTTTTATTTTTTAGATTCTCTCCTCAGGTCTCATGTTTTCTATCACACCTGTCTACCATCAGTCTCGTTAGTCTTCCCTTCACACCTGTTCTGTGTTAGTCCTGTTTGCTCCACCCTAGTGTTCCCCTCCACACCCTTGTTGTCAGCCAGTTCCCATTTCCCTCTTTTTGCCCGTGTCCTCCTCCTCCAGCTGTGTCTCATTCTTGTGATTAGATCTCTGTGCATATATACCTGTGTGTTTCCCTTTGTTTCTTTTAGTTCATCTGTGTTCATGTTTATGAAGTTGTTGTTGCTGCTCCAGTTCCTGCCTAAAGTCATCCATGTGTTTATCGTAGTATTGCAGTTGACTTTCAGTTAATTTTGGGTCTTCTGTCTCTTGTTTTTTATCAGCTCAATTAAAGCTCACCTTTTGTTTCAACGCTACCTGCCTACTGCTCTGCATTTGTGTCCTTTTCCGAACTGATACATGACAGACGTCACCTCAGGTGTCAAAACAAAGTCAAACACCGCCTCTTTCCCAACAGATGGAATACGTACAACATAATGTAGGCTACACATGCATACTGCTGGGCAGGCTGTATCAAAACCAAAGCAGAAAATTTACACTACTCATCTCTTAACCCTCTCCACGACTGTCTGGCGTTACGAGACACACACTTCACATGCTAAGACTTTTTTGCTACAAGTGCAATGACTGTATTTCATGCTGCAAACAGTGCAGACACAAGACACTTTAAAGACACATTTCTCTCCACCTGATTCCACTTCCAGAAGTGCTATTTTTGTTAATTATTTGTGATATTCATGAGCCTCAATACACTCACTGGGTATTAGATTTTATGTATGTAAACTGTGTAGAGATGTCTGCTTTCTCTCAAGTATAATGGAACTAGATGGCACTCAGCTTGTGGTGCTCAAAGTGCCAAAAAAATGCATTTGAAAAACTCAAATCTCCTTCCAGAAATCAAGACCCAGTTACTTAAGATAATCCACAGACATTGTGAGCAGTTTCATGAAGGAGCTATTTTCTTTCTACCAAACCACACCCACCAATCATATCACCCTGGGTGATATACTTCAAGCTGCAGGGTGCTGGGCAGTGAGCACAGGTCCCACTAGAGGACGTGGGGCCCTCATGTCACCCTCCTGGAGTCTGTTTCTGACAGTGTGGTCAGAAACACGCACACCAGTAGCCTGCTGGAGGTCATTTTGTCGGGCTCTGGCAGTGCTCCTCCTGTTCCTCCTCACATAGCTTTGTCTCCGAGTATCTCCCACACGCTTGAGACTGTGCTGGGAGACACAGCAAACCTTCTTGTGCCATCCTGGAGGAGCTGGACTACCTGTGCAACCTGACTGGGCTGCAGGTACGGCCTCATGCTACCAGTAGTGACAAGGACACTAGCAGAAGACCAAACTAGACAAGAATCAGTCAGGAAGGATAAGGAGAGAGCAACTGTCTGTGGACACCACATGTAAAACCATTCCCTTTTTGGGGGTTGTCTTGCTTTTGCCTCTCCATTGCACCTGTTGTCACTTTGATTTGCACCAAACACAGTCACTTGTGCTTCCTAAATGGACACATTGATACACTGAGTACATTTACTCAAGTACTGTGCAGCGCAGATGTCCACTATATTTCAGGGAGAAGTATTGTACCTTTAACTCCACTGCATTTGTTGGACAGCAGTAGTTACGTGTTGCTTTACTAATAAAGATCTTACACACTAAGTACACAATAGGCTAATGATATACATTTTATCGTTTAATCCGTATGGATAAACAGATTCCATGTCTGAAGGGTCATTTGTTCCTCAATAGAAAGTGAACTGTGCTACGTGTGCACAACATCTGGACTGGAATATAGTGTACTCACAACATGTCATGTAGAAATCACTTTCTTTAAACAGACCTCCAGTCTGTTTCTGAGCTTAGAGAGACACCTGGTGGTGACAGAGACAGAACCCTCCGTACAGTACATCTCACTGGAATATTCTTCATGCACTCACAGCTAATGGATTCACTGCTCCCTGTAGACACACCGTGTTCACCACTCTCTGTTGAGCCATTCATGTGACATTTACTCACATTTGTACATCGTTTATATATTTATTTTATATATTTCAGCTGTTTTTAAAATATATTCCTGACATGTGTGTGTGTATATATATATATATATATATATATATATATATATATATATATATATATATATATATATATATATATGTGTGTGTGTGTGTGTGTGTGTGTAATTATCATATAAACATGTTTTAATCATTATTAGTGTTTCTCATGTTTGTACGTATCGTTTAGTTGGCTCAGTGTGGATGTTAGTGTGACTGTAAGTAAAAAAATATCACTTTATTTCATATATTTTCACTCAACGTGTTGTGGAATTTAAAATGTTGGTTAAATACACCAGATTTGCTCTGCATTCATATTCAATATGTGTATTTAATGCCTACTTTTACTGTAATTTAACTCATTTGGGAACATTTGAGTTTCAAATTATATTGAATTACATTATATTACATTATATTTTTAATTTTGATTGCTTTATTTTCTTATTTGTGTCATGCACACTTATATGAGCCCAACCCTTGTGGATTTACAAGACACCACACAATGATGTTGTATTAACAATCCATAGTACATGTTCTTTAACTGCTCAGTCATACTCCTATTTTAGAAAAGGCAAAGAAACTCAGCCACAAAAAAATGTTCCCTTTCTGAAACAAAATTTAAATTTTTCATGATCATCCAACCAAAAGAAATCAACATAGAGAGGTCATTCCTTATGTCTTCATATACTATACTGTACTACATACTGTATTTATTAAATATATAATGCACATAACTGTACATATTTCTCATGTTTATTCATATTCTTGTTTTTTTCTATTGATGTGTATATTGTAGGAGCATTATCGCATAATACATATTTTATATTTCTGTTTGTAACATATTTCTATATTTATATTTTTACCCTTACAGACTCAGCACAGTGAACATATTTTTATTCTTAATATCTGAAGTGCTGGTGTTAAACATTGTCGCATTATGCATATTTTTATTTCTATTTCTATTTTATTACTTTATATTTACATACTCTTCTTACCTCTTAAAATTCTCTTCTCTTTACGTCAGAGTGACTGTAACGAATCCTGGGGATCAATAATAATAAATATATTTCTGATAGTCATAGTGTTGTGTCATTTAAATATTAAAGGATTAAAGGAATGGGTGGATTTTTGTGTCATCTCATCTAAAAATGTGTAATAAATTAATATGTTATAATGAACTTTATTGAACACACTGCAAAATCAGATTATAAATTTTATATCAGCATTACAATTCTTTTTTTTATTTTTTTACATAGCATCTGTATCAAACAACAAACAGAAAGCAGACTGAATCAATAGATTTAAAGGCATTCTCTGTCAACCCAGTACTTTTTTATTCTGATAGTTCACTTGCATCTCTCTCCTCCTCCTGCAAGTATTGTGTGATATTGCCTCATGCACTTGAAAGGCCTACGACTGCTAGGAGAGATACCAAGAGATTTCTCACACACACACATACACACACGCTCAAACACAGGCACACGCACCCTCCACGAGCTGGGAGATGAGATAGGCAACTTATGTTGTCTGTTGACTGCTGGAGCTTGATATGGCTCCGCTCAGCCCCGGGGCTCGATCACAGTGCAGGAACAAAGTAGTGAAATATTGGAAAACACAACATGAGAAGTGCCGATTAGTGTTTCTCAACTAAACATATTTTCCTTTATTGTGTGGCTGTTTGGAGCAGCTCCACTCAATCCTGGCTCCTGAAGCTAAAAGGAGAAACAGGTTTTGTTGCAGAGTGGTCAGGTGTCAATCAAAGCCCACCGTGTGCCTCGTGCTGCCGTCCTGTGGTGAATCCTGGGAAATAACCTGGACTCTGACTGCATTGCAGCCAAAAAAGAGGGCTGGAGCCAGCAGTTACAGGGCAGGGCACAGACTGGGTGGGAGGGGCGGAGTGGGTTTATTCTGCATCTGTCTCTATCTCTTAATCCCACCCTCTTCTTATTCTCTGTGAGCTGATCTGGGTGCAGTTCATGGAATTTGGACAGCTGTTGCAAGGCGTTTGAATGGCTGCAGGATGAGTGCATAATGAGCAGCATGCAGTGAAAAACAGTCCAAAGGCAGAGATCAATGATACTACATAACTGGTTTATTTGGCTGTAATTTACCTGATGTATAATTTCCTGACATTGACATCGATTATTAAAAGGACCTGAATTTCAGATACATCAAATTGATCAATTGAAAACAAAATTCCCATGAAGTCGTACCGTTACCCAACAACGATTTATTGTTGCGTCAACAGGTGATTGTTTGTTCGCAAAATACAGCCGAGAGAGGAGAGAAGAGAAGAGAAAGGAAAAAAGCCAGTGAATGTTTCTGCGTTTCTCAGAGCGGAAAACCAAAAACCTGAGCATGAATCACACTGGCGGCGGCGGCGGCGGAGGGGGGAGAAAGTCGCCAGCTGATGAGAGGAATAAAGTCAACTCAGTTAAATTGACGGTGGAGATCTTGAAGCCATGCAGTTAACAGAATATTGCCTTCAAATAACACTCGCACATGCTTTTTCCAAAATCAAACATGCATTGGGTATTTCAGGTGGGGTAAAGAAGTGTAAATACTCGACAGTTTTAGCAATACAAATTCTCTAAATGTTTCTGATAATGAATATTTGTAGAGCATGTTACACACTTTGTCCAGCAATCCCTTTATTCAGTTGATTGTTTAAAGCAAATGATAAATGAACATTATTAAGTAAAAATAAAATATAAAATAAAATATATATTTAGCATGGATCTGCCTCGATGCTGCCGGTGTGTGTGTGTGTCACAAAAACCACAAGCAAATTCCATCACTACTACTAATTCAAAGAGCATTTTGTAAACGATCAATCATTGCAAGCGCAAACTCGGTCATCACAAGGCTGTGAGTGCAGTTCGGATCACAGTGGTCACGGACAAGTTCAGCATCTCCTCTAGGAGCCACCTCACTAAGGCTTGTTATAGTTTAGTCACCCATTTGGAAACTTCTTTTTTTTTTTTTTCTTTAGGAAAGGTGTGTTTGTGTTCGACCATCCTCTGGAAACAATTATATGTTGTTTTTGTTTTTCTCTTTTTTAGAAAAGAACTACCAAAATCATGCAACTACCATTTCATTCCTGTGAGACAAAAACCAGTTGGTGCTCTTGACTTGATTTTTCTCTTGGTGCTGGTCGGGGAGGTTCGGAGGTGAGGTCAGCGTGGGCGTTTTAGGCACTGCCATCCTGTTTGAGCCGCTGACTGCGAGCCTTGTAGACCTCGATCAGTAAATCTTTGACATACTGGATCTCGCGCTCCACCGACTCCGCCTTGTCACGAAGCTCCCGGTTCTGCCCCTCGAGGCCATGCAGCTCCTCCTCCAGAGAGTCCAGCTCCGCCCTCTTACGCAGCCTGTACCTGTAACAGAGGGGGAAGCTTTTGGTTGGTCTCACGGGGTTTTTTTTTTTTTTTTTTTTTTGCTGCCTTGCATCTTTATTAATGAGTCAAGTGAGCGTGACCTTTGAGCTACATCGGGAGGATTACTCACGCAGCTCAGACATCCCTCCCCCAAGGTAACATGATGTGCTGTTTATTTCACCTCATGACTGATCAATTCTCCCCAACTTCCCACTTTCACCCACAAACATTACAGAGACTTTTTACAGCATTCAACACAGACTTGAAGGAATGAAACTCACACACAGGCAAACCAGACTTATAGAAAGGGTTAGGTGGGGCTGAATTTGGCAGGCAGTGAGGGACTTTCCATTTCCCTCCTACACTCTGCAGGACATTTTTAAAGCAGTGGGGTGGCTGGTTTACGTAACACTCCTGCCATGTTCAAGTTTTAAAGCGAAACAACAAAATAATCAAGTATCATGAAGTGATTGATGAGCTTAAAAAACACGAATATAATCTTTAATGACCACTGCAGCAACTTTAGTGATGTCATAACAGATGTTTTTACATGTTTATGAAGCAGCTTTTTAAAAAGACAGTCAGATAAAGAAGGAGATGAGAATAAATTTGACTAATTGTTTACCTGTGTGCAGCAGTTTTGTTCTGGTCTCTCTTCTTCTGCTTCCTCTCTCCACTGCTGCCTTCCAGAGAAGGGGCGCCCATCACCAGAGCTGGTTTGAGGGAGCAGGGCTCATCCTTTAGCCTCTGGGTGGGGCGGTGGATTGGGGCGCCCATCAGCGTCCCCTCGCCGTCCCCTCTGGACAGACATTCGTAGCTTTGGTCTGCAAGGCATTCTGGATAGAGGTAGTGGCCATGTTGGGGCTCTACAGCCTGTGCTTGTGACGGCTGATCTAGGTCACCTATAAAGCTATGGTAAGGCTCTGTGCTGGCCATGGACTGGTGGAAGTAGCCGTCACCGGCCACCATTGTCTCTTGGGGGATACTCCCAGAAAGTCCTCCATCTTTACTGCAGTGCAAGACCTCGAGCCCCGTGCTGTCGTAACTTACATTGACCTTCACGTTGTGCATCAACTGTCCCTCTCGCTTGTGGTGGCTGTCGTACGAGCCACCCAGACAAAAACCTCGGGCAATCTCTTCGCTGCAAAACATTCCTTCTGAAAAACAATAACTCTCCTCTTCCTTCAACGATAAAGCACATTCTCTCACCTTCTTGACGCTCCCGAGGCTGTTCTTGCTCACTGTCTTCAGTGTGGAGTAGTGGTTCACAGACAACTCTGTGCTTCCTGAGTAACTTCCCCTCGAGCCCCACGTATCAAGTCCAACTTCCTCCCCGACTTTCACCGCCTCACTGAGGATTCTTCGCCCGTTGTTGTGGTGGTAGCGGTGATGGTAGTTGTACGGAGCGGGTCGCGCGATTTTGGTTCTGCCGATGGGACCGCCACAAAAGCTGGCCAGGTCCAGTTCCCCTGTTGCCAAGGTAACAACCACAGGGCTGGTTTCTGATTGGCTGGTCCCATACGAGCCATAGGGTAACTGATAATAAGACTGGGAGCCCATGGCTTGAGCACCCTTGTCACATTTTGAGGATTTCTCCAACTTGTTTGTTGTGGATGTGGACTCGGAGCGGAAGTAGTCCTCCAGCTGAGCCAGCTCCTCCTGCAGTAGAGAGGTCATGACCTCCAGATCCGAGGGCACCTTGACATCTTGTTCTAACGGCGAGGGTGGAAGGGATGAGCTGGGAGAAGACTCGGTCGTCGACACAAATGAAGACAAATCAACTTTTTCCGTCATCCAATCTGAGTGACCATCACCTATGAAAAATTAAAAAAAATAATGATTATAAAAATCATAGAATCAGCAAAGCAATCCAATATTTTCATTCAGCTGTTGGTGCAGAATAACTGAAATACAAAAACTACAATTCAGGAAAAAAAATCTTAAAATCACGCAAGGTAGAGAGGATAAATGTAAAAAAAAAAAAAAAAAGAGAGAAAAAACTGAAGCTTAAAATGAAGCAATACATCCGAGAAATCCAAGTGAACAACTAACCGATCATCTGAAAATGATTGAACAGCATCGTCTGCATTCGATAAATATCCACTTAGCTGTACTCACTGTACGACATTAGCCCCGTGCTGCACTGCGGCTCCGACCTCGGGATGTGGAAAAATAAAAAAGCGTCTTGGCAAAACTCACCAATTAAGTGCTGCCTCTCCGCTGGCTCCGCCCCCGACCTGGGCCGTGATTGGCTGTGGCTAGCCTGTCGGAGAGGGGGAGCGCCGAGCTCGCCTGTGGAAATGGGAGGAATTTTCCTGCGAAGGATCGATGCCGCCATTGTGTCGTCTGCGTCGATTAAATTGTTCAAAAGCACAAACCGTGCACTGGGTGGATGAAAGAATTGTGGAAACACCTGAAGACCTGCGGAGAGGAATTAGGAAAATTAACTAATTTAGCTAAATTTTTTTAGCTTTTAAACTCTCCATTTTCACCTAAAGCATTTAATAATTCCCCAAAATCTAAAAATTTAAAAAAATAAAAGTACAAAATAAAATTATTTTTAAATCCACATTGTATACTCTAAAGCATCTAATAATTCCCTGAAATTAAAAAAAAAAAATACATAGAAATACAGATTAAAGCAACATAATTGGAATTGATATTTAAAAAATAAAAACACAAAATAAAAATTTAAAAGTTAATGAGCTCAAATTAACTCTTTAATTTTCTATCCACCTGTGACCTCATGCTGTGAGCCATTATTGATTTGTGTCAAAACTGTGTAATAATTAAGCAATAATATGAACTTGACAAACAATAAATCATGGGAAAAATAATAGAAAAAAATAGAAAATATAATAACATGAACTAAATGAGATATTTAAAGACTTTACACAAACATAGACATTTTTAAAGTTGTTTTCTTGAATGTAACTTGAAGTTGCGGACTAGAAATTGTATCAAGAAACATAAATTAAATAAATTCACCTTTTTAAAAGTAACTTTAATGTGGTTACTTTAAAATAGTAATAATGTTTAAAATGACTTACACTAAAAGTTAAATTCAGAATACAATATAATATTAGTTTAACAAAGTCCAAACAGGTTTGTTGGTTAAATAAAGACATTATTGTCTGAACTTTCCCCCAAAGCTCTCAGCCAGTTTACTCACCCCATAGTTTCTGAATAGTCTTGTGGTGCGTTGCGGGAGCAAAGCACGCGGAGCTGGACGGTGAGGAAGGAGACAGCCACTGTTTAAAAAGCCATATTTTCCCTTTTCACACTCAGGGACTCTTCATCAAGTGCTATTTCGACGAACAGACTTGCAGACAGAAAGTTTTTAAATCCGCTACTTCTGCAACTCCTAATGCCCGGACCTGATCACAGCAGACGAGATTAATGCGCAGTTTACAGAGTTCACCCGGCCGTTACGTCATGAACCTGGGGACTTTCCCATTATCCAGAGACCTCAGCCTGTTTGTGTGAGCTGCACACACTCCTCCAGCCTCCACTCCTCCTATTTAACCTATTATAAACACTTTAATTACATGTAATCTGATTTTACTGAGCCAGTTTTTACTTTGTTTTAATTAAACACAGGAATGATGATAGAAAAAATAAATTACATGCGTTTAAAAATAGTGTAAACAGCAGTTGCGCTTTGTTTGGCTGCTGAAGGAACCACTGAAATCATTTTATCATTAAAAACTAAAATATAAATGAGTGCAAGAAGTCTTTGACAGATAAAACGTTGCCCTGCCTAACAGCTGAGTCGAAATAACACGACATAAAGTTAAATAAAATACAAATAAACAGAGGCAGTGAGGAGGAATGGAGGCAGTACAGCAGACGGCACAGCCACGCACTAGTTTCCGCAGCGCCGCAGCGGAAGGACACCGTGTTGCAGTTCGAAGGTGTAACTTTAGTTGCAGCCCTGTTGCATCAGATCCGCAGGGGATTCGCTGAGCGCTGTAACAATGTGGCCACACCATTGGTTTATCTGGGGGAACTTTTTTATTTCTATTGGCCTGCCATCGCTCTTCCACTGATTGCTAATCATTACACATTAACACCAGACTGGGACCAGTTCACTGTGGAATATAACCAGTGATGATGTGTGGTGAGGAGCGAACCGTGACCTCCGGCTGGGATCAGAAACACACTAACACACACTTTAATTCAATTATGATCTGAGCTGTGTTTCGTTTCTGTGTGCTCCCACGATTTAACATCACTTCCTTTAGTGTGGTGAATCCTCCTGTGTGGATTTACTTTAAAAAATAATCCCAGAGTGAATTAAAACTTAATTATTTTCAAATTAAACCCACTTAAAGTTGCTTTATGTGACTTTTTATTTCAATTCAATAGAATTTTATTTATCCTGAAGGAAATTCCTGTGCCAGAGGACGCTTCAAATTACAGTAACCACAATTTTATCCATTCACAACCAGTCCCCAGCGTCAGGGTCATTCACTGGGCCCAGTTATAGAACAACAGAGTGTTAAATATCTGTCAAAATAGGTGTTTTCAAGGAGCAAAAGCAAAACCAGTGCCTAACAGAGTTACAGTAGGAGTAAGATAAAAACAAGAGTTAATAAAAATGAACTAAACTGGTGGAGAAAGACAGACTGCGCCTGATAATGAATGTTATATTGATTATGATTTACAGTGAGAAGTAGTTAGTTTTTATAGAGGTAATAAAGTTCACCACTTTATTTACTGCACTTTTTATTTATTTACTTGTTTATTTGACGTTATGGGGGCTCAGTTTAAAGTGTGCAGTCTCGAAATGGAGGGTAATATGATTGTTGTCTTGTGTATTTTAATGTAATTTTCACCCAGTGTCATTTTAGAGGCCTTTTTAGTGTGAAGGTTTTCTATTTGCTTTTCACACTGTTCATGCACAAATATTCCCACAGGTTTAATTACTGATGCAACCTGCACAATTTGGAAATGTATTTTTTTGTGAATTAAGCATTTATTCATAAGAACGTACCGATCTGATGTAAACAGTTTGGGGTACGTTCATGACTGCCACTATACTGTGTTTTAGTTTGACTTTATCATTTCTCTGTGTAAAGACTGTCACATAAATTGATGTGTGTTGTTCGTGTCTTCCTTTTGCACATGGGTAACATGACTGATTACAAACTCACAGCCTCTCTTATTAAAGAGGGCTTCTCTTCGTCACACAAGTATTTCCCTGATGAACGTCTCGCACCATTAAAATGATTTTTCTTAGGAAGTTAGACAGTGTGCAGGAGTTCTTCTACAACTTGTGTTCTCCTTCGCACCCGTTTGGAAATAGATGAGTGAAGTATTCTTTTATTTGACTGTGACAAAACATTGTTTTATATGTAAAATACAAAGTAGATGCAGTGCAGACAGGTTTCCAGCCATGGTTAGTTTGCAACCTCTGTCCCTGGTTAGGCTTTTAGAATTAAAACAGGAAGTTCAGGACTACTGAGCTTGGAATTAAACAATATAACATATACAATAAAATACAGGCACGGGCTGAGTGACAGTTGAAACCAAAATAAAAACACACACAAAAACATTTGTGAGGCTTCTAACTGCTTTTTAACGAACCCCTGGTTTTAACACATCTGGGGAAAACTGCATTTTCCTTCTCTGCACCTCAGACATGGAACAATCTTCAAAAAGATATAAAATTAGAAACACTTGAATTTAAGGGCATCATAAAGAATGTGGTGACAGAGACACGTGCTTGTTTTTCCCTCTGAGGTCACTATGTTTGAATAGTTGTTTTATTGTGGATTCTTGTATTATATGTTGTATTTGTTGCATTTAAACGTGTTCTGATTGGCTGCTACCTCGGCCAGGTCCGTCTTGTAAAAGAGATTTTCAATCTTAATAGGACTTCCTGGTTAAATACAGGTTAAACAAAAATAAAAATGTTAATATTCCAGACATAAATGCATGGGTGATCACACACAGCATCATGTAAGTTAGTTCCTGTTCAAGTGTCAGAAATCTAAAGCGCTGTTTTTAAAAACAATTTTGTGAAATTATAAGAAATATTGGCATCATGACCTCACTGCGTGGGTCACTGAGCTGAGAAGAAACTTTTTTTTCAATAGATTTTATGAGATATAATTTCTAATGCTATGTTTAGATACATATTGCATTTAAAAAGACAGATGTTTAAATTTAAGATATACTTAATTAGTCCCCACAGGTACATTCCACCTCTGCATCCAAACTATTTAGGAGCATAATTTTACCAAACATATATTTTTCCAGAGCATTCATGTCTTTAATGGAGCATAGAGATGTGGAAATGTGCAAACACAGTCATAAATACACACATATTTGAATCTGTAAATAACATCAGAAGTAAACATGTAGAGAGGTTATATAAACAGGGGCGTAGCACCAAATTCTGGGGACTGTGCATCAGCAGTCTCTGTGGGCCCCCTGCCTTTCCTCTCTTGATCCATGTCTCTTTCGCGCACCCTTTTAAAATGTTTCTACAAAGTCAGTTTGCTTTCTCTTCCTCTCCTCTCTTTCTTTCTTTCCTTTTTTTTGGAATCCTGATTTTTCCTCATGGGTAAAGACGTGTACGTTGGTGCTCCAGCAGCAGAAGCAGTCACTCACCGCAGAGATGGGACCAAGTCACACATGTGCAAGTCTCAACTAAGTCTCAAGTCTTAACCTTCAAGTCTCAAGTAAGTCCCAAGTCATTTTTTCTTGGGCAAGTCAAGTCAAGTCAAGTCACAGGTTATGTCAAGTCAAGTCAAGTCAAGTCCTCTAATAGGTCAAGTCAAGTCCAAGTCAAGTCACCTTATTATTGTAATTTTACCTGCAGAATCTGATCTTAATAAAGTGAAAAGACAAGATATAAGTAACTGTCAGTAAACATTGACTTCATCGCTGCACTGTTTACTTTGCAGGGACGACCCCCATGCGTGCGCACACACACACACACACACACACACACACACACACACACTAACCAAGGCAGCGGCCAAAATCACCCATTTAGCTCATTTAACCCTGTGTTGCTTGTGCATAAAACGTACAGCCGGTCTTGTGATGAACCGGTCGGAATGTTCGCTCACATTTTCTGGGGTTAATGTTAGCAAATAAATTAAAAAACAAGTTCCACCAAACCGACCCACCCCCCCACCCCACCCCCGTATCATATCAAGCTAACGTTAGCTAACTACAGACTAACTAGATAATATTAGCTAATTGACAAGCACTTACTGGGCAGAATGGCTCTTCAAATGATGAACAAAGTTTGAAGTTGTCGCCTGGCTGTCCGAGATGTTTATGCGACATGTCTTGCACTGTGCTGTTCGTCTTTTGCCGTAATAATGGTAATTCCGAAAGCCGAAGACGATGACTCTCGGTACCCCTCCCGCTGACATGTTGATGCCTATCTGATATAAGAGGGCCTGTTTCTCCAATAAACACGTAAGGTACGTAGAGAGGGCATGACTGACTGACAGGGTAGTGATCCAGTCATGACAACGCCCTACCGGGTAATCGACATTATTTTTTAAATAATTTATTAATTTTAGATGACTCAAGTCATTCAAGTCATTGTGTCTCAAGTCAAGTCCCGAGTCTTTAACTTCCAATTTTTTGTGAAGTCAAGTCACAAGTCATCAAAACAGCGACTTGTGTCGACTCGAGTCCAAGTCACAATGACTCGAGTCCCCATCTCTGACTCACCGCCTCAGCTGCATTTAGTGCAGTGGTGGACTAAACCATTCTGTGCGTTACAGGGGTGAGAGGAGCCTCAGGAAGTGTCCACTATTTTTTATACAAATTTCAGTCTTTGAACAGATTTTATTCAGCCACTTTAATTTAGTATTTTTAATTTTAAAAAAAAACTGCAAACTAAACCAAACTTTTCATCAGTACATAGTTCAGTAAAATGATTAATTTCTTACCTTCTGTGATATTTTTGTCAGATATGCAGTGATGATTTCTGGGTAATATGTATGTTGATGTTGTCCAGTATCAAGTCTGTATTTGTGTCAAGACAATACATGAACGATAGCGTGCACCGGGGCCCGTCGTAACTTCCGTACGGCACTGACAAAGAGGGATGGGTACTTGATCAATTTATCAGAGTTTATCGAGCTTTATTCACATACAGGCCACAAACACAGAGTATGAAACATGTCCTCAACAATACGATTAAGCTGTGCAGTAAAAACCTTTATAAACTGAGAGCCACTCACAATATATGCAGCAAAGTGTTGATCAGAGTCAGGAAGCATCAAACGACGCCACCAAAAAAAAACGTATTTAAGCAAACTGCAGCTACTGTAGAACAAAGCAGCACACCTTGCTCTCCAGTGTCCGTGTGGCACTGACAACAGTACCACACATCTCCATCATAACTGGCAAAAAAGTGAAGACGTGGTCATTGATCAGCATGGAAAGTTTTACAGTCCAAACTTCCATCATGTCAGTACAGTCGATTACAACACAATTTAGAATCATACACTGAAAAATATTCAACTGTATATTCAATAATAATTCATAATGATTTTATTTATTTATTTATTTATAGGCACCTTTTTACACTCAAAGTCACCTTACAGGCAAAGATAGAGAAAATAACTGATTGATGATTGATGATTAGAAAATTCAACAAGATAAGGAATTACAAGGTCCACAGAGTTAAATACATTAAGTGTCATACTTGGTCGAGTTAGTTTGCTGTCTCTGTCAATTAGCTGTCTGTTAGTCCCTCACTCAACAGCAGGAAACGGCACTTCAAAATAAAAGCTCTCTGCTGGAAATTCATTGTACGAAAACTTGCGAGTTTCTTGCGGTCCATTCAGAACAGACCTGCGACCCACTTTTGGACCACGACCCATCAGTTGGGAACCACTGGTCTACACCCCACTGGTGGGACAGTGAGGTGGATAGAAGAGGGAGACCCTTACAGTTAACTATTGGCTACCAGTTGCATCACTTTCACAGTAAACCACTGTGTCATTTTTACAGTAAATTTTACAGTAAATTGTAAATGATGTGTACATATTACTGTGAATTAGCAGTAAAATTACTCTACTTAACTGTGACCTTACAGTTAAAGCCTGTTACATTACTGTGAAATAGCAGTATGTTCCTGTAAATTACTGTCTTAAACTGTAAGTTTGATTGCTGTGAATTTACAGTATGCTCCCGTAGAATTACTGTATTTCACTGTAATCGATCAGTTAAACTGCTTCTGTAAAATTATTGTATTTCCCTGCATGAATTTCACAGTAAAACTCTGAATTTGGTTAAATATCACAGTAAAAGCCTGTGAGGTGATAGTAATGTAATTTATTGTGAAGTATTACAGTTACATATTGTTACTTCCTGGAATTAATTTTCAGTGTACACATATAAAATAGGATAGGCAACACAAGGTCATATTTTACTGTCTAAGGCAAACACTATAATTTCCTCAAACACACAGTAACATATGGAGCAGTGTTAGTATGGAATTATTTATCACTGTTACTGATTAAATTAACACAGAAAACAATGTTTTAAAAGAAAATGAGGAAACAATTTGGAACATCATATTTGTAAGAAGCGGTGCATTTGGAGATTTGTAGTTTTTGCTGCAATGTCATGTGTTTGCTGTTTGTGTTAATGGTCATGTCTAATTTATGTTTTCAGACATATTACTTTGGGTTGATTATGATTTTTAATACCGTGAAACTTCAATTAAATCCTAGTCCCAGTTACCAGCCCAGTGTGGCTACACATTTTGACAAATAACAATTTTTATTTTTTATTTTTATAAGAGTTCTTCGGATGCATAAAAGTGGGTTGTTACCTCAAATTATGTTTCCATTCCTCGATTACCCTGTAAGTTATTCATATCCTTCTCATGTGTTTGTCAGAGCTAGATTAAATGAATGATACAGAACTGATGTATTATCTGAAGCCTAATTTTTACACAAGTCATGTTCACACTGGTTTAATTAAACAATTTAACTGTATATCCCATCTTTGCTGAGCAACAGTTGTTGTGTGAAAGGAATTAAAGTCCTGTCCCAAATACAGGCCTGTTGATTTCAGTGATTTCAGCAAATAGTAGCCCGGGCTATTAACTGAAGTTTTACAGTATGTGTTTTTAAGGGGTTGATTTGTGTGGACTGAAACGTTTAATGCATGTTTTTAAAGGTGGACCCCGAGAAGATCAGCGGTGCTTTTGGGCACGGCTAACAGGGATCCTAACAAATAAACAAATAAACAGTAGAGCAGAGAGCGTCCTCACCTACAGCTGCACGTCTAATTTTTAACATCTAAGTTTCTGAGTGTTGCAGTACTTTGCCTTATTTCCCTTCCTCTCAATATGTTTATTTTATGTGTAATATATGCACCAAAAACCAAAGCAAAGTCCTTGCATATGAAAACCTACATGGCAATAAACCCTTGTCTGATTCTGATTTATGACTCTGACCTGTCTATTTTTATTTTATTGTACCATGATCTGTAAAGTTCATTGGGAATATAAATAAAACTTAGTAATTTAGGGGGTTACACTTTATTTTATCCCCTCCTGTTGACATTTATAAGCACTATACACATTTAACAAGTGGTTTATAACACACTTTAATGTAGTTGTTCAGATGTGTATTTATTAATGTATTTGTTAACAACCACATCTCCTTCTGTGGACACCCATAAGTGAGTGAGTAAACAGAGACTGAATGACAGTACAGTAAAACACACTTGTAATGATATTAAATATGTCCATAGCAGACGTTGCAGTGTTGACTGTAAGAACTTAAAATCTCCTCAGTTATGCTTATAACTACATTATAATATGTGTTATAAACAATTAATTAAATGTTAATGTACTGCTTATTTATGCTTACTAGTAAAAATACTAGTTAAATTAATTAAAATTAGTTATCCTGTTCAGATCCCCTGTTTCAATGGATATAACTCTTCTAGGATGTCTGTCTATCTTGATTACTGTCATCGATGGGATGTCTGTCAGCCAATCACAGTGTTCCACATCATCTAAAGTGGACTGCAGTGGAGCCACGCCCCTTTTTTTAAACAAGCATGGCCGACCATGAAGCAAGGAGGAAGCGTAAGGCAGTCTTTTAATCATATTCTTAGAGCACATAATTTGTGTTTAAACTGTGTTTAAGGTAAACACAAGATGTTATATTACTTATATGTCAAAATATTATATGAAATATTTCGCTTTTATTTAGGATATTTTCAAAAATATCCGTCCATTGGGACAAACAATGCATCTGAATGTCACAGGAAAATGTGGGAATACAGTTCTGATTTGATTTTCTAATGATACAATAAGTTTATTTTATTGATTATGTACACAGAATAATCATCTGAGGAAATTTTCATTACACTGTTTTTCTGGAGATACATCTGTAATACTTCAGAAATTACAAATATTTTGAGTCGTGATGACCAAAAAAAATGCAAAATATATATACAGTGTGTTTTAAGGCATCATTTTATTCACTGATATGATTTAACTACTCAAAATAATAAATAATCTCATTTTCATTGTTGAAAAAATGCCTGTTAAGACCATTTAATCATGTCATTTTTACTATTACGTGATTTCTGCCTCGAGATTCTTTGTCCATTAGAGTTGAGAGAACAAAACAAACACAAAATTAATTAAGTATCTTTACCATAAAAAACATTTGCTATTGATTTATGAGTGCATTTAGAGTAGAAATCCATCATTACAATATTTGTGTGTGTGTTTGGCACATCAGTGGGTTCTGACTGGGTTAATATACGTTAACAGTTATAACTCCTCCTGTGGACACACATCAGTGGAGGCTGCTGGATGAACAGAGAGTAAAACACTTAAATTAAATATGTCTTTACAGGAGCTGTTTTAATGCTGACAAATACTACACCATAATAACAACTTAAAATGTCCTTATATATGTTTATAACTACATTACAGTGTTTTATAATCCATTAATTAAATGTGTATTCACTGCTTGTTTAAGTGTTTCCCATAATATAATTATAATCACTCAAAGTATGAAAAGCTGGAATCGTGTGTGTGTGTGTGTGTGTTACAGATGCATGTAATTCTGTCACACACAAAGTACGCTTCAGCGAACACACACACACACACTCTGATTATAATAAATCTCTCTTCTGTCACAACATCATTACCATTTAACCATTTCACAGGCGGCTCAGAGCAGGATCTTCATTTAATCATGAGCTTTAATGAAGCGCAGGAAAACAAGAAACAACTGCAGCGAATGCACAAATAAAAAAATGTACAGACGTGTGCGTTAATCACACACGAGACGCAGATGTTTTTACAAAATTGTAATATAGGCAAGTGTGACTTTAAGCTGCTGGAGGACAAACTTTGATCTTAAATTGATTGATGACAGATGATGGTGACGTTTGCAGACGGTGGTTATAAAACTGCTGCTCTCCTGTGACAGCAGTCTCAACAACATGAGGTGTGTGTGTGTGTGTGTGTGTGTGTGTGTGTGTGTCTTCTAAAACGAGTCTGATAATAAGTTAAGCACAGCCTCATGTTTGAGATCCATCTGTAGAGTGATAATGAATGTGTGTTTTCTACCTCAGCAGGTGACAGTCTGTAATCACATGTATTTAATGTCTCTGTCCTCAGGCTGTCACTCTGCTCCTGCTCCTTGTGTCTGACCTCTGCAGGCTGTGTGTGTGTGTGTGTGTGTGTGTGTGTGTGTGTGTGTGTGTGTCATGACAGGCGCTGTGACAGCTACTGTAGGATGTGTGGAGGTCGGACAGGCTGGCCCTCATTAGTAAAACCAGTACGACTCTGCATGGCTCCCTGGCTGGAGCTCCTCTGCCTATCCTCTGCCTCCCCGGCAAACCAAAAGCTGATTGAAGCAGCCAGGTCTTCTTGTTGCTATAGTAATAGGCAACACTGGCTCACCCCTCTCTCGAAAACATGTTTTTGGCACCCCTGTAGCCGTGGGTTTTTGCGGCCTCCCCCTCGGAGCTCCTACGCCCCCATTGTTTACAGTGCTCGTCTTGCTATTTTTGCAGACGGTGCAGTTTTTTATTATGCATGATGCACCTCTTTAGTCGCGCATGAATTTGTAATCATCCGAGGTCGCGGGGATCAGGAAAAGTTGTTCCTGATGTGTGCAATGCCCCTGCAAGAATTTTATATTTCATCTGTTTTATAACCTCTAACAAATCACTTATTGAAATTAGTTGTGAGTGTATCAACAACACGTTTTATTCATGCGTTACAGTGTTTTCAACAGAAAACTTTGACATTTAAGAGTCCTTGTTGGACAGAAAAATAGGAAACACTCATTTCAAATTATTAAATCAATCATATTTTAAATTTTAACACAATTAAGTGTTTTTTTATTGACAATAAAATCAGATTATTGACTGCAGACTTGAAGAAATGTTAAAAATGTCAGCACAAACATAACAGTCAGTTTAATTTTAACCTCCCACACTGTACGCTGTATGTACATATATATATTTACAGTAGTGTCCATCCACAGATTTCAGTGCTGTGTGCAATAGTGAATCGACACTGAATTCCTTAACTTGCAGCCCTTTTCTGTATTGCGGCAAAACGATTGCCTGCTTTTTGTGCAGTATTGCCCTCCATCTGTCCGTTTGTACTGTACAACCATACAGGAGCCCTCTCCAGCAGTGCATCGTGGGGTGGGAAGAGCCTCCTTCAAAGACGAAGGCGGCCATGCACTCCTCTACTATGGCACATTGGTATCAGTTACACCATAATTTCATCACCAGCAGCTCCCTGTGAATCCTGCTTACATTAACTTTTTACAGGGATTGGCAACGCAGACGCAGAGATGCATGGCAGTGCCAGCACTTGAACCCATTTAGATTTAGCCCTGCTATTCAATAGTTGGTCCCAACATATTGTTATTTGTTGATGAAGTGTGTTGTATTTGTATGAACAAATGGTGCGAATTGTGAAGAATCCCCGCAGTTACAGTGGGATTACACTGAGAGAAAAGGCGAGGGGGATTAAAAAAACAAGAGGATGGGGAGACTTCAAAGTGGCAAAGTATGCAGGGCTGTGTTTGAATGATGGCTGGCGTATTGTTTTGATAAGTGTTCCCTGAGGAGAACATGTGAGGGAGCGTGTCACTTTCTCCTCTCATCTCCGAGAAAGGGAGCCGGGCACCGAGGGAACGTCAAAACCAGCCGTAATTACAGCGTTCATGCAACAATACTGCAGAGCGGCTGCTTCACACTCACACAGCAGCAGCAGCCCCAGCACACACACACACACACACACACACACACAGATCACACATGCAAATGAATTAATTTGCTTTAAACATGAACCTAAATGAACATGTTAGACCCTGAGATGGTGATGATAATGCTGGTGCACAGGGAGCGAGGAAGAATATCAAATGTAGACAATTTAATCCAATCCCCATGACACACACTTCTGCTTTCATCATGCTCGTTGTGGTTTTATCAGCGAGTGTGAGAGCTTGTTCTCAGACAAAACACGGCGTCAAATACTCTGTAAATTTCTACATTTGTTTACAGTGAGTGTGAAACTTTAATTAACGTCACGTCCTCTGTGCTTACAAATGCAAATTCCAGCAGCAACATGAATAAAGATGATTTAATTAACCCATTGCTTTGGCCATGAACATCTTTTAGATGATGATAACCTTAGGTCTCATTAGGAAATCTGTTCTGTTACACACCACCACACACTCACAGGAAACACCACACACAAAGATAATTTTATTACACATTAAAATACCTGATCAAAATGTGACATGTCTATTAAAAAGCAGCCTCATCGTCTTCTCTTTTTTGTGCAACTGCGGTGAAACATTTTATCCCAACAGCTTCGCACTGAGATTCAGAGCTTCTCTTTATTCAGTGCGAGCGTTTTCACAACAAATTTAAATGTTCGCACAAACTGGAGGAGCGGGCCCTGACCACAACATCAATATCAGTCAGTCTCTACTGTTAATTCATCATTAGTCTGTGGCAGTGGTCCCCAATCTGAGGGTCAGGACCCCCCACACATAGTCGTGACATGAATAATGAGAGAGGAAATAAGAGAAATAAATGTGGCTGCAGAAAACATCTCAAACACACGTTTAAATACTGTTTATTTTTTGGACTTATTTGTCAGAATCTTTGCATTTTCTTGTTAAATACTGCCTGGTTTTATATTTTAAGGCCTCAGAAAATGTTCAAATAAAACAGTCAAATAAGGGAGAGGATCAGTTTTTGATTCAGCTGCTCACAACTGTGACGAGGGGTTGCAAGCAGACGCTTCTCTGTATTAGGGAATCACAAGAAAGTCAATTTTAATCATATTCATAGCCCAAAAAATCACAATTTGGATCAATAAAAGCAAGAAAAAAATACCCTAAATGGGAAAGGATGGAAAGGAAAGGATGACAAGCAAGCAGCAAACCCACTGATCCACTCGATCGATCCTGTGTCTTCACTGAAATCAGATACAATGCAATGTTTCTCACCTCTGCCTGACATGACTGACTGTTTTATTACACATTTATTTTAGAAATGACGCTGGAATCGATCAGTGACATATCGTTGCTAACTATAGCCCTGAGCAACACACATTTTAAGGCAACATGAGAATTAAATTCCCTGTGAGTAAGCAGTTTATTGAGCTGATATTGTTTTTAAAAAGCAATACATGTAATAAATATCAGTAGTGGAGGGTGTCTTGTGGCTCAGTGGTTTGATTCTATCAGAGCACCTTTGTTTCATGTCGAACCCTTTTCTCTGTCTCACTGCATTTCCTGTCTGTGTCGCTGTCAAAATAAAGGCAAAATTCCCCAAACACAGTCTTTAAAACATAAAAAATCCGTGCTGACCTTCAGAAAACAGTCAAAAGCTACAGAGAGAGACCTGAATTTATGATAGGAACCTAAACACACACACACGTTATATTAGGATAGACAAATTTCTGCGGACAGGTAAGGAGACAGGCCGTCCACCAGTGTCAGTGGACTGAAGGAAAACAGGTGTGACGGTTAAACAGCATTATTCCTGCGCTGCTTCTTCCCTGCAGGAATACTGATTCCATCATTATGAATTTATTAAAGCTCAGATTTTAAAGCGCTCTTCAGTTCTCCAGCAGGATCACACACAGAGCATCGAGCGGAGCAGATGAGTTTACACCCAGAGAAACCCACATTACTAGATTACTGTTGTCTTTCTCAGGGTGTTCCACCGCAGCCTCTCGTAATGATGCTGCGGTTGGGGGGAGCGAGCGCACCAAGCCATCCCAGCGATTTCAAGTCATTGTGGTCTCATTACAGCAGGCTGTTGGTAATCCTCTGCCTTTGATCTGGGAGCTGAAGGGAGCTGTGTTTTACTGTAGTTTAAACAATGTTCTGCCTGCTCCCTCAGCACCTCCACCAGGAGCCCTGTGGTAGCTGAGGAGCCGCTGCCCGACAGAGCCGAGCCAGACAGACGGAGAGTCGGGGGCTGGATTGTCTTTTAAAGCTCGATGCAGGTGAGACAGAAACACAGATGGTGTGTGAGTGAAGCTGAGGTGAACCAGGAGAGTCGTCCACCGGGGTCACTTCAAGTCAGTTTAGAGCACTTTATTCATGTCTCTTCAGGGATGATTCACGGCGGGTGTTTCCGCAAATATCATGAGCACAGAATATTATCCATACACACAAACTCATGAAGAAGATGAGAGATGGAACAACAGCTTCATCATTATACATCCCTTACAAAGAGTGCATTTGCTTCTTAATGTATCTGATGTAAAATGACCCTTTAATAGTCATCAGAGTTTATTTGGCTCACACAGTGAAACCAAACCTCCTGTTTTTTTTTTTTTATATGATGTCGTTTTAAATAACATCTGTACTTAAAAGACTGAGAGAACATGTTGAGGGTGGTTCAGACAGGCTACTTTTTTTGTTCTTTCACACTGAATTAAGTGCTCAACCCTTTAAACTCTGCAATAAACAGTCTACCAGTGCCTGCACTGGTATTTTTGCTTGTTGTGATGTCATTTCTTGCAGTATCCTCAAATACTTAATATCCCTAAAATCTGTGCAACCTGAGCTGAAAGTTTATCTAAGTCATTATACCAGAATATTTGATTAAAGTATTTAAATTGAGCCATTAAAAAAATAATTAAAATCACATTTTCCATCAGTTTTTGCAAAATTAAAAAAACACATTGATCCAAAAGATTTTTAAATGTGGAAACATAAAGAACATATTTCTCAGCACTCTATAAGTTATTTGAACTATGTACATTATTTAGTATTTGAGATTGGCTCATTTTTATGAGCAGCGTAAAAAGGCTTTTTGATAGTGTAATCCAGGGGTAAGCAACCTGGATCCGACACTGCTCGTTGCAGTTGGGTTTCTAACTACGGTGGCTGACCTGAAGATGCAAATGTCCCTATTTGAAGCTGGTGTTTGTTGATATAAACGGCTAAAAAAAAAGCACAACAATTTCCAGGCAACAACGGTTAGTGAGATATCCTACAAAAAATGCATGCACAACAGCTCGTATGATATCCTACAAATTTGCACCCCACGAATGACATTACGTCCTCAATGTGCAGTCGTGAAATTAGCACTACGTTATGTAAATCAAAGTTACGAAGGATAGGTTTGGGCAGAGAAACAAGGTGGGTATGTACCTTAAAAGGACTCATAGTTCAGTCAAAGTTCACACGGATCCAAACACGCCACTCAGAGGGAGAGTCCTGGGCAAAAAGTCCAGATTTTCTATCATTCCAACCTGCCTTCTTTTCAGTGCTCAGGACTACTTCCATGTTTACTGCCGTCAGCGCACTGGTCACGTGAACGCAGCTTTTCAGGTGATTATATACTAAAGAAAATATACTTATTAAAATATGTCCTGTTTCTGCCAATGCATCCCCCAAATCCTGCACACTGGACCATTAAACAGAGGAGACAGAACATGTTAGTTAGTGAGCTTCAAAGGTGCTGGTAGGAGGATCTTTGTCCATCTTGGACAGAGCCAGGCTAGCTGTTCTCCCTGTTTCCAGTCTTTATGCTAAGCTAAGCTAAGCGGCTGCTAATTGTAGCTTCATATTAAACAGCCAGATATGAGAGTGGCATCGAAACAGGTTCCAGCTGCAGGTTAAGAAGGGCCCAATGAGACTGAACCAAAACAGTGAAGGTGTGGGTGAACAGAAAGATGCTAAAATGCTCTGTGGAGCTGAGGAGCTGCAGAGTCAGGTGATAATTCTCTGTGGAATCATCAAGACATTTCACCTGCACGTCGTCATGTGATCCACTGATTTCATGGACAGGAAGTGAGATCTGCTCTTTGTTCCTGAACCATAGTTATGTGACAAAATCAAAATCTGCTCCGCGCTGCACTGACAGTCATGTTTCTATACATCATTGCTCCACTGGGCTTTTACCATGGATGCTTATGTCATCATCTCTGACAAACTGACCAATCAGGAACAAGCACTTGCAACAATAAACACCAGTTGCAGCATGAACTGTTACAGTGTTTTTCCTGTTGTAATAAATCTGCACTGAAAGACAATATTTTGCTCTTGCTTACACATCGACCTCTGGCTGAAAGTGTTATGTTTACACTCCTTTCTTGCAGGCTTTCAAAAGGCATTCTGGGAAATGTAGTGTATAAGCATTATGTCCTCAGCTTGTGCTGTAAGAATATATGAACTGGTTTTAAATTTAAATTAACTTTTTTTGTAATTTTCTGTTCTTATTTGTTCTTATTTCAAGATCATCTCTAAGAATGACACAAGTTGATTTCTGTTTTTGCAGGATGGAGACTGGTTTCTAACTTGTTTTCAGTACGAGGTTATCAAGCCAAACAAGCAGCACAGCTCTATGTGGTCCTGTCAGTCAATCTGTCTGTCTGTTGGTCTGTCCATCACTCCACACTGAAATGTTTCAGCTACTGGATGGACGTCCATGAAATTTTAACTAGACATGCACAAAGGTGGAAATCACAGTGGGGGGGCAGGGGTGTTTGGATCCGCTTTCTGGCATTCTACAGGATCAAGGTATTAATTTGCACACTTCTTTGGTTTATGACCAAACAGCCTATCTGCAAAACTGACGACATTTCCATCAGCCTCAGCTGTAATGTGTTAAGTGCTAATTAGCAAATGTTAGGTGCAGAACATGAGCATGAGTAAGGATCATCAGTGTGAGCGTGTTAGCATTAGCATTTACATCTAAGCCTAAAGCATTGTCAATACTAGCGTGAGACATCGAGGCACAGGCCTCTGTAGATGGTGTGTGCAACACATTCTCACTCCAACTTCGTCACATACTTATGTTTGGTCATGAACTTTCTATGTCGAGATATGACGCCCAAGGTACCCTGGGTGTGTTGGTTGTTGATGTTCTGGGACGCCGTGTCAACTTCGGCCTGTTACATGCATTGTCTGTTTTCAAAATGCACTTCTGTTTCACAGGAAATGCAGTTTACATACAGTCTCTTTCAAAATGAACTATGTCAGTACAGCACAACGACCTGACATTTTGTTTTCTTCAACAACAAGCGCACGTGGTTGGGTTTATAGTCTCACGGGACGCAAATATCGCTCACCCAGATGAAAGTCAGTGCAAGTTGGACCCAACTACCATCCATCCCTCCCGCTCCACTTGGGTTTTTGGGACCTTTACTTTCATTCTTGTCCCTCCGTGGTTTCCCCTGTTGCTGCTGGGCACCATTAACAGCAACCGGCTATGTATCATGCCAATGTTAAGGACAGCTTTTTTCGTGAGTGTCTGATGCCGCAAGTCCCTGCCTAAGCACCGGATTTCGATGACTTAGGAGCGAGACCGGGTTGGTGTGCAAGATACAAGCATGCACAGAGTCATTTATGCTCAACACATGGTTGCAATATGGTCCAAAATGCCAGGCGCCGTACCAACAAAATATCCTGTGGATAAGCAAGAAGTCAACAAGCGTTGTATTTTTATACTGCTTTGTTTCTCGCTTATTTTTTAGCTTTACATGTTCTTCTACACCGTGCTGCAAAAAGCCTCTTCTTTCCCCTCATGGGCTATTTCCTTGAGGGCCATTAAAGGGGAAGTTCCGTTTTTTACAACCTGGACCTTATTTCTGGCATTAAATACGGTTGTTTACTCACCCAGATAAGTTTGGTGTCATTTGGAGTCCTTCGGAAGATATTTAGATCCGCGAGAGCCACGTACATCCATATAGTGGGAATGATCGAGGCACCGACAATGAGGCTCTAAATAACACATTATCTGCCGCGAAACTCGTTCATTTCACCAATATGTTATTATGAATCACTAGAGTTGTTTGTCGTCATCATCCGGGTCATTTATACTGACCTACTAACCTCTGACCACCGAAACGTTCACCTTTCTGTTTCTCACTTTTTGTCACTGAGCACTATGTAATAGGGCATTAACGACTCTGATTTTTTTCAGGTCAACTTATCTGTCAATAAAGTCGAGTCAAGTCGACAAGTCATTTGATGACGTCATCACATTGACACGGCGGAGGAAAGTGAAGTATCTCCACACATGTGATGTGTGTCTGTCAAGGCCGGAACATACTCAGGCGGAACGTACGTGGAACGGACTCTGCGGAGGTCCACGTGGACTCAAAGTGGACGTCCGCAAGCCCTGTGCGTGCAAAGCTCAGATTTTACGACCGTGCGGACTCCGCTCCGCGCACCAGTGACTGCTCAGCATGTATTTTTCACATCGCGGGGATTTTTCACAGACATTTTTACAGGAAACTACAATGCGGAAGTGCGCTCGACTATGAAAGCCCGAATGACTGCGGACATTCCTCGCGGAGTCTGCTCCAAAGTATCAGCATAATCAGAGGCAGCGATTGCATTCTGTACACAAGCACATGAAAAAACACACGACTTGTCGACTCCTCCCAGGGGGTGTCGACTTGTGCCACTGACATCGACACGTCGACAAATCGACTTTTCTGTTAATGCCCTACTATGTAATAATAAATTCACGTTTTGCATAAGAAGTGCCTCTGCTTTTTGTGCAGTGTGCGGGCCGTTCTACACAAGCGATGAGAAGAAACTAAAGAAATATAAATTCTCATAGTTATTTACTTATCAAGCAAACAAATTCAAGGAAAATAAACAATTTATGCATGTGTGTAGGCTACTTACTCAATTGAAAGTTGCCCGTTCGGTCCTGCAGGCTTTGGCTGGGTCTTCCAGTTTACTTTCGGGACACGAAATAAAGTCTCTACAACAGCACGATTGATCACAGAAGTGAAATCCTCTGTAGCTGTGAGACAGTCGTTTCTGGAGACATCCAGACGTGTATCTCCTGGCCTCAAATCCCACTCAGAGCAACAAAGGCATTCCTCCTCTGTTGGCATAGTGGAACATTGTCCACAAGAACGCCACCAGTTAGCATCTATTCTCAGCGGTTTGTTGTTCTCTGGCCAGCTGTTCCTCTCTCTGCCTCTGCATCCTCCTTTCAAAGAGCTCCTCATCCGTATACTCTGGCTCAAAACGGTAAGGACGTCCATCATATTCAAAGTCGTCGTCCACAACCTCAAAATCTGACAAATATTCAGCCATGTTTCAAAAAACAGTAGCAAATTCCAGCTGTATTCCAGGCGCACCTGGATGACATCATCCAGGTGCGCCGCGACAAGCAACTTATTTAGAGCCTCATTGTCGGTGCCCCGATCATTCCCACTATATGGATGTACGCGGCTCTCGCGGATCTAAATATCTTCCGAAGGACTCCAAATGACACCAAACTTATTTGGGTGAGTAAACAACCGTATTTAATGACAGAAATAAGGTCCAGGTTGTAAAAAACGGAACTTCCCCTTTAAGGCCATTTGACTGCCGCCCCTGGTCTCTCAATGAAGAGTCGTAGAGAGATGCAGTGGGTGCCTAGTGACAAAAATTCAAAGGTGTACTACTAAATGTCATGTCCGCTTTCAAAGCCTTCGCCCTCGACACAAAAGGAGTGATCATGTCATTTTCTGGCGTGCACAAAATGGCAGCCTCACTTGAAATATGAAGATAAAAATTATTCTGCAGTGAGTAAAGAGGTCGCAGATGATACAATTTCAGATTAAATCAATACAGGAGTGTTTTGGATGTCAGGATATGGAGATCTCTAACAATGTAAGAGTATCTGAGGGGGAGTTTTCCTTTAAACCTTAAGTCACACAAAGCACACTAAAGCTAAAAGGCAGTGTCCGTGTCTCTGGAGCACCCATGGGACTCTTGAAACAAACCAAGGCGGTGCTTAATAAACCTCTAGAAACTACACAGCCAAAAGAACTGAGGGAACAGAAGGCAGCCAGCTCTCTGCTATATCCACCACCTGAAGCTCAACATATCCCTGCTCAAGCTCTGTACACACTCTCACACACACACACACAAACACACACAGCCCATGGATTCTGTTATACCAATATGGGAATCATACAGTCTGATATGGCCTCACTGACAAAAATTCACTGGGATTGTGCTCATCGCTGGCTCATGTACCCGCCGCTGTGCGCTTGTGTTTGTCCCTGATCTTCAACATTTTGGTAGAAGTGTGGATTCCAATAAAGGCTTGTTAAACAACAGATTTCATTCTCCGACTCAAGAGGGCCCTGCATGGCCCAGAGGCGTAAGCTGCTCCTTTGAACATCTAAATCCCCATGCAGCGTCTGACTTCCCTTTGTTATTCGCTGGTGGATGTTCCTTCACTGTTTTTCCGTTTGTACTATCGCTCTGGAAAGGCTCCAGCGGACTGTGTAGAGGGAGCTTTTAGCTGTAAAAGATCATCTCATTGAGATCATCAAGCCCCAGTTAATTGAACTTTTATATGATATCTTTGTCGGGGCACAGGGTGAACATATTGTTTTAATAAAGAATTCATCAGCCAGAGATGGGGAGCCAGATTTAATGAGCCCCTCCCTGGACTGGAGATGGGAGACATGAAACAAACAGTCTGCTCTCAGCCCGAATGTCTGCTGCCCTCTCCTGCCTGCTGCTGTGAACATACACACACATCACACTCACACGGAGCCAGTGCAGTGACACTGTTCAAGTACCAAGACTGGATACATTATTTACATTTATTCATACTCGTGCAGGGCAGCATGAGCCCTGATCGTCAAATAACCAAGCAGCCAGTGTGTGGACACCTGCCCAGTCTCACTGTTTGTCAGTCGGCTTTGATTGTTTCATCAGTTTCAGATTTATTAGGGAATTTGCACGACTACAATTCAATACTAACCAATACATGTCCTTCATTATGATCTACTACTGTAGCCCTGTGTTAACATCTAGTTCAACAACACAGACACAGGTTGCTTCTCTAAAACAGACATTTATTTGGGCATTTCTGTCTCTCTGACGCATCCCTTTCTTGTCACGCTGTTCTATTTTTAAGAATAAACATAATGCATCAATACAGTAGACAAAGTGTAACATGACAGGAGAGAAAACAAAATGGCAGTCAGCGCGATCATGAAAAACAAAGTGGAATAAAGATCCTTGTTGGTTGCTTGTCACAAAAAGAGTTTCCAAAAGCTCTTAAAGTCCTTTAAAGGTCTCTCCGACCGTCTTTTCAACCATCAACTTCGGTCTCATCCATCCATTTTCATCTGCTTATCCAAGGCCGGGTCGCGGGGCAGCAAGCCGAGCAAAGCACCCCAGACGCCCCTCTCCCCAGCATCACTTAGATGGACACTTGGATGGATGTAGGTGGACGTCATTTATTATGTCTTTTTAGACATTAACAAAACAAAGGTTGAGCCTAGCAAGACATTCTCAACACTGTGCTATACATGGCGTTGTTTATTTTTTTGTATAGCCCCTTTTACACTGCCAGATTTTCCGCGAATGTTGGGCCATTTTGCCGGCAAGCTGCGAGCGTTTAGACACACAGAGGCGGATTGGCGAGCTGATCCAAGGTGCCCAATTTTCCGCCTCATAGGGTAGACATATTGGTGGAACCTTTTTAGTTTAAACAGACCGAGGCGGCCTTCTGCAACGGGAGGGGCTGTTGATGACTTGTGGGAGGAGCTTTTGATGACGCCGCACGTGCAAGCCACTGGCGGTGGATAAACAGGAAACAGCTGATAGCAGGAATTAGCGAGCAGCTAGTAGTAAGAGGGAAACACAAACCTGACAGACACTGTAAAGATGAGCAACTGGGGAGACAAGGAATTGCGTGCCCTCCTTGTCCTCGCAAACGAAGAGGCTATTAATCGTCAGATGACGGGGACGGTGAAGAACGGGCCGACTTATAAGGCACATTCTGTATAAACAAAAGTAGGTAGGCGGCATTTTGCTGCACTCCCTGATTTTGTTTTTATACTGCCAATGCTGAAAAAAGACTGATTGGGCTTTCCTGCACATTCAATGTCACAAACAGGCCTGAGAACAGGTTAGTAAACAGTAGAAAGCAGCATGGAGGCCATGGTTATCTCTTTTTATATATCTCTTACTTATTTAGTCTGTCTTTCAAACTCGGTGCAGACTCATTAAATTCGCTGCTTGAGAGCAACTCAGGCAGGACGGATGGTAATTTGTGGAGATGCGTCAAAGCATCTCGCTGGTTGAAGGGGCTATAATTCGCATGTTTACTCGAGTATTGTGTTCCCATCAGTGCCGATCAGAGCTAATAAAGCGGGTGTTAACGAGTTCTTTGTGCAGTGGAGAAGGTGCTAACTGACATATAGAAAACCTGGGGTCAGGTCCCATTTCAGCATAGGAGTAGTGATCGGGCGTATAAATGGGAACGGGATACATTCAGAGGCTTCCCCTGACGAGTCAATCTGTTCATCTTCAGTTTTGAATCAAAGTCAGTAAGAGAGTCAGCTTTATTTTCCAACTATGACTTTCATGGTTTCCAGTAGCTCCCAGTGTATACTTAGAGTAGTTACAGTACAGCCTGCTTAAATGTACTTTGACAATACATCGATGTAGCATTCAGACTGCATCAGTTTAAAACGTTTAAATAAAGTTACCTATAGCTGGTATCTCTGACAATTCCCAAACTGTCATTGATGAGACACTGAGTATCTGAACAAGTCTCGCTGATGAAACAGTTTCATGTTGGCAGCTCCTGGAGGCAGGGTGGAGCAGGTTTCTTTCAGGTTTGATTGTTGACTACAGTCCTCCCAACACACTGGAATAACTGGTAGTGATGCAGCTCGGGTGATGCCTGTTTGGCCACCTATTAAAAGTAAAATTACTCATCTCTTCCTTCAGGGCTGTCAGAAGGCATCCTGGGAAATCCAGTGTATGATGCAGCAGTAATCTCATTCTTATGACTTATTTCATGCCTTCTGTTTTGTCTAAATCTATTAGAGCAGTAAGAATATTTTATCTTGTTTATAATGTAAAGAGATATTTTCTAAGATCAAGTGCCATTTTTCTTTATGCTGCTTTATCCTACCTGCTGTGTTTCATAAGTGTGAAGAGGAATTAGATCTGAAGGATCTGTGGTAAAAGGTGACGGAACTAAAAAACTAAAGTGGAAAAATACACAATTACAAGAAAAAGCTGCATTTGAAGGTAAAAGTAAACACGTAGGAGTAAAATTTACTCAGGCTGGCAGAGTAAACAAGAAGAATAGACTTTAGTCTCACTGAGTGGATTTGGATCTCCAGGTTTTTGTGCATTTGAATCACTCAAATCAAGACAGACAAAAAGAACTTTAAATTTTAATTATTTACTCAAAACAGAAAATACAAAATACAACAGTGTTTTCTTCTAGAAAGCCAAGATTTAAATGAATTAATGACACGAATACAAAACCATACTTTAACTCAAGATGAGTCCATAAACTGGGTCATTCTCTACAACAGAATGGAATACATTCTTAAAGCACCCTATACTGGGAAAGAAAGAAACATCTGCACTGAGTATGAGCTGGAAGTCCCAAGGTCACAGTGGAAGACACCTCCTGAGGTGGTGGAGAATGACCAAGCTAAGATCCTGTGGGACTTCCAGATCCAGACTGACAAACTGGTGATGGCTAACCAACCGGACATCGTCTTGATGGACAAACGACAGAAGAAGGCAGCGGTGATAGATGAAGCAACATCAGCAACATCAGGAAGGAGGAACACGAGAAGCTTGAAAGATACCAAGGGCTAAGGAGGAGCTAGAAAAGATGTGGGGAGTAAAGGCTACAGTGGATTCCAGGTACAACATCTGAGGTCTCTGTCAAGAAGAGTGCAGTCCTACGAACAGCTAAGATACTGCGCAGAACCCTCAAACTCCCAGGCCTCTGGTAGAGGACCCGAGCTTGAGGAAGACGAAACGCCACCCCCTTGGAGGGTGCTATCTGTAATCAAGTTTCAGCCTGACCTTTATCAGCCTAACGAAACAGGTCTTTGCATCACAGTGCAAAGAGTTGTCTGTCTTGTTCCTCCTGCTGAGGTACAGAGTCATTTTGCTTGACTCAAAGCAAAATTAGGCGACACAACTGACATGACAGGTCAGATAACCACGCTTTTGCATGCACATGATGGCTCTGTCTATTTGCGTCTGTCTCTGTCTATTTGCGTCTGTTTGCATTTGTTGTGGACATCCTCAGAAATAAACGTGACATGTCCGCACTATCCAATACACACATAAATGGCATGAATGGTCGGGGCAGTGTTGGTGGAATGAGAGACGGAAACTCACCACTGTTGAGATATGCTTCATACAAACCATCCATGATAGCAGTGCTGTCACTTTTTCGGCTGTTATCCACACTGATCTCAGAATTAACAATTCAGTAACCCCCTCAAATGTCACCACGTTTATGGATTACGTCATGCAAATCTGGAAGTTGTATATGGTCTAGTTCTCTGGTGTGCTCTCTACTGGAGTGCTTCATCCTCACGCATAGTACATAGGCAAGTATGTGAATAATTCCGTTCATGATGCAACCGGTTGTCTACGCAGATGCATGCTTAAAAAGCATGTAGATCTGCGCCCTAACTCTTAACTCTCACTGCTGGCTGTATCTGCAGCCTAGGATCAACGTGTATTAAGAAAAGAAAGAAACAATAGATGTTAAAACAGACTCATTTGAACAATTACCCATGGAAGTATAAAAGCTATTGCGAGTGGTATTTGGACTGCTCTGAAGCCACTATAGAAGCCATACGATTAGCCCATAAACGGCTGTTAATGGCTGACTTGATTACTCTGAATTGCTGCTTCAGAGGCCTAAAACACTCTTTGTCTTTGTTATGCTCCATTATGCCCTGAAATGATCTCCCCAGTGGACATATAAAGTGATAATGTTGACTCTTGAGTACTACCTTGGTCACAGACCTCAGATTTGTGCAGAATTTCATAGACTTTAATTGTCCTGAGCTAATGTTCCTGACCTGTGTCTTCGCTGAGACAGAAGCTCTTAGATAAACCTCTAAGCGCAGCACTGTGGGTGAATCTGATAAAGAATAGTGCTGCACACAGTAAGTAACCAAAGAGTGAAATACTGTACATAGTTATCACCTCTGTTCCATTCAGTCGTATCTTTGATTGATTTTTGTAGCAGCGGAGATCAAAGGCAGGAGGAGACAAAAGATAAAAGAAGATAAAAGAAGAGCTGGAGGAGCGACATCCCAGAAACTGTCACAGTGTCACCTCCAGTAGAGTAGCAGACCTGACCTGAATGAAAAACTCAACACAATACACTTTCAGCACTTAACCTGTGTATTGTTCTGCAGGTCTCTGATGGTGTTTACCAAGCGGAAACTTGTGGGACTGAAAAATAAAGCCAACGCAGAAGTGCCAAAAAATGCAGTTCCTCTAATGGCCACTTGAGGCTGGCTTCAAAAGGGAGAAAGAAAACTAGAATAACTGCCTCGCGGTTGCAATCACCGTTTACACATTCTCACTCCGACCTCGTCACATATCGACATTTGGTTGTGGACTTTCCACGTCTCGATACGACATGAAAGGTACCCTGGGTGCGTCGGTGGCTGACGTTCTGGGACAGCATGTCAACTTCGACTTGTTACATGCATTGTCTTCTTTCAAAATACACTTCCGTTTTTACAGGAAATGTACAGTTTGCATACAGTCTCTTTCAAAATAAATGCACGACATCAGTACAACACTCCAAGCTGATGCTTTTTTACTTTAACAACTAACACACGTGATTGGGTTTAGGAAAAAAGAACAGGGTTTGGCTTGACTGTCTTGAACACTGCTTTGTTAAATGTAGCTGTTGTCCCTGGCTTCATATGAGTAGAGGAAAAGTCCACTAGCAACTAGGCTAATTTATACAGTGTAAAATGCCATAGGCTTGTGCTAATAACATTAGCATGTTGTATTTGTGGGGAATATGCTTCCAGATGAAGACAAGTGTTTGTGAATGCTGTGAGTTAGTTCAAATAAACACAAGAAATTTGTGCTCTTTTTATATGACTCACTGAAGTGTCAGATCCACCCCTCTCTCCTCCACAGCTTCACCCTCTTGTCCAAATACGGTCACTTTTAGCCCCAAGAATCCAGGATGGTGACGGCCAAAATCCCAAACTTGAGGCTTCAAAACTGGAATCCACAAACCAATGGGTGACATCATCGTGGCTACGTCCATTGTTTTTGTAGTCTATGGTCTTTGCAAACTGGAAAAGTCAGGCCACGACATGTCTGTCAACAGAGGGAGTGTGTTGGGTCAGAGAGATTTTTAATACCCTGCGAGAAATTCCCCTCATGTTTACCCCGTCCTGTGTCTCAGAGGATGGCAGGACCTTGACACATGATGTCTTGTGCCAGATGACTCAGCTGTGTGTTTAAATGACTCACCTCCCTCTGGTTATTGGTCAACTCTTGTTGTTGCCAAAAAAACACAGGTAGTTCTACTTTACCCATCTACCTACAGGATCCTAATGTTGGTACAGAGGGAGGGAGGCCAATGATGATGATGATGATGATGTTACTGCAGAGGAGTTTTAGGTGTTTTTATACTGACACCAATGTAAGTGAACCACATTAAAGGAGCAATCCAAAAGTTTTACACGACAAGTTCAGTTCACTTGTCATGGGGAGTAAACTGAATCTGTTAAAACACAGTTGCATGAAGTTTTCTGTGGCTTTGGAGGACCTCCGTCGAGAGAGAAGAACCTTGATGATGTCATCAGGGTATTTTTGGTTTGGGCTTAAAAACTACACATTTTTTAACGCAAACGCTGAAATAAAAAACTGGAGGATAGGTTTGAGAGACGTGGGCAGACACAGAGACTGATGAAGAGATGCTATCAAATAGAACTTGATTTCAAAATCATTTTATTTTATCGGTAAAAAAATAAAATAAAAAAATAAACTTTTAGAAAACAATAGAAATAAAACAGCTGAATGGTAGTAGTATGAAGGGAGTGAAAAATAATAGAAAATAAAATAATTGACTAAAGTGGGCGGCACGGTGGTGTGGTGGTTAGCACTCTCGCCTCACAGCAAGAGGGTTGCCGGTTCGATCCCGGGCGTGGGAGCCCTTCTGTGCGG
Source organism: Epinephelus lanceolatus (assembly GCF_041903045.1). Taxonomy (NCBI): domain Eukaryota; kingdom Metazoa; phylum Chordata; class Actinopteri; order Perciformes; family Serranidae; genus Epinephelus; species Epinephelus lanceolatus. The sequence goes on from NC_135737.1 coordinate 43,672,049, forward strand.
AGTTTGCAGGTTCTCCCCGTGTCAGCGTGGGTTCTCTCCGGGCACTCCGGCTTCCTCCCACAGTCCAAAGACATGTAGGTGACTCTAAATTGGCCGTAGGTGTGAATGTGAGTGTGAATGGTTGTTTGTCTCTATGTGTCAGCCCTGTGATAGTCTGGCGACCTGTCCAGGGTGAACCCTGCCTCTCGCCCGATGTCAGCTGGGACAGGCTCCGCCCCCCCCGTGACCCTCAAGAGGATGAAGCGGTTAGAAGATGAATGAATGAATGAATTGACTAAAGTCAGAAATTTGATATTTATGTGTATCAGTTATTGTAGTACAGAGAGTCCTGCCAGGTATGTTGATTCTGGGGGCACTGATGTCACCAGCAGTACAGGGAGTTTGTTACTGGCTTTGAGATATGTTCCATGTATGTGATCTGTTAGATTGTGTTAAACAGGTTATCTGTATTTTAAATTCTGAATTGCTTTACAACAATGTTGTTACCACTGTTCTTCCTCACTGTTTTTACGAGCACATTGCTATGACTGGCGGTGTGTTACCAACAACAGCTGTCAATCATAGTCATGGAATGGAACTAAGTATATTTTACCAAGTACTGTACTTCAGTCTGCGCCTGCAAGGGTCAGCATGCCTGGATCACTGCTCCTGCCTGCCACCAGGCTCACAATGCACCTGACCCCAATTCCAATCCCTGCAGATGGTGGACCCACAGGGTGGCGGCTCCATGTTGGGTCTTCCAGCTAACCCCGACCGTGCCCCCTGACCGGTCTGGCTCCAGGGGCTGTGTCCATACCAGGCAACATACTCGAGGTCCAAATTTGCCATGTCTTCAAGGTCTTCTCGAATCCATCTACAACCCAACCCTGACCTATGGTTGTGAGCTTTGGGTAGCGACCGAGAGAATGAGTTTGCAGATACTGAAACAAGTTTCCTCTGTATGGTGGCTGGGCTCATCCTTAGAGACAGGGTGAGGAGCTCAGAACTGGTGATTTAAACTGATAAAAACACCAAATAATGCAGTGACATGCTGCAAATCCATGTATATCTGACACAGTTTGGCATGTTGCTGCAGGCGGCTAGTCCAACCCATGCTCATATGTGGTCACCTTTTTTCTCCAATAACATAAGATCTAGATGTTCAGGAGGTTTTCAGCAGAAACAGAATTATCCACAGAGGTCTCTTCCTCCCCAAACCAAACAGACCAGGTGATTTTAACTTGTGCAGTAACCCCATTCACCCTGACTGTATATATGCTGTTTGTGTAAATAATCTTGTTCAGTTTACAATATATATGTACAGTACAGGCCAAAAGTTTGGACACACCTTCTCATTCAATGCGTTTTCTTTATTTTCATGACTATTTACATTGTAGATTCTCACTGAAGGCATCAAAACTATGAATGAACACATGTGGAGTTATGTACTTAACAAAAAAAGGTGAAATAACTGAAAACATGTTTTATATTCTAGTTTCTTCAAAATAGCCACCCTTTGCTCTGATTACTGCTTTGCACACTCTTGGCATTCTCTCCATGAGCTTCAAGAGGTAGTCACCTGAAATGGTTTCCACTTCACAGGTGTGCCTTATCAGGGTTAATTAGTGGAATTTCTTGCTTTATCAATGGGGTTGGGACCATCAGTTGTGTTGTGCAGAAGTCAGGTTAATACACAGCCGACAGCCCTATTGGACAACTGTTAAAATTCATATTATGGCAAGAACCAATCAGCTAACTAAAGAAAAACGAGTGGCCATCATTACTTTAAGAAATGAAGGTCAGTCAGTCCGGAAAATTGCAAAAACTTTAAATGTGTCCCCAAGTGGAGTCGCAAAAACCATCAAGCGCTACAACAAAACTGGCACACATGAGGACCGACCCAGGAAAGGAAGACCAAGAGTCACCTCTGCTTCTGAGGATAAGTTCATCCGAGTCACCAGCCTCAGAAATGGCAAGTTAACAGCAGCTCAGATCAGAGACCAGATGAATGCCACACAGAGTTCTAGCAGCAGACCCATCTCTAGAACAACTGTTAAGAGGAGACTGCGCGAATCAGGCCTTCATGGTCAAATAGCTGCTAGGAAACCACTGCTAAGGAGAGGCAACAAGCAGAAGAGATTTGTTTGGGCCAAGAAACACAAGGAATGGACATTAGACCAGTGGAAATCTGTGCTTTGGTCTGATGAGTCCAAATTTGAGATCTTTGGTTCCAACCGCCGTGTCTTTGTGAGACGCAGAAAAGGTGAACGGATGGATTCCACATGCCTGGTTCCCACTGTGAAGCATGGAGGAGGAGGTGTGATGGTGTGGGGGTGTTTTGCTGGTGACACTGTTGGGGATTTATTCAAAATTGAAGGCACACTGAACCAGCATGGCTACCACAGCATCCTGCAGCGACATGCCATCCCATCCGGTTTGTGTTTAGTTGGACGATCATTTATTTTTCAACAGGACAATGACCCCAAACACACCTCCAGGCTGTGTAAGGGCTATTTGACCAAGAAGGAGAGTGATGGAGTGCTGCGGCAGATGACCTGGCCTCCACAGTCACCGGACCTGAACCCAATCGAGATGGTTTGGGGTGAGCTGGACCGCAGAGTGAAGGCAAAGGGGCCAACAAGTGCTAAACACCTCTGGGAACTCCTTCAAGACTGTTGGAAAACCATTTCAGGTGACTACCTCTTGAAGCTCATGGAGAGAATGCCAAGAGTGTGCAAAGCAGTAATCAGAGCAAAGGGTGGCTATTTTGAAGAAACTAGAATATAAAACATGTTTTCAGTTATTTCACCTTTTTTTGTTAAGTACATAACTCCACATGTGTTCATTCATAGTTTTGATGCCTTCAGTGAGAATCTACAATGTAAATAGTCATGAAAATAAAGAAAACGCATTGAATGAGAAGGTGTGTCCAAACTTTTGGCCTGTACTGTATATATATATATATATATATATATATATGTATATTTATTTACGTTTATGTTTGTTAATAATTCCTGTTTATTTAACTATATATTTGTTAATACTATTGTTTAAATTTCTTATATTTTCACATATCTTTCCTCTCTTGCAAGGAGCACCTGTAATATAAATAATGTCCCCTCGGGGATCAATAAAGTATTTCTGATTCTGAGTCTGATTTAAATAGCTAGAAACACTCAATAAAGAATTTTTTGATTTTCAGGTGATTATACACTAAAGAAAACATACTTATTATATGTTATATTTCTGCCAATATATCCCCCTAAATCCTGCAAACTGGACCTTTAAGCTTCAGAGTCCTCCCTTGCAGGCTGCTGTTTAGCTGATTTACTACTGAAGAGCAGAGCTGTGTGCAGCGTGCTTGCAGAAAGAGTTGACTGTGAGATGTATGATTGTAAAAGTCAATATCATACATTTGCATAGTGGGAGAAATTGCCTGGGGCCTCCGTGGAGCCACTCAGGACCCCACAGATGGTGAGATTATCTCCCTCAGCATGTCTTATCTCTGTTGCCTTCAATACCCTGTAGTCAGGCCACTTGTTGCTCAAGAGTTGAAACTGCCTGGCCACCATGCTCCTGTATGAGACCAGCTCCTGTATTCACCCCCTCACCCACCCTGTTTCACCCCCTCACCCACTGCGGTGTGCACTTTTCTGAAATTCCTCAGAAACTGGAGGAGTGGAGCTGGCAGCAGGCAGGACTGTGTGATTCAACTTTTGGGAAGTGAAACTCTGTTGGGAATAGGGAGGAGGCTGCAAAGGTCCAACGGAGTTGGGGGGGAGTGACTGAAAGGGAGGGGGTGGCGGTGGTTTGGGGGTATAAACAGCAAACCACCTCCTCCTCCGATTGAGCAACTTGCCCTGCACATCCCTGTCCGCCTCTCTCTGACTCCGGCCCGCAGTGGGGGGAACAGACTGGGAGTAACGTCCTCCTCCGGTGCAGTCCGCTCCGCTCAAGTTGTCCCGCTGCTTGCAAAGCAAAGCACCGACTGTGCTGTGCAGACATGGCACCTGTCCTCCAAATGTTTGCTGTCATCATCGCCTCAGCGCTCCTGCAAACTGCGACATCGGCCCACCTCAATGACACGTAAGTTAAGGACAAACGCGCTTTCTTAACAAACTGTCGCATCTCGGCTCGTCTGCAAAAGTTTGCTGTGTGCGTCACACGAGGAGACGCCAAGTGCACGCGCCGGTGTTTGCAGGAGAGGCAGCTGCACGTGATGAAGTTTGCGAAAAGTTGAATTTGATGTCGTGTTGTTGGATGTTTGGTATCAGGGAGCAAATTCCAGTATCGTCCTGGTGCAGCAGAGTCCAGTGGTTGGCCTCAGGGTAGGCTGCTGTTATGCAATCTGTAGAGGAGCAGTACCCACCATTGTGTGTGTGTGTGTGTGTGTGTGTGTGTGTGTGTGTGTGTGTAGTGTGTGTGTGTAGTGTGTGAAAATACCACCCAAATACCAAAGATCTTATTTAATGAATCTACTAAATCATCTAAAGTGGAGACTCATTATCAGTTTAAAGGGAACATGTGATGCTGTTTAAGACTCTGAGGCCAAACAGATGTCTTTCTCTTCTCTCATCTCTGCATATTGATCATGTCCCGACCTTTGTTTTGCAGCCCCGTGTGTGTGTGTGTGTGTGTGTGTGTGTGTGTGTGTGTGTGTGTGTGTGTGTGTGTGTGTTATCTGCACTGTGGTCATCTTAACTGAAATGCCTCTCATAGTTTAGTATCAGAGTCCAGTGATTTTTCATCATCATGCAACTTCCGCTCCGGATAAAAGGGCATCAATATTCTCAGCAGCACCACCCAAAACTCAATTAAATGTGTCCTTTATTTCTCATTGGCAGCAGCAGCAGCAGCAGCAGCAGGCCCCTGTACACCAACCAGCCTCAAACACAACATATTCAGCACAGTGGTTGTTTTGGGTGTCCTTCCCTGCTATTTACATGGACTGCATGTTAAAGTAACACCATATTTCTAATATTTATTTGCATAGTGGTGGAAGAAGTACTCAGATCTATTGCTGGAGAATTTTTTGTGCATCAATTTGTGTAACTTTTCTGCATCATTTTATTGAGGGGAACAAATACTAAACATTGAGGGGGACGTGCCCCATATATCTCTCCATAATCTGCACATATGCACTTAAGTAGAAGGACCACAATATAAAAGTTGAGAAAAAAGAGTAAAAGTACAGATTGTAACCAAACTGTGTAAGTATCAAAAGTAAAAGTTCTGCGACTGATATTATTATATTTTTTTGTAAATGTAGTGAAGTAAAAAGCACGACATGTCCTTTTAAAATGGAGTGAAGTAAAAGTATAAAGCAGCAGAAGATAGAAAAACCCATGTAAGTACAAATACCTCAAACTGGAGTAAATATAATTAGTTACTTTCCACCACTGGTCTTTTTGCACATTATAACCTGCAAAAACAGATTTCCTGCCCACTAAGCTGTTAACACAACACTGACATCACTGTTGCAGCGGTTCCGGTTTCAAGGTATACCGTGATATCTAAATTGACGATTATCTTATCGTGTACATTTGCTTATCTACAATATTAAAAAAAAATGCAACTGGACAGTTAAATCTCAACTTTATTTTAGTTATTTTATTTAGGTTGTTTCAAAAGGGAGACTTTTCGCACAAACTTCCATTTAAAAATGGTTTTAAGTTTATAGTTTAAAAAAACAAAAGGTTGTTTAACCAGAAATAACCCTTCCATATTAATTACTTCAAGGGTCATTCTGACTGAAAATAATTCTGTGATACCATAAAATCGCGATGTTTTCTGAGGCGGCTATCATACCGTGAAAATCTCATACCGCTGCAACCCTAGTGTATATTTGCCTATTTACATAGGTAACATATATAGACAGGAAGCAACATTAGTATTTATTTGGAGTTGTGTTTCTGGCCCCTTGATGAATGTAAGCCCATATTTCACTCTTCTTTTTGCTCTGTTTTGGTCTCCTCCAGCACTTATATCAGTCTCTATAGCTGCTAATTGCTCAGCTGTGTCCTTCAGCTAGTTGCTAACTGTGTCTGTCTGCCACTTGGTGCTGAGCAGGGAGTGCACAGCGGGTTTTTACTGAGCGGAACCTTTGATTTTTCTGCTGTAAAATGAAGCCAATGCTTGAGTATCGAAAACTGCAGTTAATTGAATGGGCACTTGAGGCTGGCTCCAAAACAGAGAGAACCCCCACAGACCTCCATGTTAAAATGCTCAACTTTACAGCAGAAATAAACATGTTTACAGCCTGGTACAAAAACAGTTTTGATATTTATAGCTAATTTCAACATTCATGACAACTGTGCGGGGGGTAACATTTTTTTATAACTCATCCATTTACATTTTATGAAGGCCCGAAGCTCCACAGAGTGAGGCCGATTGAGTGACAAGCTGTGAGGTGTGGCTACAGTCTATGAGTCAAATATGGTCCAAATACGACCACTTCAGGCTCCAATAACCAAGATGGAAATGGCAAAAACTAGAGACTTCAACAAACCAGTGGGTGGCGTCACGGTAACTGTGTCTAATATTTACACAGTCTGTGGTTTTTAATGATAAGAGTGACACCTTTCACCTTTTTGTAACCCATTGTTCTTGTAAAAATATTGATTATAGCTGATTCAATGTCAAAATTCTCTAACTGATCTCCCAATGTTCACCTCCACCTCATGGAGTAACGTAATTTAATACTGAACGTAATTTAACAATCTTGGTCCAAGAAAGTTTATTAGTCCAAACCATTTAAAGGAGTTGGATTGGCTCCATGTTTAAGGTAGAATGCAACAGTTAAAAACTTATTATGGTCTGTTACATTTTACAAGGTCTATGTCCAAATTATTTTACAGGGTGTTTTCAGTATGTTTGGGATTCTAATGGCCTGAATACAAGGGCTAGGGTATCTGATCTGAAACAACCCGAAAATTACTCATGAAATTGAAATTGCGTTTCATTTATTTGTAGCTGCCCAACACGATTAAAACCTCTGCCGTTCAGCTATTAATTGCTCCCCACTCTTGCAGTGCAGAGCGTACTCTGAGAACAGACGGAGCAGCAGAACGAAGGAGCACAGAATGTGAAACCGTTCATTGCGCTGGGTCTAAATGTTTGTGCTCATTCACAGACAGCTGCTCCTGTCATTCATCATTCTTATCTGATCAGCTCTGATCGGATCAACTGATCACCTATTAACCTCGCCACTCAAAACTCCACAAACTGCTGCCGAGGAAAAAAGAAAGAGTTTCACCTGTGCTGGGTTCACTGACCTTCAAAAAACTCCACATGTAGAAGGGAACACAGACTGATACACAGCGACACAGGCAGAGACAAAAAATAGACAGTCACAACATCGTTAGCTACAGCCACACATATTTGTTTGTATTACTTAGGGCTGAGCAATATATCAATATTATATCTATCATGATGTGAGACTACATATCATCTTAGATTTTGGATGTTGTAATTTCGTAAATGTTGTCTTTTCTGGTTTTAAAGGCTGAATTACAGTAAAATTATGTAATTTTCTGAGCTTACCAGAATGTTCTAGCTGTTCTATTATTTGCCTGGACCCACTTAGTCATTGTATTCTCATTACTGATGATTTTTTAACACAAATCTCAATGTGTAAATGTTTCACTGTGAAAGCACCAGTAGTCAGTCCTACAATATTGCAATATTGATATCAAGATATTTGGTCAAAAATACAGTGATATTAGAGTTTTCTCCGTATCGCCCAGCCATAATGTGTAAAAATGGGAGTAGTTAGTTGCATAATGTCATTCCCTTTTCTTGTTTGCCTCCTAGCCTAGACTACAGGAGTCTTATTTATAAACACTGCGTACGCACAAAACAAGGTCTGAAAGAGGAGTACGCCATTTCCCCACACAAAAGTTGTGATCTATAAAAAACAGACTTGATGGGAGAAACTTTGACCTATGCTTACGAATATTTTGGAGACAGGAAATTGGTGACACAGATGGTGAGGTGGAAGCTTGAGTTTAAAAATTGTTGAATATTTTTTAGCCAAGCCAAGCATGTTTGGCTTTTGTCCACATGTACATTTTTAGCATGGATCATGCACACTGTTTTATAAATGAGACCTCAGGACCGCAGCGGAAATAAGTCATGACTTTATAGCAACATCCTGATGAATTTAACTGTAAACCTGCAATAAAAGTCTTCTTTGCCTTTAAGCTGTTAGCACAACACTGACATCACTGTTAAAGTTGATATAGTGAATGTGAATATTTGCTTATTAACATATCGAATAGACAGAAAGCAACATTAGAGTTCATTTAGAGTTGGGTTTTTGGCCCCATGGTGAATGTAAGCCCAATGTTCACTCTCCTTTTAGCTCTGTTTTGGTCTCCTCCAGCACTTATCTGTCTCGTTAGCTGCTAATTGCTCAGCTGTGTCCACCAGCTGGTTACTAACTGCGTCTGTCTGCCACTTGATGCTGAGCAGGTAGTGTACTGTGGGTATTTACTGAGTGGAACCTCCAGATTTTATAGCTGAACAATGACGTCAGTGTGGAAGTGCCAAAAAATGCAGTTCATCAAATGTCCACTTGGGGCTGGCTCCAAAACATTCAAAGCACATTTGTGTTCTATGTGTTAATTTATTGAATAAAATCAAAATCAAACAGGTGATGCCAATAATAGCTAACTGATTTGCTGCATGCTCAGCCTCAGTGAGTACTAGAGAAGTTTCAGGGTTCAAATAATTGACAAAAAACATTATTGCGATCACAAAATCCATACGAACGACTATTGTAATGCTGGAGTAGAAACAAGTATTTCTTCTTGTCAGAAATGATCCATTGGGCTGCCTTTTGTTGTTGTTGTATAGAGGCTGTGTCATAATAAGTATCTCTGAGCCTTACGATAGAAAGTTTCTCCTCCTCTGTGCCACTGCATCACGTCCGCAGCTGACTGTACCAAAGAGTAGCGTGAAAGTCACTCTGCAGCAAAATCTGGGGACCAAAACATCCCCAGAAATCCACTGCACAGCGGTTAGACTTGCAAAATACAAAAGACTGTTCGACTCAGTCAACTGAGGGGTCTCCAACTGACTATTTGAATCTCCAACTTTTAAGGGGCAGCCCTAGTTGTTTTGTTTGGATCTGTAGCACATCATGTCCTTTTCAATCTCCACTAATGTCCTGTCTCTACCTGCAGTATTTTTGCAGTGACTGTGAGCTCCCAGGTGAGAGGAGGGAAACAGGAGACCCTGTGTGCCCACATCCACGGCCCCACCGAGCCTGTCTCTCTGACCATCGCCCTCGAAATGGACTCTGGCAGAACGACCATTCTGGAGGAGGCTGTCGAAAGGGACTTTTACCGCTGCTTAAACTTCCAGGTCTGACTCAACATGTGTACACACAGTTTGGCAATTTGCAGAGTGGCGTGTCATATTTCACTTTGGGATTTGCTTGTGCATCGTCAGTGGCAGCGAGGACGACCAGAGCACATCTTAACTTTTAATGTTTTTAGTGGTTAAATGCATCCATGAGGTTTCCAGGCGCAGTGTACTTTCCTCTCCTCGTCCTCTACCCCCCCCATTAAACTAATGGCACAAATACCACAGTCATTATGTACCTAATTATCCAGCTGGCGCCATGACTGGGGCTGTCAACGCCAATGGTTCTCTGTAAATTAGTGCTCTGGTTTCCGTCACACCGCTGCCCGCTGTTATGCAACTTACGGGGCTTGCTCCATATTGATGCGAAACGACCTGCCGACCCCAATCAGCTCTGTGACAATAGCACTTAGTTTCACTTCATTCCGCAGTGTTTGGCCCTGCAGCAGGCTGAGTCTGGCATTTGTCTATCTGCAACTAAACAAAGGCTGCTTTCTGCCAAAGGCTAGCGATGTACCTGCATTCCTCTGGACTACACCCCCCTGCTCCCGACCCCCTACCCTCAGTCTCACAACACACACACACACACAAGGAGGGGAAAAAACACCCCTCACAAATTTTGGAAGTTGTTCAAGTCCCTGTTATGTAATAGCAGCTACATTAGCAAGTGAAAACATATGCTACACAAGGATGACGACATTTCATAATTAACCTTGTGTAGTGGAAGAGGTCTGTTGCTCAATTTGTACCATTATAGTTGACAGATGTTGCACTGCAGAGACAAAATGTACAATCTAGAGAAGTTCTTCTCAGCTGGGCACAAGTTGTGCTTCTGCACAAAACTAAATTTAAAAGCACCCTCCCCTTTCTTTCTGTCTCTCCTCCTGAAGATTCAAATATCCCCTGGTCCTCTCTGACACGTGTGTTTTTCTGGTGTTTCAGGTCCCAACAGTGCGCACCAAAACTGTGGCAACCATAAACGTCACCATTCAGGGTGAGAGCGCCTCGATGAGCAAGAAGTCCAAAATCCTCATCGAGCCTCCTGGTTTCATCCACATCATCCAGACTGATAAGCCCATCTACAAACCTGGACAGACTGGTTAGTGTTGAATGCTGTGGTGTTATTACGCTGATCGTGTCCAACAGGAGGAAGTTCTAAAGCGTCTGAGCCTCCTGCTGTGAGGTAGAGTTGCTGCTGCTCTGCTGCAGTCGCACTGTTCATACAGCCCACATTATCTCCTCTGCACTGCTTACAGATTCAGCTGCACTTGCACATTTTGGACTACATTAGAATATCTGCATAATGCTGAGCCATTACTTGACAACTTTAGGAATTATGTCTGTATTCAGCACAGGAATTATGTCTGTATTCAGTTCAGAGGAGAACGGTGGTTCCTCAAGAGTTGTTGGTAGAGGAAGTGTGCAATAAAATATATGTAAGAACACATTTGTCAAATCACCATTCAAAGCCCACGGTATTTTTAAATGAATTTTTAATCTTGTGGATTTGGAGTGTTTTTTTTCTTCTTCTTAACTTTGATGTAATTTTTGGAACAATCAATATGTTAGTGTCAGATTAGTATAACATTGTTGCGGGGTAGGCAGAAATCTGAAAATGGCAAAAACATAAAAGGCAGAATTTGAATATACATCCTTCTCCTGCAGCTCTTCGCACTCTTTACTAAGCTCCTCCCACCAGATGACCATGGACACATGCTTCATACAGTAGCCCAGTGTTTTCCCAGACAGACCTTTGGTTAGCAGCTGTAGCGGCTCAAATTTGGCCAGTGCAAAACCCCCAGCGCTGCATGTCAGGGCGGGCTGGTGGCCAGCAGCAGCACTGGGTCTATCTTGTGTAACTGCAGCAACAGAAAGTTTGCTGATCTAGCGGGGAGTCGGGGCTGTCTGGTGCCCCATAGCAAGGGGTTTGCACTGGCTGGATTAAGGTTGTTGCAGCCTCTGCCAACTCTCCTCCTGGTGAGACGGTCTGTAGTGGCAGGGAGTGAGGCGGACGACACACTTTGATTCAGAGCTTTAGCTAACGTTTGCGGCATACATGAATATGAAGCTTTTGGCTCCAGTTAGTAAGTCAAGTCAGGATTTATTTCTAGAGCCAATTAAAACGACGGCAGTCGACCAAAGTGCTGCGCATAGGTGGGTACAGAGTTAAAACAACATCAATAATAAAAATAGAATAGATGTAGAAAACAATGATAAGAAAACAGAAAAATAGCAAACATTAAAATAGCAATTTAAAAAACTGAGATCATCGTGCTCGGGCTGAATGATACGCCAGGTGGAAGAGAAAGGTTGTTAGGGAGGATTTAAAAGTCTCTAGGGACTGGGAAGATCGAATGTGAAGGGGGAGGCTAATTCTAGCAACATTTTCACTCCATCTCTGAAACACTTTGTCAGCCTGGCCAGACTAGAGTCTGATACGTTGGTCATTGCTGGTTGATATCGGCTGATTATCGAGATGTCGGTATTGGCGTTGTGAACCACAGATATGCGGAAATGTAATATTTTCATTGTCATTTATAATATTATAAAGATAAAACAGTCTGTAATGTCTCAAATTGTCCAGCAGGGGGCTCTGACCATAAAGGCGAAAACACACTTGCGGCAAATGTCACACTTCAGAAACTACACCCCTATTGTTTTCAATGTTCAACCCCACACGGGTGGCAGCCCCATGGCACTTTACGCCACTGCCCTATTTCCACCCTCACTGCTCCCAGAATTAAATGCATCCCCCGCCCCCTCCCAATTCGCTCTCTGCTTGTACATACTGGCTCCTGTAGCAGCTCTCTGCTCCTATAGCAGCTTGACTCCTCTCACCAGTGATGCAAAGAGAACTCGTCGAGTCTCATGTGTGATACAGACTGGATGAGGACAGATTCATTGTTGAAGTTGAGAAATATCCTGAGCTAATCAGGCAACAACTTTGTCATTATAAAGACCATGGCCAAGAAGATATTTGTCTGTTGTCGTCTGTTGACGAGCTGCAGAATGACACGTCCAGTGTGTGCGGGGGGTGGCACGTGATGAGCGTCACATGACAGGTTACTCAATGCATTTTTCCTCATGTTTTTGACAGAAATCGTTTGCTCAGGGTTCAAAGGTTAAAATACTTGAGGAAGGTTACTAACAGCAGCACATGAAAAGTGATATCGCTCCAGGTTTCAAAGGGTCAAGGGTCAAGCTCCAAAATCCTGTGTTTCTCAGAATGCAAGGCATCTGCCATTAGACCCTGCTCCATCACTCTGTCCAGTCTGAGAAAATGATTTTCATAGTGATGTCATCGGGGTTATTTTGGCTTCTGCTCGGGGATTTTTCATAAATATTCTGTATTCCAGACGGGGTTTTACCAGGCAAAGGGGGTCTAACAAAAACATGCTGTTGAGTAGCATTATGAGAAGTGTTTTTAGAGATTGGACCACCACTTCTTCAGGGAAAATGATGTCTTGGCCTATGCTGCTTCAATTTTGACCGTCCATCCATTTTCATCTGCTTATCGGGGCCTGGTCGTGGGGGCAGCAGGCCAAACAAACTCCCCAGCAACGCTTTCCAGCTCCTCCTGGAGGACGTCAAGGCCAGATGAGATATATAATTCCTCCAGTGTGTTCTGGGTCTGCCCCCAATTTTGACCGTACTTTATTAAATCAGTCCCCAATTTTCATGGAAGAACAATGCTAAAGTGCTGCAGTGCCCCTTTAACAATAATATGTTGATACATTTTATTGAAAAGGTGCCTTTTAGATATTCCTCCTCGTCCCACCTGCTGTACTGTGGGGTTTTATTCATTTTGTTTTCTGTCTTTTCTGTCTGGTGTTATGTATTTGTGTTTTTGAGTTATTTTTAGAGAATAAATTGACACTAATTCCTTTTTTTTTCCTCTTTTCTTTAAAGTCCAGTTCCGAATCGTCTCCATGGACGCCAATTTCATCCCCGTCAGTCGAGTGGTGAGTTTTATTTATCCATTTTTGCCCTTCAGAACGATGTGATATTGCATGATGAGTGTAGTAATTCCAGCCAGTGAACTTTGTAATCTGGTGTGATTTCTACCAGGCAGCCGGTGAATCTGGAGAGCGAGGTCTATTTTGGTTCAGAGAGTGGGAGGTGAAAGGAGGGCTGTTTGTTGATTTTGAAGACAGCGTGGGCGTGAAGCGCTGTGTGGAGTAGTGTGATAAACATGCTGTCAGAGTTCATTTGGCACACACTGCATTTGACCCAAACATCTGAATCAATACGGGCTCAAGGCCTTTTCCGTTTGTGTGGAGAAGCTAAAAACACAACTGCGTGCAGCGAACGTGAAATTAATTCAGATGTATCGTGATGATGTAGGCTGGTAGAAAGTAGTGCGTCCCTTCAGCTCTGAAGACGGATTCAGATGGTCATACTGGAAACACTAAAGCTGGAATTTATAGGATCCTCCTTTATTTACCCACACTGTGTCGTAGTATCCAACACTGTGTTGCTTCCAGTGCTTGATTAAAGATGTATGAGTAGAATATTGAAAGTATTTTCATGACCACACCATAATATCAAACATAAAAATACTGTTATACACATTTCCTGACAAACTGTGGGATCTTGACTCAAATTTAAAATAAATGTCCATGGGTTTGAACGAAGTTTGTCCACAAAACATGAGTTTGTGGGTCAATTGTGAACCAAAAATACCTTTTCCCTCGGATTTTATTTGTTGTGGATGGCACTTTTCTTTGTTTGCTCAGCCATGGTGAATATTGCCAACCTCCCAGTTCTTGTTTGTCAAGAAAAAAAAGGTTTTGCTGTGGAAAAACAGACAAGATGAAGATCTTTTTTTTCTGTAAACTAATTTTTATAAGAGTGTTCTAATTGGAAATATTGTGCAAATTCTATGTTCAGCTTATTAACTTCACCTTTTTTTCTTCTTTTTCAGTACAAAGTGGTGGAGCTGCAGGTAAGCTTTCCTAAAATTCATTGTAATGAGACCCTGTGCTATCCTAGCTATTAGTCAAGTGTGGTTTTATGTGATGAGAGTGTGCCATGTCATGTCATTCAGGACATAATTTTTAATATAAGAAAAATTTATATCATGATATTCGCGATATTTTGATTTGCTGACATGTTGATGTCATACTGTTACCCACGGCAACAACAAGCATGGCTGAAAGCAAAATTATAACCAACTCTACGGTGGTGCCAAAAAGAGGAGCAGCTTCAGTAGTGTGGAATAAACTCTGGCGTCCTGAATGTTTTATGAACAGTCCCAGACTTCTCAGACTCTTTTAGTGACTTACCGCTCAGAGGGAACTCATTCAGCAGCTCCTCTGGCAGCAGCACAGCGTCTCTCCCTCTCTCGTTGGTGCATACGGGATTCGTGTCGCCAAGCGATTTTGTCATAAACCTTTGGTAATTTAAACCTACATGACGCTCGCAGCTCAACAACAAACTACATATGTATGACTGTACAATGGTTATCGTATCATAACAGCCTGTCACAGGTCACAGCGTGAAGATTAGAGGAGAAATGGCAGATCATAAAGGTCCAGGTGGAAAAAACAACTCAGTCATTTAAGATTTTGCTTTAAATTTTTACAAGAAGATAAAAGAGAGGGATTGTATTGATAAAAATAGTCATATTCATGATTTTGACACAAGTTTGGCATACAACTGGAGCTAGCAGAAGAATTCAGGCAGGGGCACAGGATCAGATGAAGGGGTGGAAAGAAGCACACTAGTTTTTACAATGGTTTTTATTCAGACAAAACTGTTTGCCATCTGATTAATTTGAAACAATTTACAATGACAGGAAAAACAATCTGCATCTAGCAGAATGGAGTAAGAGGTCCTTCCCTCTTAAACTTCAGTTGCTTATGCTGGTCACCTGCAGCAGATAGCCATGAGTGATGATCTCAACCGTTAATGAAATGTACCTCTGTCTTTATGTAGGATCCCAATTCAAACCGCATTGCCCAGTGGTTGGATAGGACACTTGTTAGCGGCATCCTTGATCTTTCCCACCCCATGATTCCTGAGGCAGCACAAGGAACCTACATGATCACCGCAACGACAAACAAAGGAGAGCAAATTTCCCACAGCTTTGACATCAAGGAATACGGTGTGTTTCAGTTACAGACTAATAAAAATAGAAATAGAAGAATGTGTTAACCAAAATAATTTATTTGATCTATGTCAATTTTGTGTGGTGAGATTTTTGATTGTGTTTCTTTTGCTTTAGTTTTGCCAAAGTATGAGGTAAAGGTTCATCTACCCAGTGTGATCACCATCCTGGACAAAGAGGCAACGATTAAGATTTGTGGAAAGTAAGTGTCCCACTTTAACAGGACAGACTGAAGTTAGCAAGGGCAGTGAAGTTTAGGATGGTAGCCATTTATTAAGGTCAATCTATCCTCATTTTTTGTATATAAACCATAATGATATTACAGTTATTTTGCATATATTTAAATTTTCTTAGAGACTTGAAGCTTAAACGGTTATATTCTTGAGTGTTTCCTGTTACAGCGGCTCACTGGCAACTGATGACCAGACTTGTTGTCAACTAATGTGACTGAGAACAATCACACTATACTGTACAGTATATAGTGTGATTCTTGATGTAAGAACTGTTAGTGATTGGGACTGTCTGGAACCTTGGCTCACCAGCCTGCTAACTCAAGCTTTGATTCCCACTACAATTTTACTTTTTTTCACATTAACACCTGCTGAGTCATCGGCAGCTCCGCCACACTCAGTTTTGTGTTTGTCCCACATCATACAGAGAACGTTTCTAGCTAGCCTCAGCTGTCATGTTTTAAGGCTCCAATTGTTGTGACAACAAATGATCAGACTGTCTAAACCTACTAAGCAATGGACAAAGTAATAAGCAGAGTACTGTACAGAGTAATGTACGGAGCAACATACAAAATAAGAAATGGACTAATGTACAGAGTAACGTACAAAGTAACAGACGGACCATTGAACGATGTAACAAACGGACTAATGTAAGGAGAAACATACAAAGTAACAGACGGACTAATGTACAAAATATCATACAAATTAACAAATGGACTAATGTATGAAGTAACGTACAAAGTAACAGACAGACTAATGTACAAAGCAATGTACAAAGTAACAGACAGATCATTGTAAGATGTAACAAATAGACTAATGTACGAAGTAACGTACAAAGTAACAGAATAATGTACAAAGTAACGTACAAAGTAACAAATGGACTAACGTACGAAGTAAAGTACAAAGTGACAAATGGACTAATGTACGAAGTAATGTACAAAGTAATAAATGGACTAATATACGGAGTAACGTACAACGTAACAAACGGACTAGTATACGAAGTAATGTACGAAGTAACAAACAGACTAATGTACAAAGCAACGTAAAAGTAACGGACAGACCATTGTATGATGTAACAAACGGACTAATGTAAGGAGAAACATACAAAGTAACAGACAGACTAATGTACAAAATAACCTACAAATTAACAAATGGACTAATGTACGAAGTAATGTATGAAGTAACAAACAGACTAATGTAAGGAGTAACGTACAAAGTAACAGACAGACTAATGTACAAAGCAATGTACAAAGTAACAGACGGATCATTGTACAATGTCACAAATAGACTAATGTACGAAGTAACGTACAAAGTAACAAATGGACTAACGTACGAAGTAACGTACAAAGTAACAGACTAATGTACGAAGTAATGTACAAAGTAACAAATGGACTAACGTACGAAATAACGTACAAAGTAACAGGCTAATGTACGAAGTAACGTACAAAGTAACAGACTAATGTATGAAGTAAAGTACAAAGTAACAAATGGACTAATGTACGAAGTAACGTACAAAGTAACAGACTAATGTACGAAGTAACGTACAAAGTAACAAATGGACTAACGTACGAAGTAACGTACAAAGTAACAGACTAATGTACGAAGTAACGTACAAAGTAACAAATGGACTAATGTACGAAGTAACGTACAAAGTAACAGGCTAATGTACGAAGTAACGTACAAAGTAACAATTGGACTAACGTACAAAGTAACAAACTAATGTACGAAGTAACGTACAAAGTAACAGACTAATGTACGAAGTAACGCACAAAGTAACAATGGAAGGGTTTTTTTCAGTTTGACTTTAAGGATTAGCCAGTGAGCATCATTCACATCTGATGGATATTGTGCTGTTTGTTGCTTTCTCAGGCGATACTATACCTGCTGTCTGGGGGATGATATCAACCTGAAATGCTAAAATCTAAAATCAGGATCATTTTCATCCTTCTGCCTTTTCCTGCAGATACACATATGGTAAACCTGTTATTGGTTCAGTGAAGGCAACGATTTGTCGAAATGCCGTCAGGTTTTACTGGTATTCAAGTGCCCAAGAAAGTGACCTCTGCAAGACGTACGACCTGACAGTGAGTATCCCAGATAATTAAAAAATGTGACTTGCTGTAACTGCAGTTTACTTCACTGTGTCTACTTTTTTTGTTTGATATTGACTCTTACTATCTCGCAGACAGATAAAGGTGGTTGTGCAACACAAATTGTGAACATGACAGAGTTTTCCCTCAACAAGAACATGTACGATGACAGCTTTGAGGTGGATGCGGAAATGGAGGAGTACGGCACAGGTATGTGGACTCAGTACACAGGCTGGATACTGTCATTGAATCATTATTAGTTCCTGATGAGCTCTGATCTGTATGTTTACTACCATCTAGGGGTCATTCTCAATGGCAATGGGCGGACCAGCTTCAGCAGTCACATCAGAACTGTCACCTTCGAGGACGTACCTGCAGCGTACAAGCCTGGCATCCCATTGGAGGGAAAGGTAATCAGTCTCATTATTGACCACTGAGAGCTATAGTGTGGCAAGACTCTGCAGGGATGGCAATGAGTCCACCACTTTGGTTCAGACGGAAATACCCTAATGAATATTGTAAAGACGTTTACAGTCCTCACAGAATAAATTCAGCAGCCATGATTCCTAGACTATTTTTGAAATACTGCTTCTATTTAAAACTTTGTTAACATTCAGAGTTTCCAGGAAAATTTTGCAATCTATAAGTTTGAATTATTTCAATTTTGTTGCTGAGACTTTTATCCATCAGTTTGGTATGGTTGATGGTTCTAGGAAACACATGAGCCTCAGTCATGATTGTAACAGGGAAAGCCAGTCGGAGGAAGAGCTATCAGAGCTGTGGTGAAATCTGACTGCTTTGTCCCGGCAACTTGGGACAACTTGTCTGAAAGGCTGAAAATAACTCCACCGTTGCTTTCTGACTTGTTTGCAGGTCAAAATGGTCGGTGCAGACAACAAAGCTGTTGCCAATGAGGAGGTGTATCTGTTTGTTGGCGATTCTCAAAACGAAACGCTCACGACAGACATGAGAGGCATGGCTTCATTTTCTTTGGACACTGGCGACTGGAAGGGCACCTTAACTCTGAAGGTTGGTGACTGCTTCTCAGAGACATTTTTTATTCTAGCACAATTAATTCAGTTCAAGGGCTTCATATTAATAACCAGCTCGGTATTTATCAATTATACAATCCATATGTAATTAAAGAAACTTTGCATCATATCGATCATGTTTGAGGTGAAGAACACGGACCTAAATTATCATGAAAGGAATCTGTTTTCGAGAATTGGTTTGTTGTTGGAAAGCTGAGTTAAAATGTGACCTTTGACCTGTGGTTGTTGTGTCAACAGGCGAGGTCTAGAAAGACGGAGGACACTGAGCCATATGTGGCCAATCTGCGCAGACCAGAGTACAGGTCGGCCTACCACCACGTCTCAGCATTTTACTCTAAGAGCAATAGTTTTCTGAAGCTCATGCAGGTGAGCGGGAAGATCTCCTGTGACAAAGATGCGACTGTACGTGCTCAGTACATCATCCAGGGGGAGGAGCTAAAGAAGGGACAGGAAGTCCTCGACTTCTTTTACCTGGTAAGACTCACGTGATGGGTTATGAGCTATTGTCAGTGACACACCTCGCCTACATTTGTTAACTTTAAGCTGAACAGTAATTAAACCACTCAGACTCCAAAAGGCTTTTTGCAGAAACAAAGTGGGGCTAATTGTACACACACACAAACACATATTAAATGTATCTGCCTGTGTGATATGTTTGATTGTAGGTGATGTCCAGAGGTGGAATTGTGCAGCACGGTCGCGTCCCAGCAGCTGTTAAAGCAGGAACAGGTACAGACTGTTACTTAAACTAAGGCAGCCATCTTAAAGGATAAATCTGGTGATGATCTGTATTTCCCTTATTGTCAGATACTTTCATACAATCATATGTCACATGTCCTTGTCTCTGTTTTTCCTGCCTCAGTCAATAAAGGAGAGTTGTCCATACCGCTCAGTCAGGTTACAAACCTGGCACCATTTGCCCAGGTGGTGGTTTACACTGTGATGCCCAGTGGAGAGGCTGTGGCTGATAGCCAGGACTTCCCCATTCAGCTCTGCCTCAATAACAAGGTACCGCCTGAATGACCTTTATGACCTAAAGCTACGATAAATGAGTCCAAGTCTTTTTATTTACAATAAAGTACACATTTCTGATTATTTTGAGTCTGTTCTTGTGACCTGACGTCCTCCTGTCAGCTCTCAAACTAATGACTCTCCACCGCGGTGTCTTCTGTGTAGGTGTCTCTGAAGTTCTCCTCGCTGCAGGAGCTTCCTGCAGAGAAGACCACGCTCAATCTCCAGGCTCACCCAGGCTCCATGTGCTCCGTCAGAGCCATCGACCAGAGCGTCCTCCTGCTGCAGCAAGAGCAGGAACTCACTGTCGACTATGTACGACACAATCTTGAGCACTGGTTGACCACATATGTACCTTTACCAACACCTGAACGTGATGTTTCTATTGTAAAAACCATACTTGAGTAATTTAGTCAGTGTGGAGTGTGGACTGGTAGTCAGACCTGAGTCTTGCCTTTGCAGAGTGCAAAAGCCCCTTAATCAGCATTTGGACTAGTTCAAGTCATGATAATCAAATATTATGACAGCCTTATATTATTAATACCTCCATGGTGAATGAAGAATCCAAAAAACTGAGAAATGTCCGTCAATCAACTTGTGCTGTATAGTTAAATGTCTTTTATTTAGTTGTATGCTTGGTACTTCCCAAACAGACGGCTCCTAACAACAGGGAACTAAACCGAAAGTGAAACTTATTTGTGCTCTCTTCAAAGCCAGGGTCCACTGGCAGTGATTTTACTTCACTGAGCAGGGGAGCTGCTGGGTTAGCGCTGTGTCAATCACTTTGTGTTATTGTGTGACTTTGGTGAATCCGAGCTAACCCTTAACAGCACCGAAGTCACATGCTAAAAGCTAACTGATTGAAGCAGCTGTAAACCAGTTGCTCCCCTGTTCATCCATCCATCCATTTTCATCCACTTATCTGGGCAGCAGGCTGAGCAAAGCACCCCTGAGGTCCCTCTCCCCAGCAACGCTTTCCAGCCCCAGACCCTGAGGTGTTCCCAGGCCAGATGAGATATATAATCCCTGCAGTGTGTTCTGGGTCTGCCCCGGGGCCTCCTACCAGTGGGACGTGCCTGGAACACTTCCAACAGGAGGCGCCCAGGAGGATCCTGATCAGATGTTGAACCACCTCAACTGACCCCTTTCGACACAAAGGAGCAGCGGCTCTACTCTGAGCTCCCTCTGGATGTCTGAGCTCCTCACCCTATCTCTAAGGCTGAGCCCAGACACCCCACAGAGGAAACTCATTTCAGCCACTTGTATCCCCGACCTCATTCTTTCAGTCACTACCCAGAGCTCATGACCATAGGTGAGGGGTGGGACGGAGATAGACCAGTAACGACTGCATCACTGCAGAAGCCGCACCAAACCACCGATCCATCTCACGCTCCATTCTACCCTCGCTCGTGAACAAGACCCCGAGATACTTGAACTCCCTCGTTTGAAGCAGCAGCAGTACTGTTTGTGTCAGTGCAGCGTGGCTTTGAGCTCAGAGAGGGCTGTTTGTTTGGGAAACACTAAGCATACGACTGGATAAATTAGACTTGATTATACTGCACAAATCGTGTGAGAGAAGAATTTTCTGAGTTTTTGGATTCTTTGTTCACCGTGAGGGCATGCAAGAAAAACAAGGTCCTCTTCAGGGTTGAGTAATTGATCTACAAATGGATTACATTTGGAGGGTGAAGTATCGTTTAAGTCAGGGGTGTGACGTCCAAACTTTTTTGAATGGGGGCTAGTTAGATGATGTAAAGAATACCTTGCGGCCAGCTGCCTCTACCGAGCAGGAAGTGTCTGCTGTATTCAAATAAACACAAGAAGTTTGTGCTCTAGAGAAAAGATCAGCACTCAGTGAATAACCTCCTAATCCCTATGATCTTTGGAGTCATCAGGTGGGAACCTCCTTTCACCAGTGTTTCGTCTAGTTGGTCCCACGACACCTCCAGGAGGCTAGACAGTGATCTCTGGCGTCCCAGAGACACTCCCCTAATGCCAGGTCTCACTGCTCCCCTCCCCGCACCAACCCAATAACCTCCTTTACCTTACTTACACATGGCTTTCTCAGCCCAAACAGCACTGCCACCTTCAACCAAACCCAGGCTCCGTACATGCGAGCTCCAGGTAGAGACAGTGCTGATACTACCTTTCCTAGCACATTCACCATACTCTATTTCACACGCTACATAGCATAACTACAATATCAACTAAAGTTAAAGGGGATAAATAAACTTACAGGATCAGCAAACACACTCACCTTGCAGCATGGTCTCCCACTTACTATGGGTAAGGGTTTCCCACCCGATATCCCTCCATTAGGAGGGATAGAGCATGAGATGGTGGAAGGAAGTTCAGGAGGTGATCAGGCGTGCAAAGGCTTCTTGGAGTCCCCTACCGGGTTTCTAAAAGTGCGCCTGATATCCTTAAATCTTTGTGGAAACAGCTAAGAATAGTTTGGGAGAAACAAATTATACCAAGAGCATGGCGTAGGGCAGGGGGTGTCGTCTTTCCTAAGGAGAAGGAGTCTGTGGACCTTAGCCAGTTCCGGATGATTTCTCTCTTGAATGTAGAGGGGAAGATTTTCTTTAGTGTGGTTGCGCAGAGATTAGCTAGCTGCTTAGAAAGGAATAGCCTAAGATTTACCATGGTGCAGAAGGCAGGAATACCAGGTTTTTCAGGGTGTTTAGAGCATACTAGCATGATCTGGCACCAGATTCAGGCAGCGAAGATTAACAAAAGGGACCTACATGTAATATTTTTAGATCTTGCAAATGCGTTTGGTTCAGTACCGCACAGCCTCATTTGGAGTGCGTTTGACTACTTCAAAGTGCCACAGGTAGTTGTTAACTTAGTGAAGGCATACTTTCAGGATATTAGGTTGTGTCAAAGTACGGCAGGTTTCACAACAGGTTGGCAGAGGCTGAACAAGAAAAAAAGCAAAGTGATCTTGCTATATGAACCAATATTGTGTTGCAGACCACGTACAGTATACTTTGAAGGAAAAGCTGTGGCCATTTAAAATCAGTCCGTGGCCCCTGGGCTGGACTTTGGACGTCCCTGCTTTAAGTGGACCGGTGGACTGTCCTGTACCTGCTGCCTGTCCTGATGACTCACTCAGGCTGGTGTTCATGTGTGTGTTTTGTGCAGGTGTACAGCCAGCTGCCTGTCCAGAGGTTGGTGGGATACAACTTTGATGTTGAGGACTTTGAGCCATATCCCTGCTTCCCTGTGCCGATGCCAGAGCCAGAGCCTGAACCAGAGCCTGAACCAGAGCCTGAGCCTGTACAAGAACTAGAAGATGTGGATGCAGCTGGTCGATCGAAGCGCTCGATCTACTTTGGACCGCCCAGTGGGAAGAATGATGTCTACAGCATCTTTAAAGTAGAAATTTGATCATTTTTCTTGACTGTCACAGACTAGGCCAGTGGTTTCCAAGCTTTGTATGGCCAAGGGCACAAAGGGCGAAATCTCAAGGCACACCTGTGTTTATATCATAAGAATGAAAATTTTGTTGTCATTTAGAACCTGAGACCTGTAGTTGTCCTCTGTTTTATCCTGTGTGTTCATCGGGGGTGACCAAATCATATACAGTACATCACTTCACAATCTCCTATTTGGTTTTCATCATCTCTCTCTCTCTCTACTTCTAGGAAATTGGAATCAAAATTGTGACCAACTCCGATGTGAAAAAACCTCACAACTGCCTTGAAAGGAACTATGAGTTATTTTTCTATGATGCTGGTATGTTTTAGTGTTTGCCACAGGTAGTTTCCATTTCATATGACCCCAGAATGTAACTGTAACATACTGTTTACTCTTGAGAAGTACCAGTTGGCCAACGTGGAATGTTTGGAAATGCTGAAGACCTAATACTTGAAAGTGCCCCAATTGAAGTGGGGAGTGAGGATGAAGAGGCAGAGGCTGGAAAGACCAAGGAAACTATCAGAACATACTTTCCTGAGACCTGGATCTGGGAGCTGGTTTCCGTTGGGTAAGTTTAGGTGTGTCATCGGACTTTTTATATCCGTGTGTTTCTAGATCTCGTGGACTCTCCGGTTCCCATGGCCTTCAACATGATGCCGCAGAGTTCAGGACATGGTGTGCTGAGAAAAGAGGAGGAGAAGAAAGAGACCGTCAGGACGTTCTTCCCCGAGACGTGGATCTGGGACCTAGTTCCCGTGGGGTAATGATAACATATCATATTAAAAAGGGGTGAAATATTGTACTTTTTTTGTTGTTGTTGATGTATTTTCAGGCAATTGTACATTTTGAATAGATGTTTGAAAATATATTTTGGCAAGAATGTTGAGTTTCTTCATGTCACTCACTTTTTATTTTAAAACTACGACAAAACAACGGTTGATTTTTGTTTTGTTTTTCTTTCAGTTTATTGATTACCATCTAGTTTAGACGTTTTTTGTCCAAATAATCAAAAGGAAAACAGTCCAAGGCCCAAATCTGTGCATCAGCCACTTTATTAGGTACAACTTGCCAGTACCACAGATTATTTAGGTGAAGCTGAAATGATTCCTGTATTTAATAAATGCTGCTTGAGCCTTAGATTTATGCAAGTCTGGGGACGAACTGATAGTTCTTCTTTTTAAAGATATTTTTTGGCCATTTTTGCCTTTAATTGATCGGAAAGCTCAGGGTGAAGGGAGAGAGAAAGGGAATGACATGCAGCAAAGGGCCACAGGCTGGAGTCGAACCCGGGCCGCTGCGGCAACAGCCTTGTACATGGGGCGCCTGCTCTACCACTAAGCCACCGACACCCCTTATTTAACATTTTGTTTTTAATTTTTTACCACATGTTTTTTTAATGTATCATTTTATTTTTTTCAGATGATTTTTTTTTTTTTTTTTTTTTTTTAAAGATTATTTTTTTCTGGCTTTTGCCTTTATTGACAGGAGAGAGTGAAATGGGGGAGTGAGAGAGAGTGGGGGTTGACATGCAGCAAATGGTTGTGAGCTGGAGTTGAACCTGCGACCGCTGCAGCGAGGCATCGCCTCTGTATATGGGGTGCCGGCACTACGCTACCGACGCCCCTTTCATAGGATCTTTTTTCACATAACTTTTTTTATTTAATTTTCTTTTTCTTTTTGTTTTTATTTATTATTTATTTTATTTAAATGCGAATGTGTATAACTGTTTGTGTGTATGTATGTATATAAATGTTTAGATATATATGCATGTGTGTGTGTATATATATGTGTAAATACATATATATATTTATGTATAAAAATGTGTGTGTATGTGTGTGTGTATATGTATATATATATATATATATATATATATATATATATATATATATATATATATATATATATATATATATATATATATACACACAGTACAGGCCAAAAGTTTGGACACACCTTCTCATTCAATGCGTTTTCTTTATTTTCATGACTATTTACATTGTAGATTCTCACTGAAGGCATCAAAACTATGAATGAACGCATGTGGAGTTATGTACTTAACAAAAAAAGGTGAAATAACTGAAAACATGTTTTATATTCTAGTTTCTTCAAAATAGCCACCCTTTGCTCTGATTACTGCTTTGCACACTCTTGGCATTCTTTCGACGAGCTTCAAGAGGTAGTCACCTGAAATGGTTTCCACTTCACAGGTGTGCCTTATCAGGGTTAATTAGTGGAATTTCTTGCTTTATCAATGGGGTTGGGACCATCAGTTGTGTTGTGCAGAAGTCAGGTTAATACACAGCCGACAGCCCTATTGGACAACTGTTAAAATTCATATGATGGCAAGAACCAATCAGCTAACTAAAGAAAAACGAGTGGCCATCATTACTTTAAGAAATGAAGGTCAGTCAGTCCGGAAAATTGCAAAAACTTTAAATGTGTCCCCAAGTGGAGTCGCAAAAACCATCAAGCGCTACAACGAAACTGGCACACATGAGGACCGACCCAGGAAAGGAAGACCAAGAGTCACCTCTGCTTCTGAGGATAAGTTCATCCGAGTCACCAGCCTCAGAAATGGCAAGTTAACAGCAGCTCAGATCAGAGACCAGATGAATGCCACACAGAGTTCTAGCAGCAGACCCATCTCTAGAACAACTGTTAAGAGGAGACTGCGCCAATCAGGCCTTCATGGTCAAATAGCTGCTAGGAAACCACTGCTAAGGAGAGGCAACAAGCAGAAGAGATTTGTTTGGGCCAAGAAACACAAGGAATGGACATTAGACCAGTGGAAATCTGTGCTTTGGTCTGATGAGTCCAAATTTGAGATCTTTGGTTCCAACCGCCGTGTCTTTGTGAGACGCAGAAAAGGTGAACGGATGGATTCCACATGCCTGGTTCCCACTGTGAAGCATGGAGGAGGAGGTGTGATGGTGTGGGGGTGTTTTGCTGGTGACACTGTTGGGGATTTATTCAAAATTGAAGGCACACTGAACCAGCATGGCTACCACAGCATCCTGCAGCGACATGCCATCCCATCCAGTTTGCGTTTAGTTGGACCATCATTTACTTTTCAACAGGACAATGACCCCAAACACACCTCCAGGCTGTGTAAGGGCTATTTGACCAAGAAGGAGAGTGATGGAGTGCTGCGGCAGATGACCTGGCCTCCACAGTCACCGGACCTGAACCCAATCGAGATGGTTTGGGGTGAGCTGGACCGCAGAGTGAAGGCAAAGGGGCCAACAAGTGCTAAACACCTCTGGGAACTCCTTCAAGACTGTTGGAAAACCATTTCAGGTGACTACCTCTTGAAGCTCATGGAGAGAATGCCAAGAGTGTGCAAAGCAGTAATCAGAGCAAAGGGTGGCTATTTTGAAGAAACTAGAATATAAAACATGTTTTCAGTTATTTCACCTTTTTTTGTTAAGTACTTAACTCCACATGTGTTCATTCATAGTTTTGATGCCTTCAGTGAGAATCTACAATGTAAATAGTCATGAAAATAAAGAAAACGCATTGAATGAGAAGGTGTGTCCAAACTTTTGGCCTGTACTGTATATATATATATATTAGGGCTGCAAGTAACGATTATTTTCATTGTCGACTAATCTTTCAATTATTTCTTCAGTTAGTCGACTAATCATTTCTAATCTAATGTCTTGTTTCGTACTCATGCCACTCACGTTTTAGTTCACTGTCGTGGGAGAGTGTGTTAAGCTGCCAATATTTGAGTGTAAGAAGCTGCAATAAGAGTGATTTGGGGTACTTTTATCGTACTTTCTATGAAAATGACTCAAATCAATTAGTTGACTACTAAAATAGTCACAGATTATTTTAATAGTCGATTAGTCATCGTTTAGTCGACTAATCATTGCAGCCCTAAAATATATATATATATATATATATATATATATATACACACATATATATATATATATATATATATATATATATATATATATATATATATATATATATATATATATAATTCCCTTCATCTTTTCTTCTAGCACCACTGGGAGGTTGACATTTTAAGCTTTTACTCAAAAAATACTCGCATTTTTTGTTAATAACAAACACATGCAAAACTAATGACATTCTCATCAACCTGAGCTGTACTTTGTGTTTACTGCTAATTGGCAAATGTTAAAGGTGAAGTGTGTAAAGTTTAGGGGAATTTGGTGGCATCTAGCAGTGAATTACAGATTGCAACCAGCTAAAATTTCTCCTGGTTAGAATTCCTTCAGTGTTCATTGTTCAGGAGGTTTTTTTATCAGGAGCTGAATTATCCACAGAGGTCTCTTCTTCTCCAAAACAATCAGACCAGGTGATTTAAACCATCAGAAACACTGAATAAACCAGGTTCATGTTACAAATCAGTGGAACTCCGGTCACTGCTCATTGTAGTTGGGCTTCTTGCTATGGTGGCCGACGGGAAAGGCAAATGGCCCTATGTGGAGCCAGTATTTGCTTCGTCCTTTCTGGGCTACTGTAGAAACATGGCAGTGCAACATGGCGGTCTCCATAAATGAAGACCTGCTCCTTATGTAGATATAAATGACTCATTCTAAAGTAACAAAAGCACAGTGATTCTTATTTCCAGGTGATTATACACTAAAGCAAACATACTTATTATATTATATTCCATTTCTGCCAATGTATCTCCCTAAATCCTGCAAACTGGACCTTTAGATTTGTACAAACAGCTCCCAGAGGACTTTTGTAAACATTTGTAGTTCTGACTGAGTGTCTCGACAGCTACTGTATGTCAGCATGATTTGTAATAACTGTGATGATCCAGCATGTGACTACATTAACCTGTGCTTGTGAACATGGTGAACATTAGAGCAAAATAGTGTTAACATAGTGAGCATGTTAGCATGCTAATGTTAGCATTTACCATGGAGCTGCTAGTGTGGCTGTGGACTGTATATGTTGTTAGAAGTTGTGTTCCCAGGAGGCGCAAGACTAAAGTTCCTTTTTACCACTGAGGACAGTTTTAATCCCTGTTAGCAGTTTATCTAATTGCAGAATCAGCCACATCCACCAGTATATGTTAAAGAGTAATCAGCCCATTACAGTGACATTTCCTGAGCACTCAGAGTCCCCAGAGGATGGAGCTTTCCTCTTGAGCCCTCCCTTCCTAAAGTCAAACACAAAATATCTCATCATGTACTAATGCATGTTGTCATGACATTTCCTGAGTACATTCATATTTTCATACTTCACTCATTCATCTTTAAGGGAAACTCTATGCTACTTAAACTTTCTCATTTGCCTCTCCCTCGTGTGTTCGTACAGAGACAGTGGGTCAGTGAACGTGGAGAAGACGGTCCCTGACACCATCACTAAGTGGGCAGCTGGAGCTTTCTGTGTCTCCTCTGCGGGCTTCGGCGTGTCGCCCAACATTGGACTGACGGCCTTCCAGCCCTTCTTCGTCAGTCTCACGCTGCCCTACTCCGTCATCCGAGGGGAGGTGTTCACACTCAAAGCCACTGTCTTCAACTATCTCTCCAAATGCATCATGGTAAATATTTAAAGTCTTACACGTGGAATTTATTTACGGTGGTCCAGTGGTTAGCTTCTGGGCAGAGTTTCCTCCAGGTGCTCCAGCTTCCTCCCACAGTCCAAAGACATGCAGGTTAATTGGTGACTCTAAACTGTCCGTAGGTGTGAATGTGAGTGTGAATGGTTGTCTGTCTCTATGTGTCAGCCCTGTGATAGTCTCCAGCCCCTGTGACCCCCAGCAGGACAAGCGGTTATGGAAAATGGATGGATGTTTCATGTATTTAATGTATTTTAGAGACTGAATGTGTTTGACTCTGTGTCTGTCTGCAGGTGAGAGTCACACTGGCTGATTCAGACCAGTTTACCTTCAGAAACTGTGAAGGCTGCCAGTACAGCGTGTGTTTGTGCGGGGAAGAGAGCAGGACCTTCTCATGGATTGTGACTCCAACCGCCCTAGGTATTACTACAGAAATCATGCCAACTCGAGTCAGACACAAATTATTCTTTTCTTTTGATATTTTATTGCAGATCATATAAGGCAGTCAGTGGCATTCACATTTACATGTGATACACATTTATTGTATGTTCCTTTGGTGGTCTGTTGAAGGATCTTAAGTTTTTGACAGGACAAGTGCACTTAAATAATAATGACTAGTCCATACCCATTGGTAGCTTTGTCACCTTCTACCTATGCCAATCCTCAGTGCCTATGTGCAGTTTCACATAGATTGACCACGTCAGTGAGTAGAAAAACGTGGGACAGACAGAATGACTGACTGACAGAATGACACACTGACAGTTTCCGTGATTATGTACAGCATACCATACCATGACTTAGTCATACCAAAAATTAGAAAAAAACCCAACAACATTGGTCCACAGGGGGAGCCACAGCGATCGGTCGCATTTTAGCCATTTTGAAGCATTTTTCTGTTGTTATAGCGCCACCCAGTTGCCAATTAGAGTTAAATTTCTCCAGTCACCTTGAGGCGTCCTGTTCTACATATCTACCAAGTTTAGTAAAAATCCATATGGCGGTTAGGCCTAGATAAGAAATGAGCTCTCTAGCGCCCCCATTTTGTTTGATGGGGTCAATAATGGAGGGGTCCCCTCAGATTATGTGTGGTCATATGCCTACAAAGTTGTGTGGTGATGGGTGAAACCCTTGAGATGTTATACACCTTTATGTGATGAGCCACGCCCTCCGCAATATTCATTGCCTTATAGAAGCTCAGTTTTAGTAAGTTTTCCAACTTTTGCCAAGAGGGAACTTTAGATATTGGTCCCTAGATTATGTTCACCCAGTTTCATGCAGATCGCTCAAACTTCCTAGGAAGAGATCCATTTGAAGTGTTTTTCAAAAAATTCAAAATGGCGGAAAATCTATAGAAGCGGAAGTTATGGGTTCTTGAGGCAAATGTGTTCCTCATGAGGAGAGGCATCTCTGTGCAAAGTTTCATGTCTCTACGACATACGGGGCATGAGATATGCCTATTCAAAGTTTGATATTTCAATCGGTTGCTATAGCGCCCCCCTTTGGCCAATTGATGTAATATTGCTTCATTGGCATCCTCCCATGACCCTCTACCACTGTGCCAAATTTCACATGGATTGACCAAGTCAGTGAGGAGAAAAACGTGGAACAGACACACAGAGTTTTCATCATTATATAGTAAGATGACTTTATTTATATAACACCTTTGCAAAGTACATTACAGTAAAACAAAAAATAAGAAATAACAAAATACAAAACATAGGATAAATTTTAATTACATGACAGTTTCAACAGGAACTTTTAATGGATACTGGTGTTTTTGTGTCTTTCAGCCCATTTATGACAAATCAAGATTTGTGTTACTGGAGACTAGGGCTGCCCCCGACTAAGAATGTTCCTACTCGACCAATAGTCATCATTACGGTCCATCAGTGGACTAGTCTCCTGCATGTTTCTGATATGAATGTAATGATTAAATAATATATTTTGGTGGTTTGAGTTGAAGGTGTGAGAAAGAATAGTATCAGTAACATTGTTAACACTGTGCTACATTACAGAGAAATACAAAACCGTACTAATGAACCTTCATTAATATAGGCCTATATTTTATCTCCAAGTGCACGTCACACACTGAGCGAGCCGCCTGTTAATGATGCTGTGGGCTAATGGGCATGTAGCTACTTCCATGTTTCAGATGATACGTCATGTTTGTAGTCGACCAATGAAGATGAGTTTACATATCACCTTGGGTTCGTCCTTCACCTTCTCAAAATGATCCCACACTTTGGATTTCCTGCCTGACATGTTATTAACTAGCCTGTGGAATAACCGCAGGTACCAGCCCTGGAAATTAACCTGACTCCTGTCTGACTGCTGAGCGTGGACACTTCCTGTGTCTGTCCTTTCAAATTAAAGTCACACATGGTCCAGTCATATAGGGTTTGTTTTAGATTGACAAGGTGCAGCTCCTGATAGGCTTTCACACATGGGAGCTTGGTTTAGTGGAGGAGAGATCGCGTTGCTGTGCATTAAAGCTTCGTGAGCAAGAACACCTGTGTGACAGCTGATGTACAATAAGGATCAGATCAGGCTCGGTACAGCTCAGTATAGCCAATCCTGATCAGTTAAAAAAATGCCATGATTGGCCCTGATATGGATCTTTGAAATCAGATTGGGACATTCCTACTTTTCGAGGCCTTTCCAGATATTTTTTTAATGGTTTTTAAAAAAGACAAATGCAGAAAAAAGGCATTCATACTGAAGATAATATTTAACTCTCCTGAGAAACTTTAACTTTGTCAAACAAAAATCAAAAGTAGTCCCTGTGATGGACTGATTTTCATTCTGTATGGAAGTGAATGGACGTAAGTGGCTGCTTTAAAGGCATGAAATTAAATTTGTGAATGTGAGTATAGCTTCTAAACCCTATGGCGTGCCTTGGAATTAGTATTGTAAAGACACTGGCATGGTCCTTTTAATGTAGAAGAGTTCACAGGGTCTAATTTTGATGTTAAATCCATGCACATTTCACCTATAAGATTCAGTTTAGAAATACTTATTCATATTCTTCAAAACTGGATTGAAGCTCGTCTCAAACAGCGTCAGCTCTGCTCTCTCTGCCTCCTCATTACTACAAAGAACATTTCCAAGTGACTGTTATTAGTGTCGCTAATAATCTAAAGCAGTCTTCACATCTTTATAATTAAATACTGATGTTGTTTGTTCCGTCCAATGCCAAACTCGCGCTCTCAGTGACACAGATGAGGCAGAACAAGCTAATTAATCTGTATTAAGGGCACTGACAGCTGTTGCGTCTGCACCGCTGGAAGCAAAGACAGGAGGCTGTTGTTGTAACGCTGCCTGGCCTGAAAGCAGAGGATTTCTATCAGCCTCCATCAGCACGGATGGAGACGAGGCTCTGATGAATGTCAAATTGCGCTTCTCTAACTCCCCCTTAGAGGAATGCTGACAATCACTTGTACTAACAAGTCAGGTAGTATCTCTGACGAAACACTCAGAAACCTCTCCCTCGGGGGGTGATCTGTACTTGTCCTCTGTGTGAAGGATTGTGGGCTGTGAAGGAAGAAAGGGAGGGGGTGGGAGATAGAGCGGTATAATAAGGCAACAAATAGGGATTAATGAGGGCGAAAGAGATAGGAAACAGGGGGGAGGAAGGAAAACACAGGGAGGAGGGATGGAGGAACAGGGAGGATAATGAGTTGGACTGAAAAGCAGACAGGAAGCTGTTTTGCCTCCGTACACAAAATGTGACAGTGTGACAGTGAGTGCGAGCGCTAATCAATACAGCCCTGCTCTCGGATTAAGACTGTGTATGTGTGCACGCAGGTCAGGTGAATCTGAAGGTCAGCGCAGAGGCCCTGAAGACTGACATACTGTGTGGCAACGAGGTGGCCACCGTCCCCGACATGGGCCAAATTGACACCGTGGTCCGCACCCTGCTGGTGGAGGTCAGTGACTGTCACACACAACACCACACAGCCGAGTGCAAAGGTGACAGGAGCACAGCGTCTGAGGTTGAAGACATGTTGCAGACAAACAAATGTGACAGGTCGTAGGTGGTAGTGTCATATGTCAGGGTTCAATCAGTCACATATTTGTGCTTAATAAGGACATATTTTATATACTTGTTGTTTTATGACTTTGTGAGTTAGGCATAATGTTTTCAGGTTGTCCGTCTGTTCCATTTTCATAATATCTCAAGAACAGCGTGAGGGAATTTCTCAAAGTTTGGCACAAATGTTCACTTGAACGTTGCGATAAAGTAATTAGATTTTGGTGGTTATAGATCAAAGGTAAAGGTCTATGTGTACGCCCTAACTGCGCATTTGTTGGGGGACTATTTTCAGCTGCATTTGGTGCCCTAGTGAATATTCGGAGCTGCAGGACGATGTATGTGGGATTGAGTCAAAATAAACTGCTGTTCATGGTGATGAAAGAACACAGAGTGCAACAGTTTGGCTCACTGATGTGTGTGTGTGTGGAACTCAGCGAAAGATACATCAGGCCTTGATATGCACACAAGACTTGTTAGTTGGACTTGTTATGTTGTCTTGTAATGAAATATTTCTTTGTGTCTCCCCACAAGGCTGAAGGAACGCCACAAATGGTCAGTCACAACGCCCTCCTCTGTCCTGCAGGTGAGTGTTCACAGACAACATGTGTATCAGCGTCTGGTACCTGAAAGTCTCGGGGGTCAGCGGCCATCTTGATCCTGTCAGTTTGAGCAGAGCAATCTGTCATGGAGACATGTGTCAGAAGCTCTTGCTGTCGTTCAGTGTGAGGTTGTTGTTGTTTTCCACCATGTCAGAACAAAAGGTCAACGACAGCTGTGATATGGTTGCTACATTGGGAACACTGACTTTGTTTGTTAGCGTTAAAATAAAATCGCACATAAGTACCTGTAACAAAGCCAGGAGACTGTTAGCTTAGCTCAGCATAAAGACTAACCTGGTTGTGTCCTCACCTCTGAAGCTCACTAATGAACATGTTCATTTTGTTTGTTTAATCTGTAACAAAGATGTAAAATGCTAAGTATAGTTTTATGTGATAGACCTCTGATTGGGCCCAAAAAAATCAGGGCTGACCCTGCATGGATACCTGCACAGTTTCTGTACAAGTCCGACCCGAGCCTGAACCACGGCAGCAGTTTTTGGCCGGAGCCAGATTAAAAACCTGAATTTCTACAGTAGAAGATATATAAAGTGACATAAAGATAACATGTAATACAGAATACGAGTGTAGAGAAGAACAGATGATTTGTGCTGATTAAGATTCAACAAAAGTCTTGAGGGAGAGTTTGTGTGATCGAGGGACATCTGTGCAGCAGCAGGATAAATCCCCCCACGGAGTCCAGACACTGGTGGTGGTGGCTGATGATTCTGAGGCTGATGAGGCTGATGCATCTGTAAAGACTAGGTGGTGATGGGGAAGTGGAGGGAGCAGCAAGAAAGAACCAGAATCATCTGATGACTCAATTGACCGATCCAGACAATGACACCTAGAGACAGTGAGTGAGCATATACGTGCAAGGAGTGAATGGCAGGGTGAGAAAGAAACTTACAGCCTGAGCATGAAAAGTATTGTTTCACTGACTGAACTTTCGCTGGAGCTTCATTACAGTAGTCTGTCATCAGCGTTCCATGGCGATGTGGCGTGCTGATGATGACCACCTCTCTTGGCTGTATGTTAGGCCCATCTCTCCCACTGCTGGGGAGGCAGAAGCCAACACTGCCAGCCAAGTCGCCTGCAGCCCCTCGCTATCTTTCTCTAGTTTCCTGTCTCCTCCCATGTTTTCCTCTTTATTCAGTCCATTATAACTCCTGCCATGTACGCTCGAGAGCTGCCAGTTTCATTTAAAAAAAAAAAAAAAACGCTGCTAAATTGGCGTGAACCTGATCCGATTCAGGCCCGGGGGCAGTCATGAGAAATTACAACCTGGCCCGGCCAGAACCTGTCGGGTCAAGTTGAGCCCAGTCAAACTCGGCCAGAGAATCAGAGCTCTATGATGGGCTAAGCTAAGCAGCTGTTTTCTGTAGTTTCAGAGAGGTGTAGATCTTCTTAACGAACTTCAGGACGTGAATATGCTTCTTTTGCAAAATGTCAAGCTGTTCTCTTTTTCCTGTATGATTTATGTGTTGTCTTTCCTTCTCTGTGTGTTGTCAGACGGACCTGTGGAGAAGAAAATCTCTCTGCTGATGCCTGAGATGTTTGTGGCTGGATCGGCCAGGGCCACTGTCTCTGTGCTGGGTCAGTGACGCTATATGAAGACACTTGCTGAGATGTTTCCCCATTAGCTGTCAAGACTTCAGCATGTTTTTTAACCTTTTCATTGCTTCTGCAGGTGATCTGATGGGCCGGGCCATGAAGAACCTGGACAAGCTCCTGGCCATGCCGTACGGCTGCGGGGAGCAGAACATGGTGCTGTTTGCGCCCAACATCTTCATCCTCAACTACCTGAAAAGCACCGGTCAGCTGACTGAGGAAATTCAGGACAGAGCGACACGCTTCCTGGAGAGCGGTGAGTCGTTGCGTTCCAGCTGTGACGGACAGAGTGTGGGGAAGAAATGTCTTGTTAATGTAATACCATGTTGGTAATGTTGCCATATTATTTTTACCAAGGCAGTTTCAGTTAGATCTTTCTTTTTCTGGCCGTTACTCATCGTCAAATCTCAGGAACAGAAGGGGAGAACATTGGTGACACTAATCTTGGCTGTCCACCTTGTAACTGTGCTGATTGTATAGATTTGTGCTGTCGGG
The DNA here is from genome assembly GCF_041903045.1 of Epinephelus lanceolatus. Classification (NCBI taxonomy): domain Eukaryota; kingdom Metazoa; phylum Chordata; class Actinopteri; order Perciformes; family Serranidae; genus Epinephelus; species Epinephelus lanceolatus. Next base: position 43,707,589 of record NC_135737.1, read on the forward strand.
AGAAAGATGTGTGTGAAGCATCTGTGTTCTCACAGACATGGATGTGAACTGTAGGAGAAACTTGACTGGTGCGCGGAGGCATTCAACCCAGGCAATAATTCTAGCTAGGGTTGGGCAATACGACAACTACGTATATCTTACTATAATAATGACGAAAACTCTTTCTGTGTATCTGTTCCACGTTTTTCTCCTCACTGACTTGGTCAATCCATGTGAAATTTGGCACAGTGGTAGAGGGTCATGGGAGGATGCCAATGAAGCAATATTACATCAATTGGCCAAAGGGGGGCGCTATAGCAACCGATTGAAATGTCAAACTTTGAATGGGCATATCTCATGCCCCGTATGTCGTAGAGACATGAAACTTTGCACAGAGATGCCTCTCCTCATGAGGAACACATTTGCCTCAAGAACCCATAACTTCCGCTTATATAGATTTTCCGCCATTTTGAATTTTTTGAAAAACACTTGAAATGGATCTCTTCCTAGGAAGTTTGAGTGATCTGCATGAAACTGGGTGAACATAATCTAGGGACCAATATCTAAAGTTCCCTCTTGGCAAAAGTTGGAAAACTTACTAAAACTGAGCTTCTATAAGGCAATGAATATTGCGGAGGGCGTGGCTCATCACATAAAGGTGTATAACATCTCAAGGGTTTCACCCATCACCACGCAACTTTGTAGGCATATGAGCACACATAATCTGAGGGGACCCCTCCATTATTGACCCCATCAAACAAAATGGGGGCGCTAGAGAGCTCAATTCTTATCTAGGCCTAACCGCCATATGGATTTTTACTAAACTTGGTAGATATGTAGAACAGGACGCCTCAAGGTGGAGAAATTTAACTCTAATTGGCAACTGGGTGGCGCTATAACAGAAAAATGAATGAAGGCCGGATTCTAACCCCCACCGCCGCAACAAGGGCTAGCTGCACCTTTCCCATGTGAACTACCAATGCCCCCACATATTAACACTTTAACTATCTGCCTTTCAACGTGCTACCTCAGCTACTAATGTACAGTTTTAGCCCACTAACTATCCCACTATTGGCAATGGTACTACTGTACTTTCTATAAAGCAATCATACTATCAAATTCACAAAAACTCTGTCTGAATACACTGCTCTTCTTCATGGGTTCAGTTGACTATTTAATCTGCAATTTCCTATGACCTGTATCCCAAACACACACCATGTGAAACTGTATGTGGGCAACTGTGCACTCAATGGGTACGGACTAGTATCAGTATATTTTCAAGCAAGATACAAATTTAGACAACACAGTTTGTATCGATATAGGGGCAAGTTGCGTTACATAACACATAACAGTGTTCATCTCTCCTCTCTCACACTCTGCATAGCTATGCTCCCTCTCTCAGATATGAATTTTTATCCATATTGCCCAGCCCTAATTCAAGTTAATTTCAGCCACAGAGATGCAGCCTGTGTTGAGCAGTGAGAATGCTTTCTCTTGTAACAGAGGTGGAGTTTAACTGATTAGTCCAGTTTGTATAATAACTCCAAGTGTTTGTTAGTTATCCATTGTAATAATCTCATTGTATGGTCAGTGATGTCAGTAGTCTTGTCAGGTTTAAACCAGTTTAGAGTTAAAAGAAATGAATGGTTGGGCTGGCCATGTTCAGACAGGGTCGTTACCTGGCCCATTAAATACATGCAGTAGCACATCTCTGGTTAATCACTGTGTCACATGAAAGCCGTATTTTCACTCTTTTTTTACCTCACTATCATTAAAGATAAAATGATCATCACAGTAATAACTCTCCAAAGTTTTAAAATCTTGTCTCATAGTGTTATAAATTGCTGCGCAGTGTTCTGACATCTGCCTTCAGTCTCTTGGATCTATTATTTAAACCAGCCTTCGGGGATTGTATTTCATCGTCTCATCGGTGTGTGAAAGAACAGGCCCTCACCGACGGAGCCCCCCTTCCCTCCTCGCACTGTCTGTCTGTCTGTCTGTCTGTCTGGAGCGTAAGTTTGTAAATGTGACAGTTTTGTTCATGTGTGTCTGTGTGCTGCAGGATATCAGAGGGAACTCACCTACAAACATGACGACGGCTCCTACAGTGCCTTCGGGAAGAGCGATGAGTCTGGAAACACCTGGTCAGTAAACTCAGTGATGTAATGTGTCGTTGATGCTCAGGATGCAGATAATGATGCTGTGAAATGGCCATGACAGTTTCTGTGAACATGTGTAGAGACACTGGTCGCCAGTTTGACTCAATTTAAAGAGGAAAAAACAAAGCTAGTCAGTTATAAACAAAACCAATTTAATATTGTAGCTAATATAAGAACATATATAATTATTTTTAGAAATGATGGAGCATATTTCATACATTAACAAACTTTTTAAAATTAGAAGAGGCATTTTTAAAAATAATCTTATGTTATTTTAGAATAATAATAGTTATTCTATCATATTTTACATATGAAACTATGAACTTTTAAGTTTTAGTTAGATCTATAAAACTCAGGAGGAACCAGAAATTCCACCCACTGTCTGCTCACTTTGCCGACACACCTGTCACTTGAAAAGTCCCAAAATAATATGAATAATAAAATATGTTCATGATTATATAACTGGTGATATAATGAAGTTGCATCAGTGGTTATAGAACATTTTCAAACATTTATCTCGAGCTTTGCTGTTCATCTGAATATTTTCAGCTCAAATCTCACACTTCATTTGATGAGAGAATAAAAATGACACGCAGACACAGTGGGAGGTACACACACACACACACACACACACACAGTGAGTCCTTTCTGGTGTTTGGCACCAGCCAGCGTCCTAATAATTTACTTTATGGGGAACCTGCCAGAAAATATTAATATTTGCATTTAATGGGCTTACAGCACAGTGCCTTGGGGGATTTAACAAACCCTCTGCTGTTTGAAAGGGTGCTGGGCAGTTTGGCAGTTGGTGAGTGTGTGTGTGGGTGTGTGTTTGTTGTCGGGAGAAACTAGGGCTCTCAAGTGTTTGATTACATTAAAATTCCAGCAGGACATTGGACGCAATTGTTCATATCACTAAAAATATAAAGACTTTGCTACAAAGTGAGAGAAAATATTAAGATTTGTATTCAAAATTTCATGTCATATGACATTTTTAGCCTCTTTTACCTCCATTGTTTTGGTTTTCAGGCTTACAAACTCTACATCAACCCCATTTAAACATGTAGCAGGCAGCTGTCATAGGAAAATGCTTTGATAAATCCACTGTAGGGGAGAGTGGGGCAAGATGAGCCAGTGGTAAGGCTGCCCCCGACTAAGAATGTTCCTACTTGACCAATAGTCATTATTACGGTCCATCAGTGGACTAGTCTCCTGCATGTTTCTGTAGTCGACCAATGAAGATGAGTTTACATATCACCTTGGGTTCGTCCTTCACCTTCTCAAAATGATCCGACACTTTGGATTTCCTGCCCGACATGTTGTTAACTAGCCTGTGGAATAACCGCAGGTACCAGCCCTGGAAATTAACCTGACTCCTGTCTGATTGCTGAGCGTGGACACAGCTCCTGATAGAGTCTATATCTTGCCGACTAATGATCTTTCTGGTCAACTAAGGTTTGGTCGACTTTCAGGGGGGCAACCCTAATTTTTTAGCATGTCAGGTATAATGACTGTTACATCAAAGCAAAATTATCCAGGTCTATAAATGTATGTTATACATCTTGGTGATTTGCCATTGTACAAAACCATGTGAGTCATTTAGCTAGAGATTAACCAAGGACTGTTAAACCAGGCATTACCGTTCTTTGGGCAACTTCAGCTGTCAAACAAAGATGGATGTTGTTGCGTTTCCATCTGTAATTTTCAGCCTTCATGTTTTGCACAAAGCAAAAAAAAAGCCACAAAGTTTTTGTTTGTGAACAGAGTTATCTTTGGTATCATTGTTTTCCAAATGGCACTCATAATGTAAACTTGGTTCTTCACGGTTCTTTCTTACAACTTGACCAAATGCTGACAAAGTAGATCTGGGGAGTAAAGTGTCAACTTGTCGGGCGTTAATGTTAGTTGATTCAGGACATAAAAGAAAATGAATAGATTTGTGGATTTTTAAATGACACACTTTTTATTCTGTGGGCTTGGGAGAAGGTATTTTCAAGTCAGAAGGCTCAAGCCCAAGTGAAGTCAAGAGTTACTGACGTTAAAGTCCAAGTCCAGTTGTGTTTTTTGAGTCCACACCTCTGCTAGCTGGTGAACATAGTGTAGCATTAAGCAGCCAGAGCTAGAGCCAGATATTTTTTTCGGGATGGTGGAGACCAAAAACAGAGCTTAAAGGAAAGTCAGGTGGTCAGAAACACAACTTGAGATGATGGCTGATGTAAGGGGCCAAAAAATTAATCATTGCATATTTTTGTGCACCTTAAAATATCATAGGAATCAGTGGAGTTGGTCCATACCATCCATTCTGATTATAGTGCAACACAACATGTGTAGTGTAATGTAACATGTCTGTAAATGACTTCCTTCAGAAGCATTACATCTGAATTATGATCCAAATATAAGCGATGTGGATATTTTACTTTCGCTGCCTGCCTGTCAGCTCCAGCTGTCTTTATTCTGCTACACTCGTGTGCAGCTCAGAGGAATATGATTGTTGTTATGATAGTTGTGGATGCAGCTCAGGCCAGGCGCTCTGTGTTCGTCTGAGACAGGAGGCTGTTATGTAATTGTCCTGAAGCGAGGTTCATCTTGGGGTTACCAACACAGGCACACGTGGTTGGATCTGTTTGCTAAAAAGTGTGTGTGTGTGTTTGGTGTCTTTCAGGTTGACCTCTTTTGTGATGAAGTCCTTTGGCGGGGCGAGACCATACATATATGTGCACGCCAAGCACATTAAAGAAGCCAGGAGGTGGCTCTCCAAACACCAGCGGCCCGACGGCTGCATCAGATCTGTGGGGAAACTCTTCCACAACGGCATGAAGGTGAGAATGTTTAACATAGACATTTTAGACAGGAGTATCTGATTTCATCATCGTCTGCTTTTGGTCGTTCAAAGCTCTGCTTGGGTGAATTTTTCCTCTAAGACAAAACCACAGAATTAGCTCAATGTGAGGAGTCATTTGCAGAGATTCAGAGAGCTGTGAGTGTGTGCAGAGAGCTGAGACTGCCCCAGGCCTGCAGGCGAGCTGCACACACACACACACACACACACACACACACACACACACACACACACACACACACACACACACACAGCAGAGGAAATATCCCAAACAAATTATTGTTCGCCAGTCCCTATTAAAGTGAAACATTTACCAGAGCCGACTAACACCAAAAAGCCATGACAGCTGTGTGTCTGAGGCAGGTACTCATGGTTTTATAGTAGTTGCTGTGGATAAAGCTTTTCCAGGCACTAATACCAGCTGAGTACTGTGGACTAACATGTGTAATTGGTAAAACTCTGACAATTAAGACTCCAAGGTCAGTCTGAAGGGATTTTTTTAATATAAAATGACAGGTGTAGACTATTTCTGCTAGTGTTGTGAAAACATATGTGAATTCTTTTTTAAAATTTATGAGGAGGGATAATCTCAAACACCGGGGCATGGCCGCCAGGTAAGGGCACAGATATGAGTTTTATCTGCTCAGCTCAGCTTAGCCTTTACCTCTCTGACACTTGAGGTAAGTAGAGAGTAGATAACTGTGTGTTTTATCCTTGTGTTTATTTTCTCAGGCGAGGAAAGAGGAAAGAGACAAAGTGAAGTGTGCACAGTTTTGTTCAGTTAAATTTAATCAAGTTAATGGCCGGTGGGTGTGCCCGGGTAATAAAGCAACAATGCTTCTAATCAGCAGTAACTGAATCAATTTTGTCACTAAATGAAAAACACATGCACGTTCAGTGCTCAGCGGCAAAGTTTGAGTTTCACACATTGTTCCAGGATTACAGGGACTCCAACAGAGCGTCGATGACTGCTGTTATAGTCCGAACCAATAACTGTACATAAAGAAGGACAATGCATCTCCACTTCCTCCCACTGTACAAAAACGAAGCCAAAATATTGTAGGTACGGGCGGTGCCATCTTGGCAGCGAGAGTCTGCGCCATAGCGATCTCTGTGGTATTGAACTCCCGCAGGCAGGACCATGGATTGCGGGTCAAAAAATGAACACTTGAACATACATCGGTGTGAGAAAACTAACTAACATGGCAAACCATCTTTGGGAAAAATGTTTTTATGCCACTGCACCAGAGCGATGGAGGGTTTATGTTTTCTGGTTGTCCATCCGTCTGTCCGTCCCATTCTTGCGATCGTGATATCTCAAGAATGTCCTGAGGGACTTCATTCAGATTTGGCACAAATGTCCGTTTGGACTCAGGACTCATTTTGTGGTCATAGGTCAAAGTCACTGTGACCTTGCATCCATTTTATTCTTGTGAACGCGATATCTGAAGAAGGCCTTGAGACATTTTCCTTAAATTTGACACAGACATTCACTTGGACTCAAGAATAACCTTATTGGAATTTGGTGGTCAAAGGTCAACGTCACTGTGACCTCACAAAACATGTTTTTGGGCATAACTCAAGAATTCATAGGCTAATTATGACAAATTTTCACACAGATGTCTTATAGAATAAAAATGATTAAGTGATGACATTTTATATCCAAAAGGTCAAAGGTCAACTTCACTATGACATCATAATGTTCTGCAAAAACTTTTTCTGGCCATTATTTAATGTAATAGCTCAGTAACAAAAGGCAAGATACTGAATTGGTGACACTAATTATGAGTGTCCTCCTTGACGCTTTCCTGTGTAAAGCATCCAAACTGTAACTGCAACTTGATTGGTTCGAGCAGGCGTACAACAGCAAGGCAGTAATTCTAGTTAGTTAAGCCCATGTCTCATCCTGAGGGGAGGGGGCAGAGTTTATGACCATCACTGCAGCCAGTCAACAACAGGGGGCAGTCAAGATGTTTTGGCTACACTTATGGGGGAGCTGTCATGTCGTCCATCTTTATTCTACAGTCTTTGGTCCAAACAGGCATCTTTGTTGCATGTCGTTTCCAATCTCTTTCCCATCATTTCTTGTCGTCTTGCTAATTGAGCATAATGGCAGGACACGGTCAAGCTCAGCTCACATCCCAGCTACATCAGCTAATCAAACAGTCAATCAACTGATAGAGCAGCTGATTGATGGAAGGGAGTCAGCTGATAGATCACATGATTCCTTTCTATGCAACCAATTGGATAATCTAATTCAGGGCGCCCTATTTCAACTGCTCTGGCCTGCCTACTGTTGCTGCTTCCTCTGCAAGCTGCTTTGCAACCTGCCTCCACCCCAGCTCCACCTTTTTATGTTGTGTCTGACTTATCAATGTCATTTTTGTTTGTCACTGATGCTGCTCTGTTCTGTTCCCGGGGGTCTTTGCTGCTGCTCTCCCTGCCTCAGGCTTTCCATGTAGGCACATGGAAGGGCAGAGAGGTTTGCCCTCTCTGCCTTAAGGCTTTCCATGTAGATGCGAAAGAGGTTTTTTACGTAGGCCTAGGAGGACGGAGGAGCCCCAGAACAGACCCGTACCGCCAAACATAATATTGCAAATGGAATTAAAGTTTCCTTTGACTAAAGTGTTCCTGACTGAACTGTTGTCTCAAAGGCATTGTTAAGGCAATGTTAAACATTATACTCTGCCTTAAGAACTCCATGTTCTCATGATGGGGAGGACAGTAGTAGGAGTAATAATAAAATAGTAATAAAAAGGTATGACACATTGACATAAGGAGGTTTATTGTGTGATCACTCCAAGGAAAGCATGAAGTGTGACAGAGCGCTGCTGATTGTTCCAACAGGGAGGAGTGAGCGACGATGTGTCCCTGACGGCCTACATTACTGCAGCCCTGCTGGAGCTGGACACCAACGCCACGGTGAGTCCGACACTGCCATCATCCTGCTGCAGCTGTGAGATGCTCGCCTGTTAAAGTCAGTTTTAAGAGATGTCAGCCTGTGTTCCTTATCGTCTCTTCAGCGTTAAATAGTCTGTCCTGAGGGCTGTATTTGTCTGAAACATTGCCAAAATAGATGTTTCGCAGACGACCTTACTGCAGCTCTTACTTTGATAAGCCTGCAGAGAAATTAGTTTAGTAATAGTATCTCTGTGGTTTCCTTTTGTGTCACAGGACCCCATGGTTCAGAACTGCCTCAACTGTCTCAAAAAAGCAATGGCGGGCCAGATGGACAACTTGTACACCACCGCCCTGCTGTCCTACACCTTCACCCTGGCTGGAGACGAGGAGATCAGGAGCAAACTCATCGCTTACCTGAACGCAAAGTCCTCCACAGAGGGTAAGGGACTGAAACCACCAGCAACATCTGCATCTCTGGCTTTACAGCTGGTTCCCCCCAAATAATATTACTGCATCTATCAAGCAGCATGAACACAAACATGAAACTAGGAAGCACAAAACTTTCTGAGAAGCATATACATGTCTCACTGCTACATTTGCTAAATCAGCAACATATGCAATAGTTGAAATACTGAAATTTTCAATTTAAGTGAGTGTTGACAAAAATTCCCTTAAAGTTTAAACACTAAACGGAGTTGAGGTATCAGTCAAAATGAAGGTGATAAATTGTGCAGAAAGTTTCAATTGACTGAAGCAGTTATAGTGAATTAAACACTGGAAAATGAAGTTGTTTATTTGGTGGTAAAACTTGACGTGTCAGTTGAACTGCAAGTACCTGTGTCCACACAGAATTTTTTAATTTGTGGGCCAGTGTCTTTTTTTCAAATGTTCTCAATGAGAATAGAACAAATGCATACTATACTATGACGTTTTAAATTTCATGACATGCTATACTATGTAGTATTTGACATTTTCATGACAAAAATTACTTTGTCAAGACATGCTATATGACTTTCTTTTCATGACCTTTAACGACATGCTATACCATGACTTTTTTTCATGTTTTGGACAACATACTATACTATGACTTTTTTTCATGATTTTGGACGACATGATATACTATGACTTTTATTCATGACTTTGGACAACATACTATACTATGACTTTTTTTCATGACTTTGGATGACATACTATACTATGACTTTTTTCATAGTTTTGGAAGACATGCTATACTATGACTTTTATTCATGACTTTGGACGACATGCTATACTATGACTTTTTTTCATGACTTTGGACGACATACTATACTATGACTTTTTCATGATTTTGGAAGACATACTATACTATGACTTTTATTCATGACTTTGGACGACATACTATACTATGACGTTTTTCATGATTTTGGACGACATGCTATACTATGACTTTTATTCATGACTTTGGACGACATACTATACTATGACTTTTTTTCATGACTTTGGACGACATACTATACTATGACTTTTTCATGATTTTGGAAGACATACTATACTATGACTTTTATTCATGACTTTGGACGACATACTATACTATGACTTTTTTTCATAGTTTTTGACGACATACTATACTATGACTTTTTTCATGATTTTGGAAGACATACTATACTATGACTTTTATTCATGACTTTGGACGACATACTATACTGTGACTTTTTTTCATGACTTTGGACGACATACTATACTATGACTTTTTCATGATTTTGGAAGACATACTATACTATGACTTTTATTCATGACTTTGGATGACATACTATACTATGACTTTTTTCATAGTTTTGGAAGACATGCTATACTATGACTTTTATTCATGACTTTGGACGACATGCTATACTATGACTTTTTTTCATGACTTTGGACGACATACTATACTATGACTTTTTCATGATTTTGGAAGACATACTATACTATGACTTTTATTCATGACTTTGGACGACATACTATACTATGACGTTTTTCATGATTTTGGACGACATGCTATACTATGACTTTTATTCATGACTTTGGACGACAGACTATACTATGACTTTTTTTCATGACTTTGGACGACATACTATACTATGACTTTTTCATGATTTTGGAAGACATACTATACTATGACTTTTATTCATGACTTTGGACGACATACTATACTATGACTTTTTTTCATAGTTTTTGACGACATACTATACTATGACTTTTTTCATGATTTTGGAAGACATACTATACTATGACTTTTATTCATGACTTTGGACGACATACTATACTGTGACTTTTTTTCATGACTTTGGACGACATACTATACTATGACTTTTTCATGATTTTGGAAGACATACTATACTATGACTTTTATTCATGACTTTGGACGACATACTATACTATGACTTTTTTTCATAGTTTTTGACGACATACTATACTATGACTTTTTTCATGATTTTGGAAGACATACTATACTATGACTTTTATTCATGACTTTGGACGACATACTATACTGTGACTTTTTTTCATGACTTTGGACGACATACTATACTATGACTTTTTCATGATTTTGGAAGACATACTATACTATGACTTTTATTCATGACTTTGGACGACATACTATACTATGACTTTTTTTCATAGTTTTTGACGACATACTATACTATGACTTTTTTCATGATTTTGGAAGACATACTATACTATGACTTTTATTCATGACTTTGGACGACATACTATACTATGACTTTTTTTCATAGTTTTTGACGACATACTATACTATGACTTTTTTTCATGATTTTGGACGACATACTATACTGTGACTTTTTTTCATAGTTTTTGACGACATGCTATACTATGACTTTTTTTCATAGTTTTTGAAGACATACTGTACTATGACTTTTTTTCATGACTTTGGACGACATACTATAGTATGACTTTTTTTCATAGTTTTTGACGACATACTATACTATGACTTTTTTCATGACTTTGGACAACATACTATACTATGACTTTTTTTCATAGTTTTTGACGACATGCTATACTATGACTTTTTTTCATAGTTTTTGATGACATACTATACTATGACTTTTATTCATGACTTTTGACAACATACTATATTATGACTTTTTTTCATGACTTTGGACGACACACTATACTATGACTTTTTTTCATGATTTTGGACAACATACTATACTATGACTTTTTTTCATAGTTTTTGACGACATACTATACTATGACTTTTTTTCATGATTTTGGACGACATACTATACTATGACTTTTTTTCATGATTTTGGACAACATACTATACTATGACTTTTTTTCATGATTTTGGACGACATACTATACTATGACTTTATTTAATATTCTTTGATGACATACTATACTATGACTTTTTTTTCATGGCTTTGGACGACATACTATACTATGACTTTTCTTCATGATTTTGGATGACATACTATACTATGACTTTTTTTCATGATTTTGGACAACATACTATACTATGATTTTTTTTCATAGTTTTTGATGGCATACTATACTATGACTTTTTTTCATAGTTTTTGACAACATACTATACTATGACTTTTCTTCATGATTTTGGATGACATACTATACTATGACTTTTTTTCATGATTTTGGACAACATACTATACTATGATTTTTTTTCATAGTTTTTGATGGCATACTATACTATGACTTTTTTTCATAGTCTTTGATGACATACTATACTATGACTTTTTTTTCATAGTCTTTGATGACATACTATACTATGACTTTTTTTCATGATTTTGGACAACATACTATACTATGACTTTTTTCATGATTTTGGATGGCATACTGTACTATGACTTTTTTTCATAGTTTTTGATGACATACTATACTATGACTTTTCTTCATGATTTTGGACGACATACTATACTATGACTTTTTTTCATGACTTTGGATGACATACTATACTATGACTTTTTTTCATTCTTTTTTGATGACATACTATACTATGACTTTTTTTCATTCTTTTTTGATGACATACTATACTATGACTTTTCTTCATGATTTTGGATGACATACTATACTATGACGTTTTTTCATGATTTTGGACAACATACTATACTATGACTTTTTTTCATGATTTTGGACAACATACTATACTATGACTTTTTTTCATAGTCTTTGATGACATACTATACTATGACTTTTTTCATGATTTTGGACAACATACTATACTACGACTTTTTTTCATAGTTTTTGACTACATGCTATACTATGACTTTTTTTCATGATTTTGGACGACATACTATACTATGACTTTTTTTCATAGTTTTTGACGACATACTATACTATGACTTTTTTTCATGATTTTGGACAACATACTATACTATGACTTTTTTTCATGATTTTGGACGACATACTATACTATGACTTTTTTTTATAGTTTTTGATGACATACTATACTATGACTTTTCTTCATGATTTTGGACGACATACTATACTATGACTTTTTTTCATGATTTTGGACGACATAGTATACTATGACTTTTTTTCATGATTTTGGACGACATACTATACTATGACTTTTTTTCATGATTTTGGACGACATACTATACTATGACTTTTTTTCATAGTTTTTGACAACATACTATACTATGACTTTTCTTCATGATTTTGGATGACATACTATACTATGACTTTTTTTCATGACGTTGGACGACATACTATACTATGACGTTTTTTCATGATTTTGGACAACATACTATACTATGACTTTTTTTCATGATTTTGGACAACATACTATACTATGACTTTTTTTCATAGTTTTTGATGGCATATTATACTATGACTTTTTTTCATAGTCTTTGATGACATACTATACTATGACTTTTTTTCATAGTCTTTGATGACATACTATACTATGACTTTTTTTCATGACTTTGGACAACATACTATACTATGACTTTTTTTCATGATTTTGGACGACATACTATATTATGACTTTTTTTCATGATTTTGGACGACATACTATACTATGACTTTTTTTCATGATTTTGGACAACATACTATACTATGACTTTTTTTCATGGTTTTGGACAACATACTATACTATGACTTTTTTTCATAGTCTTTGATGACATACTATACTATGACTTTTTTTCATGACTTTGGACAACATACTATGACTTTTTTTCATGATTTTGGACAACATACTATACTATGACTTTTTTTCATAGTCTTTGATGACATACTATACTATGACTTTTTTTCATGACTTTGGACAACATACTATACTATGACTTTTTTTCATGATTTTGGACAACATACTATACTATGACTTTTTTTCATGATTTTGGACAACATACTATACTATGACTTTTTTTCATGATTTTGGACAACATACTATACTATGACTTTTTTTCATAGTTTTTGAAGACATACTATACTATGACTTTTCTTCATGATTTTGGACGACATACTATACTATGACTTTTTTTCATGATTTTGGACAACATACTATACTATGACTTTTTTTCATAGTTTTTGACGACATACTATACTATGACTTTTTTTCATGACTTTGGACAACATACTATACTATGACTTTTTTTCATAGTTTTTGACGACATACTATACTATGACTTTTCTTCATGATTTTGGACGACATACTATACCATGACTTTTTTTCATGACTTTGGACGACACACTATACTATGACTTTTTTTCATGATTTTGGACAACATACTATACTATGACTTTTTTTCATAGTTTTTGACGACATACTATAGTATGACTTTTTTTCATGATTTTGGACGACATACTATACTATGACTTTTTTTCATGATTTTGGACAACATACTATACTATGACTTTTTTTCATGATTTTGGACAACATACTATACTATGACTTTATTTAATATTCTTTGATGACATACTATACTATGACTTTTTTTTCATGGCTTTGGACGACATACTATACTATGACTTTTTTCATGATTTTGGACGACATACTATACTATGACTTTTATTCATGATTTTGGACGACATACTATACTATGACTTTTTTTCATAGTTTTTGACGACATGCTATACTATGACTTTTTTCATGATTTTGGATGGCATACTGTACTATGACTTTTTTTCATAGTTTTTGATGACATACTATATTATGACTTTTCTTCATGATTTTGGACGACATACTATACTATGACTTTTTTTCATGACTTTGGACGACATACTATATACTATGACTTTTTTTCATTCTTTTTTGATGACATACTATACTATGACTTTTTTTCATGATTTTGGACGACATACTATACTATGACTTTTTTTCATTCTTTTTTGATGACATACTATACTATGACTTTTTTTCATGATTTTGGACGACATACTATACTATGACTTTTTTTCATTCTTTTTTGATGACATACTATACTATGACTTTTTTTCATGATTTTGGACGACATACTATACTATGACTTTTTTTCATGATTTTGGACGACATACTATACTATGACGTTTTTTCATAGTTTTTGACGACATACTATACTATGACTTTTTTCATGATTTTGGACAACATACTATACTATGACTTTTTTTTCATAGTTTTTGACAACATGCTATACTATGACTTTTTTTCATGATTTTGGACGACATACTATACTATGACTTTTTTTCATGATTTTGGACAACATACTATACTATGACTTTTTTTCATGATTTTGGACAACATACTATACTATGACTTTTTTTCATAGTTTTTGACGACATGCTATACTATGACTTTTTTCATGATTTTGGATGGCATACTGTACTATGACTTTTTTTCATAGTTTTTGATGACATACTATACTATGACTTTTCTTCATGATTTTGGACGACATACTATACTATGACTTTTTTTCATGACTTTGGACGACATACTATACTATGACTTTTTTTCATTCTTTTTTGATGACATACTATACTATGACTTTTTTTCATTCTTTTTTGATGACATACTATACTATGACTTTTCTTCATGATTTTGGACGACATACTATACAATGACTTTTTTTCATGACTTTGGACGACATACTATACTATGACTTTTTTTCATGATTTTGGACAACATACTATACTATGACTTTTTTTTTTTCATGACTTTGGACGACATACTATACTATGACTTTTTTTCATGATTTTGGACGACATACTATACTATGACTTTTTTTTATAGTTTTTGATGACATACTATACTATGACTTTTCTTCATGATTTTGGACGACAAACTATATTATGACTTTTTTTCATGACTTTGGACGACATACTATACTATGACTTTTTTTCATGATTTTGGACAACATACTATACTATGACTTTTTTCATAGTTTTTGATGACATACTATACTATGACTTTTCTTCATGATTTTGGACGACATACTATACTATGACTTTTTTTCATGATTTTGGACAACATACTATACTATGACTTTTTTTCATAGTTTTTGATGACATACTATACTATTTTACTACTATACTTTACTACTATACTACTTTTTTTTAATGATCTTTTCATGATTTACCACACTATGACCTTTTTAACAACATGTTTATGCTTCCATGCTGGCGATAGCTGTAGCCAGACGCATGTCGTTTTTTCTTCATCCCTCTGTCCGTCCATCCGTCCATCCATCCATCCATCCTGTTTTTTTTATTCCAGTGTCTCATGAACACCTTGAGAAAAATTTTTCAACTTTGGCACAAACAAATACTTAAAAGATGCCCTCAACAGAATATGTTGGTAAAGGGTCAAGATGACTCTGACCTTGCATCTGGCTCATTCTTGTGCCCACTATATCCCCAAAACACTTGAAATCATACTAAGGAAATTTCTTCAAATTTGACACAAAGTCCATGTGGACTGAAGAATAAACTGATCAGAATTTGGTGGTCATGTCAAGGTCAGTGTGACCTCATAAAAAAAAATCCTTTGGCCATAACTCAATAATTCTTACACTACTTACGACAAAATTTCACATGAATATGTAATCAGATATAATGATAAAGTAATAACATCCAAAAGGTCAAAGGTCAGCTTCACTATGACATCATAATATTCTGCATAAAACACTTTTCTGGCCATGTTTTAACATCATATTTCAGAAACAGAAGGAAAGACATTTGGTCAGATACTGGAGTGGTGATTTTAATATTGAAACTGTGCTGATTGTATCGATCTTTGTGCTGCTGGGGGGGAGATGTGTGTGAAGCATACATGGAGCAGATGGTATTTTCCATGATGAATTCCATGTGATACACTTTATGGTTTCTAAAATCTGTACAGTGTAGACCTACAGTACGAACTCATGAATTAAACTGAAGAGCACCAAGTTAGTAATTGCTAATGTCCTAATGGATGACTCTGTTATTGTGACTGGCAGGAGGCACCCGTCACTGGGAGAGAGCAGGGGCATCTGGGAAAGGCCTGGACTCTTTGGAGGTGGAGATGACCTCCTACGTGCTGCTGGCTCTGCTCTCTGGTCCGGCCATACCAGAGTTTGGTCTGGATTACTCCTCCGGCATCGTCCGCTGGCTCGCCCAGCAACAAAACCCATATGGGGGCTTCTCTTCCACACAGGTGGGACACATCTCACACACAGCAGGTTTAACTGAAACCTTTAACCTCCTAATTGTTTTTTAATGACGCATTCAACCTCTCTGCTCCTCAGGACACTGTGGTGGCCCTCCAGGCTCTGGCTAAGTACGGCGCTGCCACCTACAGCGCGGAGGGCAGCACTACAGTGACGGTGACGTCGTTAGGAGGCCTGAACAAAGAGTTCACGGTGGATCAGCGCAACAGGCTGCTGTACCAGGAGGAGAGGCTGAGCGAGGTCCCTGGAGAGTACATGATCAAAGCCCAGGGACAGAGCTGCGTGCTGGCACAGGTATGAGCTGAGCGAGGACGAGGTCAACACCAAAACGTGAAGCAGCAACATGGGACTGACGTCAGTGGCGAAAGACAATAGGAGAAGAACTTGGAGGCAAAGAAAAATGACTGGACTACTATGAATTAAAATATGAAAATGAAATAAGTAAATAAAATCTGTAACACACCAGTTAAAAACACACATAATTATAAATAGTGACAACATGTTTCAGGTCATTTTAAGTCCAGCCGATTCATCAGAAGGCTGATATTAATAAACAACGTTACAGGAAAAACAATCAGAGCAGTAAAATATACAGGCAGTATTTTTCATATATTCATCTCTAAATTTAAATTTTTACAGCTTTAATTGAAAAGCTTACAACAGCTTATTTTTCCATTGTAAACTGATGTTTGTGATGATCTGTCTATCCACAGATCTCCATGCATTACAACGTCCCCCCTCCCCCCGACTTCTCTGCCTTCAACATCTCCACCAACACCATGGCCAAATGCAACACCAGCAGGCCTCAGCTCATCCTCTTCGTGCATGTCAGGTAGGTGTGTGTGTGTGTGTGTGTGTGTGTGTGTGTGTGATGACGATGTATATTCTTCTCTTCTTTAGTGCGTCAGCAAACAGCACCATAATATAACACAGAACATAAAGTAGTTTAGCTGTTGGGCTTAAATAATGGCTTTGACCTTTGAGATGACCTTAACACAAATCAGCCAGCAAACTTACCTTTGTTGGTGTTGTTGTTGCACTAACTGCAACTCGTTAGTACAAACTTTTAACATCTTAAATTTATGGAAGTATAAAAGTCTGCACCATGAATTGCAAAGACAAAAACTGATCACATCAGATGAAGTGAGACCGCAGTTTGTGAGCATCACTATTGCCAGGTGTTTAACTTTCTGTGTGTGTGTGTGTGTGTGTTTGAAGGTACCAGGGCAGGAGAGAGGAAACAAACATGGTCATCATCAACATCAAGCTGCTGTCTGGATACATTCTGGATAAGAGCTCCCTGAAGCTGGTCAGTTCCTCCACAGCTTCTTACTGATAACCCTCTTCCCATTCTCGGAACCCATCGGCTGTATTCGCCGTCTGACTTCCGGCAGACGCCGAATACAGCCTCTGGGGGCAGACCCCCGATTTTTTGGCATTCCGGTTTGAGGAGGCGAATTTCCGTTTCCGACTTCCGTTTATTTATAAGTAAATATGCTGAACCATTGTGATGGATTCAGAGTTTGCAGTGACGCCAATTATGTTCCGCCTCGTTAGTTCACCGCACGGACCGTTTAACCTGGCAACAACTGCAGCCGGCTCAAACGTGATTGGTCAATATCATGCGGACTACAAACAGCCTACAACCGGAAACCAGGGCTCTTCCGCTCTTCTTCCAGAGGCAAGATCTCCGGGGTTTGCCTACAGACTCTACATTCACTGAATGTAGAGTCTGTATATACAGACTACCCTCCTCCTAACTGGACGTGATGCAACCATCAGAAAGTTTCAGTTTTTGCTAGTGAAGATCTCCCAATCTACCGGAGGTCACCAACAAACAGGATACACAATGTGTGGCTTTTGATAATCTGCTCACTCTGGCTCTATTTTTGCAAAAGCTTTGTGCTCCTCCAGTTCATTTCCAGTGCAACAACACGAGCCGTTCCTCCGGCTCAACAGGTTCGCTGAATGTTGTTGTCACTTGTAGTGTATCTGGAGAATATTTGTTCCCGCGCTC
The DNA here is from genome assembly GCF_041903045.1 of Epinephelus lanceolatus. Lineage (NCBI taxonomy): Eukaryota > Metazoa > Chordata > Actinopteri > Perciformes > Serranidae > Epinephelus > Epinephelus lanceolatus. The sequence goes on from NC_135737.1 coordinate 43,726,096, forward strand.
AGTCAGGGTGTCCACAGATATAACCGAGTTAAATTTAAGACTTTTTAAGACCTTTTAATACCACCTTATATGAAATTCAAGACCAAACCTGTCAGTTCAAATTGAACAGCAAGAAAACATGACAAAAATTGGGTGAGTTTAAGTTTAATGTGTTAAACGTAAAAAGAAAACAAAATCTCATCGCTGTTGTAAATGCTGTTTTTTAGTGCAATTCTTCAGTCTGTCCAGTGATTGTAAACAGTCATTGTGTCTGTCAGGCTGGAGAAATGTTAAATTGTTAATTGTTGAAATGTTAATATTACCAGATTGTACTGCTGCAGCTGATGTGTTCTCTTATATACTGCAGCATACTCTTTATGTTGGTGTGTACTGATGGTGGTCTGTGTTCTGTGCTTTGGTAGCTGAAGAGCGACCGTTCAGTGAAGCGTGTGGACGTGGAGGAAGGATACATCAACATCTACTTAGATGGGGTAAGAAGCACTGACAGATTGACTCTGTGTCTTTGAATGTTGAAAGAAATGTCTTTATTTTCATAAACACCAGTACAGCCATTATCTGCTGTGTGCTGAGTTTATGATGAGTAAAGTAAACTGTGAGGTTGGAGAGAATTTTAATTAGCGTCCCTGTTTGTTTCCGTTGCAGTTGAAGAAGGATGAGACAAAGATATACAGTGTGACACTAGAGGAGGACGTTCCTGTCAGGAACCTGAAACCAGCTGTGGTCAAAATCTACGATTACTACCAGACGAGTAAGAGTCTCATTCTTTTATGTTTTATGATGTTCAGTTTTCTTTGATATCAGTAAATGCAAAAGGCTTTTGGGAGAGACAGTGTGTCCTCACTGTCACAGTGCTGTGTATCTGATGTGTTGTTGATGTTTTCAGGTGATGAGGCGGTCACTGAGTACACCTCCCCCTGTGCAGAGAGTAAGTAACATCTCTAAATATGTGTTCACACTGTACGCAGAGTGTTTCACAAGTGGGGTTAGATACAAAGTCAATGCAAATATGCACATAGATGTGAATTAGCGCTGGGTAACATGAATTATGCGATGTGAATGACACGACACATTAAAAAATTTTAACTTGAGTGAGAAATTCACGCAACACTGTGTCACGAAAGTCTGTCCGTGTTGAGACCCAGCCTAGATTCTTCTGACGTTACCAAGAATCAGGAATGGAGGACGAACTTATTGTCTCTGTCTGTGCGCACCCAGAGCTCTACTACTCACGCCTAGTTTCCACTGACGTGTACGGAGACAAGTCAACCTGAAGTCCATTCATTCCTATGGGAATCTCTGTGATATCTGATGTGCCTGCGAAACTCCTCCCCTCCGTAATATGCTAACTGTTAGCTAGTTAGCAGCCTGTTAGCTAAGCTAGTGCACTGTCATACGGTCTCCCCGAAATCCACGGCAAAAGTTCAAGTTTTTGAACGTGTTTGAGGCAAATTCCAGACCGAAATATTCCAGAGGGGAGCAGTTTCCATGTTCATCATGTTTCCATCATCGGTTGTACCTCGCTCCACACCAGGTTAGCTGTTAGCTGCCTTTCCCCAGTCAGTTAGCTAGCACGACCGTTAGCACAGCTGTCAAGGGGGAATATTTGCCAGTTGCTAAATACTCCACAAAAAACCCTTAGCATCCACACAAGCAACATGATGCGAAAATTTGCTTTGTGTTTGGTGTGAACACGCCATAAGCTAAGTTTTCTGTCATGCTACATTTGATGTTGGATACAGATGAAGCGTGCATCTACTCATGGACGAGAGGCTTCTGCTTGTGACAGCATGAGATGTGAAGATTAACAGTGTCCTACTTGGCTGAGCTGTACCGTTAGCTAGCTCATTAGTGCTAGTTGAACTAGCAGTAGATGCATGCTTCCTTCTGCAGGGCGATTCGGTTGGTGGGTGTAGTTCAGTAGAAAGGAAATAGTTCCTACATGAAACTGCTCACAACAAGGTCTGTGGATTATCTTGAGTAACCAGGTCATGATTTCTGCGAAGAGACATTGCTGTTGAGTTTTTCAAATTTATTTTTTTGGCGCTTTGAGCACCACAAGCCAAGTGCCATCTAGTTCCATTATATTCGAGATAAGGCAGATATCTCTATACCTGATATCTCCAACACTCTGCAACTCACACCAAAACTTTCTAGATTGATAAATAGCACAAGGAGTAAGAGAAAAAATATGTAGTTTTGATTTTTGGGTCGGACTGTCCCTTTAAAACTAGTCAGATAGTGAGAGTAAAAACCTGTTAACAGTGAATGTGTGCTGGCGGTCTACAGGTGAATAACTGTATGTGTTTCCCTTCCAGGTGACGTCCTCAACCAGCTGTAAAATCCACCTGTAGATCCTTCAGACGGGACTTCTCTCAGTTGGAACAATCACTGTGTCAGAAAGAAACTTCTAGATGTTTATTTTTTTCTTAGACTGTTTCTGTATAATTTTTTTTTACTCCTTTTAAACTTTTTAGCTGTGTTTCAATGTGAGTCCACTTTTTAGGAACAAACGTGTTCTTTTCTTTTTTAGCTTTTTGATTGTCTTTGCTCTACTTGGTGTTTTATGGTAGGTTTGTCCTCGTCCTCCGAATTATGTCTGTTAATAATGAACCGATAATTAGTCAGTGTGAGAATCTGTTCAGAATCAACACAGTAGTTACTGCTGTCCCTCCTCAACACTGGATCCTTCACATTATAACCCACTGAGTTCAAGAAAAGCAAACGATGTTCTGTAACAGTTCTGTTTTTAATAGATTCGACAAAATCCATATTATTCATACGTGAAAGTAACGCATGAGACATACAGGGTACCAATAACACAGTATGGTCCGAGTACTGATTGTGTGTGTGAGTGTGTGTGAAACAGGATCTACGTTCTAGAAAAACAAAAGTACAGTCTCATGAGTGCTTGGTGAGTTATTGTGTGTGTGTGTGTGTGTTGGTGTGTGTGTTTGTGTGTGTACAGATGTGTGTTCTGCTGTACCAGTAAAAAAGAAAAAGGTAGATTGATACATCACTACCATACAATTTGAAATGTAACTGACTGACAATAAAATTTCTAAAATGACAAAAATAAGTAAAAATTGTACTTCTTTTCATACAATACTGTTTCATTTCATTTCAATAGTAAGATTATTTTTTCATTCAGGCATCCTCTTTACAGTATATTTAGTTTCCGTTCTTTTCAACATAGATAACAACAGTAATGTATATACCACCTACTATCAACAGACATGATTTAACAGCCTTGCCAGTGTTGAATAGTTTGGTTTGCACATGTTAGCGGTGCAGGGAGAGTAAAGGCAAGGGGGGCAGAATATATTAAGGTCTTTTCACTAGTCGTCTTTTTTTTTTTTTTTTTTCATCTCGAAGTAAACGTGTCACTATCTCAGGCACCACAACCATAAATTATCATTACTGTACCTACACATGAAACTAAACAACAGTTCCACATGCTCTGAAAATCACAGCGTAGTTTGTCCTCTGCTTCTACAAAACGGACGACAGCATCTGTTAACTACACACCGGCCGGTTCGACAGACTCACAATGTGATGATCCAACACTTGACGACAAAGACACCAGGCGAGCCCGGTCGGTTACAGTCTGTTAAAGCTGAAGATACAAAATTTCCTTATCCACCCTCGTGCACGCTGGCCTCAGCTCACAGTGGGGATACAGAGCATTATCTGTAACTGCTTATCCAATTCAGGGTCGCAGGGGGACTGGAGCAAATGTCCCAGTTGACATGTGGCGACCATTCATGCTCACATTCACACCTATGGGCAATTTCGAGTCACCAAATAACCAAACCTGCATGTCTTTAGACTGGGAAACCTGCAGAGAACGTCAGCTCTACACAAACGGGCCAAAGCCAGCCAGCAGGGTAAAACCCAGAACCCTCTTGCTGTGGACCACTCTACCGAAATATTGTATTAAAGTTTAAGTTGAGTAAACAAGTTTTAATTAAAAGACATGTCTTCAATCAAAAAAGATAATAGATTTTATAGCCAAATTTCTAGATGATCTGTAGTCTCATATCTCAGAACCCCTAAATGTGAAAATGCTTTGTCAATAATCAGATTCTGACACCAATCTTTTGCAAATAAAAAAGTCGGTAAACTAAGTCATGACGAGTTATCCCCTCACTTCTGAATGTACAAAATATTTGAGACGTTTTAAGGAGTTCAAACTCCTTTCATACACAAACTTTCAGCTGCTTCTAAAATTCAAATATTTCCTGCAACTTTCTGATTGGTTCAGATTTTAAAGGAAATGTCTGGTACTTTAGTACTCCAAGTTGGGGGACTTGCAAGGGGTGTATTGAAAAACGAAAGCAGCAGAGGTCTTCTCAAAGTCAAGGAAAGATCCTTAAACAGCTGCATTTCAAGGAGGCTACGTCATCAAATCCCGCCGAAGGACTTGCAATGTCAAAGATCATTTGACCGGGTCCTTCCTTCAGAGAACTTTCAAGGATGCATATGTACATCCTCAGCGGGCGTGTACCAAAATTCTTTGTGCATGATTTGTCAGAATTGAAGGCAAGGCCTCAATGATGCACTCCTGGGCACTCGCTAGCCTGTTCCAATATTTGATCAACGAATGCTAAGAAGGACTCTTGCCTAGCCTGTGAAGGACCTGACTTGGACGTGCCCGTCCTACCAAGGAAGCATCCTTGATTTTGAGAAGCATCATGTGACTTTTACTCCATTCCCAGCTGGTCAATGTTGCCATTAGATGTTATTTGGTTGAATTAATATTGATATGTCAGGTAACCAAAATTCAATGTCACAACATCTAATGCCAACGTCAATTTGACATAGAATACTAATGACAGATGATACTTTGTTGGTTTAAAGTTGTTGTTAAGTGCCAAATGTCATCTTGATGTAGAATAACGAGTTGTAAGGTACGGAGAACAAAACCCAACGTCTGCAAAACATCATGTTGACACTCCGACCCACTGAAAGTGTCTGGGGCGGCACAGAGTCCAGACTGATACAGACAGCGAAACAGAATGTTGAGCTCACATCACCTGCCAGGTCTTACCAGGCTTGGTGCCAGCTGGGATGGCTCAAGCTTTAAAAACCACTATAAAGCAAAGACTTATTTTGTACATTCAGAGTTTAAATAATGCCAGTGACCTAGCTGATCCCCACTGTACTCAGGGCCTTCGGTATCTCTGCCTGTAATGACGCTACAGGCAGACGTCCCCATATTGGAGTATTACACCTCATGCGAGCCTGTCCCTTTACTGCATTACAGCTTAGAAACTATTTAAGATGCATTCATACGATCGTAGCCTCCCAGCAAGGCTGTGCTGGACTCACAGACACGGCATCAATGACAACACAAACTCAAGGCACAGTTCAGAATTGCATTAGTCCGTATTGTTGATCCCGTGTGGTCCTGTGTTGGTGTGGTCTCTGTAGCGCCCTCCACTGGTTGCTGCTTTAGGCTGGCAGTGATGATGGCTGCTTCCCAGCTGTGTAGTCGCATCATCAAGTTAGCTAAAGGCTACTTGGCAAATAGACGAGCTTTCTCTGTTTGTACGAGTGCATACATGGACACCTTGAGTTGGCATACAGACACAGTGAGATACGTTCAACATATTCACAAGTACACTGAGAACGCCACAGCTATGGTTAGACCAATAGACGGGGGTTATTGGGACTCAACGTCTGAGCCGATCCCACCAAGACCAAAACCAACCATCCCAACTAAAGGGGAAAATTCAGCTCCAAAGCAGCCAAAGAAGTGATTCATGAAGTGCCTTTTCCTTTGAAGAATTAGGGAGATTAGGGAGATTCAACAGTTATTTACTTCCTGTCTGTATACTAAATACAAAGCTAGGGCCAGGAGTCAGTTGGCTTGGGGCTCATTTAGACTTCCTTTGCATCCGAAAATAGATTCATCCATGTCAAACGTTGTAAACGTCACTGCCCTCATACTTCCATGCGTCCTTTATTTGGGCATAGATACACCAATAGATGGCACTAGCGGGTGAAGTCAAAGAGCCTGGCTCTGTTGAAAGGCATCTAAACTGTGTAAAGCTGGACGACATAACAGCTCTATAACAGCACTGATGCATAAATTTAACTGGATACAGTGAGTCCCGTACATTCCTATGAAGATTGGTCAGTGGTGCATGAAGCCAAAAAAGTTCACCCAGATATTCCACATCATTGTGCCCATAGAGCAACTGCATTACAGACTTCTGCGTGCAAGCGGCTAACTTCTGGTTTAGCATTCCGCTACCCAGAATAGGGATTAAATTACTTCATTGTATATCTCTTCTAGACCTTTTTAATGTAATCGCACCAAATGGATCAAATCCTGATATTGAAACGAGTCATTTCACGGTTGTTGATTCTCAAGAAAAAATGTATCTACTAATTTACTGACATCTCTTTCCCAATTTAAGTCTATGGAAAAAGTCTTTTAGGGCCAAATGGCATCATGTGACAGACCTCAATGTTGAAATTGCATGGTTTGGCCACTTTGAAAATTTGCTTCGAAGTCTATTATACAAGCTAAATATTAAACTAGAGCCAAAAGACAGTTAGCTTAGCTTAGCATAAAGGCTGGAAACGGAGAAACAGCTAGCCTGACTCTGTCAGGCAAAACATCTGCTTACCAACACTCAAGCTCTCCAATGAAAACGTTACATCTAATTTGTTTTAACCGACCAAAAAAACGAAATGTAAAAACAAGTTGTTTGTGTGCTGGAACTTCTTCTTGGTTGGGCCGGCGATCTTGACCACTGCTTTCAGTCTTAATGCTAAGCTAAGCAAACAGGCTCTAGCTTCATTCTTTGAGTTCAAGACTGCTTTCTTGGCAAGTGTTAGATGAGAAGATTGATACCACTTGCAATATCCAAGACTGGTATCATCTAACTTCGGTAAGAAAGCAATTGATTGCCAAATGTTGGGGTTCCCCATGCACTTAAGTCCTGAGTCCTGATTGCAACTAGTGGCCCCTTGTTTCACATTGTTCTTAGGGCATCAGGAACGTTGCTCAGCCTTGCTTCCAATTTTTTCCCAGTGGCCATTGCAGCAAAAATCCCCTGCTCCCCAAAAATCATTTTCCCCATAGACCACCATTAGAAAAGAGACATCTCTGAAAGCGTCGAACTGCAAACCAGGTCATTTATGACTCTTTCTGCTATGAATTTTTGATCCATGGAGGTTTTAAATTTGTAAAACTTTCCTCAAGCTGAGAAGTGATTTAAAAAACTGTGATGTCATCACAGTGTAAAGTCTGTGAGCTGGGCGGGGCCAGCAGAAGTAACACTGCTCATATTCAGTGGGCTGCATACCACAGAAGTAAACCCGGAAGCTAGAAACTTGTTTTTGGCGTATGCACCAAGCGAGAAACTGCCACTGGCAATCAATTTCCTTAAAGGAACAGTTTGATATTCTTCAATTCTTTGAAAGCTTTGGAGATGCAAATAAGCTGATGTCCCACGATGTCAAACTGAAGTGCCAGTCAATAAAGAATTTTATTATTCTGGGTTTGGTGGGGCTTTTTTGTAAGATTGAAATATACCAACTATCGCACGGCTTCAATAGTGATACCAGTACCGGCTTCTGAAACCCCATATTGGTTGAACCATAGTGAGAACTGCAGCGTGAACTCCTGAGCTGTAGTGGGTCAAAGTCTTAACAAAATACCTACAATAACTTTGGTAAGCCTATGTGAAGTAATGTGACGAGGACGTAGCTGTGGACACTTTAATCTGCTGCAGATGCTGCACGTGATTTAGTGTTAGTGTTGAGTCTACGAGCAGCACTGAGGTGACGTGACTTGTAGAGGATGCAATGTTTTACTGTGTTTCACTGTTACAGACAAGTGTGCTGGACTCTTCGATCACGTCCAGTCCCTGTTGACTCATTTCTATTACTTCTCATAGATTCATACATTTTGAATAAGATTCTTTCAAATATATTTATAAATTGATTAACCCTCAGATTGAAGATTCTTTTATACTCTCTGTCTAAACTGAGCATAGTCATGATGGAACACTCAAACAAAACATTGGCATTATGTCATTTGGCAATTTTCTCTACAAGTAAAAAAAACGAGAGAAAGAAAGGAAACAAATAATATAAAAGGTTCAACAAACAGTAACTACAAGATCTCCATTTGGCAATATAGAAAGGCTTTTTAAAAGTCTTTGACAGGTATACATTTTGGTTTATATACAGATGTGTGTGTGTGTAAGTGTTTATGTCCTCCAAGGGCTCCCTTTTTCAATCCAAACTGAATCACGTAGAAAATGCAGAGGTGAAAACATCTACATAGTAAAATCAAAAGTGTGAGATTAAAAATGAAAAGTAACAAACAAGGCGTTGTGTCCGCTGTGGACTGGAAACAGGAAGGGCCTGTAGAGTCTGTGATGGGAGAGTCCCTGCCGAAACTATCTGCTCGTCACCTGCGCTCCCTGTGCTGCTGGGTGTCTCTCAGTTCATGAACTGTGTGTATCCCTCTGCTCCTGTGACGATCACATCCATCCAGATCCTCATGGCCTCTGCTGCGGGGGCCACCATGTAGTAGAGCCGGTCGTGGGTCTTTACGCAGAAGGTCAGGGCGGGGTTCGGGCTCTGGAAGAACAAAGAGAAAACTAGAGTTGAACTTTGACCTTCAACCACCAAATTCTAGTAAGATCATACTTTGTACCAAATTTAAGGAAACTCCCTCAAAGTCCTCTTGAGATATTTTCTCTATGAAAATGAGATGGAAGCAAGGTCACAGTGACCTTGACCCTGGACCACTACAATCTAATCATTTTATTGTTAAGTTTGTGCTAAATTTCCCCAGTGTGTTCTTAAGATACAGCATTCATGAGAAAGAGACAGATGAGGTCACAGTGACCTTGATCTTTGACCTTTAACCACCAAATTCGAAAAAGTTCATTCTTGAGTCCAAGTGGACGCATGTACCAAATGTGAGGAAATTCTCTTAACATCTTCTTGAAGAAACTGCATTCGTGAAAATGAGAGAGATGCAAGGTCACAGTGACCTTGACCTTGGACCACCACTATCTAATCACTTTGTTGTTAAGTCCAAGCGGACTTTTGTGCTAAATTTAAGAAATTTCACTAACATATTTTTTCTGTGAATGAGATGGATGAGGTCACAGTGACCTCAACCTTGACCTTTGACCACCAGCAACTAATCAGTTCATTGGTGGGTCCAAGTTAGCATTTGTGCCAAATTGAAAGAAAATCCCTTGACATATTCTTGAGATACTGGGTTCACAAGGATGAGAGATGAGGTCACAGTGACCTTGATCTTTGGCCTTTAAATACCGAATTCAAACAAGTTCATTCTTGAGTCCAAGTGGACGTATGTACCAAATGTGAAGAAATTCTCTCAAAGTATTCTTGAGATATTGCATTAATGAAAATGAGATGGATGCAAGGCCACAGTGACCTTGGACCACTAAAATCCAGTTCATCTTTGGGTCCAAGTGAGCATTTGAGCCAAATCTGAAAAAATCTTCTCCATGTGGTCTTGAGATATTCGGTTCACAAGAATGACAGATGAGGTCACAGTGACAGTGATCTTTGACCAATGACCACCAAAATTTAATCAGTGAATGCAGAGTCCAAGTGGACATTTGTGCTAAATTTAAGAAATTTCCCCCAACATTTTGGAGAAGGAAAATCAGATGTGATGCAGATGGTGAGGCGAAAGCCTGCTTGTTAAAATAGTGTTATATAATGGCTTTTTGGCTTTTGTCTGTACATACATTTTTAGTATGGATCCTAAGTACTGTTTTATAAATGAGACCCCTGGTATTTATAAAAAGAACTGCTTAGCTCTATGACTGAAATGTAAAGGTAATATATGAGATGCACAAACTGGTGATAGTTTGACCCTAGGAAATACAAAGAGGAGCAATGAATACCTGAAATTAAGGTGTTGAATTCAGCACAAAATACTATCTGGAGCACTAATTAAAAAATACAGGCACTGTCAATAAACTAGTTTATCAATAACACAGCAGTCTACTCCTGATCTGCACAAATTTCATGAAAATATGGAAATGACATCAGCCCATAAAAAAACAAAACAAAACATGAAAAAATGACTCTTGCGGGTGTTTTCCTCAAGAAATCGTTGTTTTTGGAAGAGCAACCCTGCAGACTACTGTACAATGTATTTCACCCACTCATCTGCATCACTTTTCCTTTTCTAAACCGTCATCCTTCTGTCTGCTAAGTGCATCAGACTTTAAAGTTTTTGCTCTGTAATGTGACATTGGATGTGACAAGTAAAATCAAAGTTCCAGAGTTGATCAGAGCCCCACAGTAAGTCAGGGTGCGGAGCATTGCGACAGGCCATCAAACACAAACACACACACTGAAGATGAGGAGGCAGCAGCAGCTCGGCTTTATGTTGGAGATAAAAAAAAAAATGACAAGACGTGTGAGGCTCAAGACAAGCGGCACGCAGCCCCGAATCATAAAGAACAGAAATATGGCCAAAAATTACACCTACGGCTCTACGGGACATTAACACTTCCTCAGCAGAGAGGGGTCTTTGAAAATTAGTTAAAGGAGAGAAGGGCTTGAACCAGTCATACAATTACAGCCTAGCAGTTGTTTGCCTCCGCACAGCAATCATGTTGCACTTAATGTTTACATCCATGTCTATGAAAACATGGATGTCCCACACACATCTTCCCCCGGCAGCACAGAGGATCTATACAATCAGCACAGTTTCAAGATGGACACCCAGGATTAGAGTCACCAATTCAGTGTCTGACCAAATGCCTCCCCTTCTGTACCTGAGATGTGACCTTGAGTAATGGCCAGAAAAGTGTTTTTGCAGAACATTATGAGGTCACAGTGAAGTTGACCTTTGACCTTTTGGATATAAAATGTCAGCACTTCATCAATAATAGATGTTTGCGTGACATTTTGTGTGGCCAAAAAGGTCTGTGACCTAACACTTCATCATGTTATCCTATTAGACATTTGTGTAAATTTTGTCATAGTCAGCGCATTAATTCCTAAATTATAGCCAAAAGCATGTTTTGTTAGGTCATAGTGACCTTGACCTTGAAAGTCAATGTCAATGGCACGGAGGCATAAGTGGAGTTGGGTCCATTGATCAAATGTCTCCCCTTCTGTTCCTGAGTTATGGCCAGAAAAGAGTTTTATGCAGAATATTATGATGTCACAGTGAAATTGACCTTTGACCTTTTGGATATAACATGTCATCACTTCATTATTTTATCCTGTTAGACATTTGTGTTAAATTTTGTCATATTTAGCGCATGAATTCCTAAATATGGCCAAAAACATGTTTTGTGAGGTCACAGTGACCTTTGACTTTTGACCTTTGACCACTAAAATCAAATTAGTTCATCCTTGAGTCCAAGTAAATATTTGTGCCAAATTTGAAGAAATTCCCTGAAGGTGTTCTTGAGATATCGTGTACATGAGAATGCCACGGGTGAAGTCACAGTGACTTTGACCACCAAATTTAAATCAGTTCAACCTTGACTCAAAGTGGACGTTTGTGTCAAATTTGAAGAAATTCTCTCAGAGTTCTTGAGATATCACATTTACAAGAAGGAGACAGGTGCAAAGTCTGACTTTTGATCTTGATTTTTGACCTCTGACCACCAAAATGTAATCAGTTCTTCCTTGAGTCAAGGGAAAGTTTGTGCCAAATTTAAAGAAAACTCCCTCAAGACATTCTTGAGATATCACGTTCACGAGAATGGGACGGACAGATGGAGAGATGGACGAACCAAAATCATAATGTCACCGGCCACGACTATCACCAGTGTGGAGGCAGAGTAAAAAGAATCAAGGGCACTTCCTCTCCTTCACAGACACATCTACATAAGCAGCTTCTTGTTTTCTAACCACTTGACTGGTTTATACTGGGAACACTGGGATGGACGGGGGGATCAAGCAGGATTAGCAATTCAAATTACAAACTCACACAAGAATCAAACTGGTGCACTGTCTTAACCATGCATCACCAACCACTGAGCTTGTTACCCCTCCTCACAATACACAGTCTATGGTTTGGACACACAGGGTTCAGTGAGGTTAGATGGGAGAACTGGGAGAACTGGGAGAACTGGGAGCGTGATACATACACTGGTCAAATTCAAGTTGAAAAATCCCTTCTGTAACAGCAGCCGGCCAAAGCAACAGCACAAACAGGGAGAAAAGAAGCAAAGCAGAGAGTGTGCAGAGACATGTTTTAAATGAAAGAGAATGCAGGATGAAGATAAACAAACTGAGAAACAGATGAGAGAAAACGAGTGTTTTCAAAGTCCAGTGACGACGTACCTTCGTGGCACTGCGGAGGTGATCGTAATAGACCTCTTCTATTGCCTGGAAGTAGATCACACCCTTCAGCTTGGTCTCATGTTTGTCTGTGGGAGGGAAAAATAACGTGGGTTTGGTCAGAGACTAAAATATATTGACAAAGACAGACGCATCGCTTCCATGTCACCTAGAATAACGACAGGGGGAACACGCGATACGGTCATTAAAAAAAAAAGGAGCAGAAATCAAACTTTGATCATGACCAATTTATGGTTTGCGATGATGGATGGAAAAAGACAACCACAGCACTTTTTCCTCTGTTTTTAAAACCAATGGCGCTCTCATTGTATTTTCAGACTTGACTGCATTCTTACGCTACTCTGGTACATCATTGCAGTTTGTTTCATCAGCCACTGCAGAACTGCAGTGAGGAACCGGTGGGGAACTCAACACCCCTCTCTACCTCCAGGCACAAACACTCCACAAGCCAACTTAAGAGTAGTAGGTAGAAACGCAGCGCTTCATTTCGAGGAATAACACTTTCCTTTTAATACGCAGCTATTATCTGCTAATGACCTCTTTAGCATTCAAATAGCCCTGCATTTGCATCTCATTTGACTGCATCTAAATTACCAAAACTCCGGTTGTGGCTGAGGTTGATTAACGTGGATTAGCGGCACTCATGACTTATGCTCGTCACCTCTCCTTTCCCCATTGTTCAAGGTCAAGAGACAAGGGCAAGCGGTGCATCTCAATCAGCCTCCTCAGAGAGCGCAGCGCTGTGCGCATTTTAACTACTGCCAAAGTAATCTCAGTACACCTCCTCACCCTGGCTCACTTTCAACAAGGTACGCTTTAAGCAGCTTTAAGCAGAACCTTCTGAGGACTTCAAAGGCCTGACAGCGAGCAAGTGTCCCAGGGCTCGCAGCACAAGATCAAATTACACGACCGTGCAGGCTACATACTACATGTACTGCTGCTGCTCAAGGTCTGGAGGACGCACGTTCTGTCTGTCACTCATCCACGCCGGCAAATTTCTGCCACTTTACATGTTAAATGTTGAAGCTTAACGCTGCTGCTTTACCATTTTTCAGCTGTGACCTCTGATATATATTTTCATACAGTTGATGGAAAAAACCTGGGCTTCCCCACACACAGTCTTCCATCACACACACGAGGGTTGCAAAGCCATGGCACAAATTAAGGCATCAGTGTTAAAAATCAAATATATACTGTGATAATATATTAATAACAATAATGATAATAAAACACTGACAGAAGACATTTTGTACATTAGGGTTAAGTACATTTTGCTGAGGTGACTTTTTCAATACAGGACTTTACGTCACTATAAGGTATTCATATATTGCAGTGTAAGTAAAAAAGGATCTGAGTTCCTCCTCCACCGCTGAATACAATCCAAATAGTGCTGTAAATCATAAGGACTTTCCTTAATAAATGATTTGTAACATTAACATTAAATAAACTGATTTATTGTGATTAAAAAACATACATATATTCTTACACTATATACCAAATGCGTTTTTTCTTCAATCAAAGCTCTCATCAACATGTCACATATTCTCCAACAGTTTTGTTTTGCCTATGAAACATATAAAGATGGCGAGGCCTAAACAGATTAATCACATTAAATATAATTATTACCTCCGCCAAGGAGGTTATGTTTTCGCTGGCGTTGGTCTGTTTGTCTGTTTATCTGCAAAGTAACTCGAAAAGTTCTGAACAAATTTTGATGAAGGGTTGATAATGGGACAAGGAGCAGATGATAAAGTTTTGGTGGTGATCGGTTGAAGTGAAGCGGATAAAATAATAAAATGGCGGGAAATCCGAGCTGCTTGGCGGAGGTCCGCGCTCTCCGAGTGCTCTAGTTGAATAATGCTTCGCTTTGCTCGCTTCATTTCTAATGTCGCAGCCATGCACCGCTCTGCTGATGGCTAGAATGTAAGAGGAGACTTCACATTGTTTATACTTCAGAATCAGATCTTTATTTGATCGGTTAAGTTTCCCATGCTCAAACAAATTCTGAACGACCTACTGATCAATCGTCAATTAATCATCCTTAAAGGCCCTGACACACCAAGCTGATGGTTGGCCATCGGTGAGGTGTGTCCCGCACAGTTGCTTACGCAGCACTTTACTGTTCTCCACACTTCTTCAACATTTCCTGGTTACATTTCCTTGTTATGGGTCACATGTCTCTTCACTAACCAATGAGAAGCTGGACGGACTTAGACTGAGGTAAATGTGTGTGAGAATTACTGAGGCAGATCCAGTAAATTATTTAACTGTTTTTAACAATGCTGCTGCGAATTTTTAACATGTAAATAATAATTATGAACATAAAACTGTTTATAGCTAACTGTAAATATATTTTTAGCAAATTACTAAAACACATGAATTAACTTAACTTGTAAACCTTATAAGCTCATTAGCAGAAACATTCCTTTGTGTTATTGTTCATTGCCGCACAATAAATATACTCTGTTCTTTCAACATTGGATTGTGTTGTTAACTGGCTAACTAGTGATAAGACGGTCTTGCAGTTTTCCTTTTTGAATGACAATCTCAGACTGCTACCATCTGCTGGTGTGGAGTGATATTTCCCCTCATGCAGGTGCAGAAGGTACGTGCTGGTTGCTTGTCAGCTGTAGTCTTTGTGGAGTGTTCATGTGCAACTTTTTGGTCGAGACACAGCAACGTCAGGGTGCCCAACATAGGGCCATTGTTGCCGCTAGTCGGTTCTGTATGTCTGGGCCTTAAATCCAACACCATAAACACTACTTTCTAGAACAGTGGTTCTCAAACGTTTTTCAATAATGAACCTCCTTGAACTCACGTTCACATTTTTTTAATTGAACTTATTATAGTATAATTTGTTTAGGAATTATACCAATAACATTAAAAGAAAAAAATCCCGTACCCATAT